>NC_141306.1:3590727-3960727 GCF_037954325.1 Fistularia commersonii | reverse complement strand
ATGAATATTTAAATCCCGGTAAAATTAATTTCTTTATCCCTGCCGTGCTGACAGAAAGTTCTGGAGCACCGAAGGACGGCCGGCAGCGGGTCGCCGCCGTCGCCGAGGAGCCCCGTGGCGTTCGTGGACGGACGCCTGGACAAGCACATCACGCCGCTCACCCTCACGTCCACCATCAAGAGGAACCCCCTGTACGCCGACGCGAGGCTGACGGACGGCGAGGCGGGCGCCGACCAGTCCAAGCCGTCCTGGACCGTCCAGGAGTTTGACACACAAACGATCCACGGCAACCTGGCGAGCTTCTTGAAGGTACCGGGAGGTTGTCGGATGTGATGGAGGCGGACGGACGAACGGGTTCGGTGCAAAGCGACAAACGCCGGACGTACAGAGGCTAAACCCGATATGTGCGGACCGTTTTATTAGATTAGATTCAAGACCAACGCCAGATTTGTTGACGTTATCCGGCCTCCATCTTCAGACAGTCTGTTATTGCCCTGCTGTCCCGCAGGCACAGAAACAAGAGAGGGAGGCAAAATGTCAGGGACCGATTTTAACGCAAAAATCCCAGCCAGCTTCTGTTTTCTGCCCCTCACGGTTGAAAAAAACATTGTAAAGAAAGATATATATCAGCAAGAATTTAAACACACACAAAAAGTCACCGAATGAAAGAAGAAGTGAGGAAAATATCTCAGAGCATTCAACTAAAAATTCAAGTTAAAACTCAAAATGTTTGGGTAATTGGTAAAATGTATTGTAGATAAGAAAATTCAAAGCTGTTCAAGAAAAAATATCTTTTTGTACATATTGATATAAAACTATCAATGTTAAATATACGATTGAAAATTCAAAATTATCGGGTAATTTGTCAAATATATTCAGACAATATCTAAAATGATCAGGTAACTAGAAAAAAATATATACAAAGAAGATACTCAAAATTATTTGGTCATTAGTAAAAAATATGAATCAATTTTTCAAACTAATTTCCTGATTATTTTGAATGTTTGCTTATATTTTCAAGTTGAAAAAGTTTGAGTATTTGGAAAATTTTTTTTGAATAGCATTGAATTTTCTTAATACTTTTGCATTAATTGTATATATTCAAAATTATTGGGTAATTTGTAAAAATATAGTGTGAAAATATTCAAAATGATCAGGAAATTAGTAAAATGTAATGTATGTAAGAAAATTTAATGCTGTTAAAGAAAACATATGTTTTTGTATATCCTGATATCAAAGTTTATCAACTTTAAAATATAATTAAAAATTCAAAATGATCAGGTAATTTGCAAAAAAAGTTTTAGAATATATAAAAGATTATCAGATAATTATTAAAAACATGGTTCATTTAAAAAAAAATTCAACATTGTCAGGCGATTCATAAAAAGTATTAAAAAAAATTCAAGGGTATTTGAAAAAATATATTTGTATATGCAGATATCAAATATTATTTGTACAATTGAAACTTCATATTTATCAGGTTATTTTGTAAAATAATATTGGACCAAAAACTCAAAATGATCAGGTTATTAGTAGAAAATGTTAAGAATATATTCAAAGTGATTCAAATCCAAAGCGATTTAAAAAATGTATTTGTATATTTTGAAATCAAAGTTTAAAATTTTTTTAGAAACTCAAAATGAACAGGTTATATGGAAAAAAAAATTAACAGAAGATTCTAAAGCTTCAGTTAATTTGTAAAAAACATAATCTGAAAATATTCAGCATAATCAGGAAATGAAAAAAAATATTTCAAATGTTCAAGGCTGTTAAACAAAAAAAGTCAAACTCAGGGGCTTTGCGCTGTGATGCCAAATTCAAGGCTATTTAAATATTGTATTTGTATGAACTGGTATAAAATTTGATCAAATTTAAAAAAAGGATTACAAATTACAAATGATCAGGAAACAAGGATAAAGAAACACTACAAAAATACTCAGAATGATCAAGTAATTAGCAGAAAACATGAAGATCATTTTTAAAAAGATCAGGTCATTTGTAAAAAAAAATTGTCAACTTTAAAATATAATTGAAATTTCAAAGAAGTCAGAATATTTGTAAAAAAAATATCAAGCAAACAATCACAATTATCAGGTAATTAGTAAAAAAAATATAAAGCAAGTATTAAAAAATGATCACATAATTAATAAAAAGCATTAGGAAAACTGTACTATTCAAAAAATTAATTCCATACACTCAAACTTTATCAACCTTAAAATATACAAAATTATCAAGTGATTGGTAAAGAGTAATAAGAAAATGCAATGTTTTTTAAAATAAATATATTTGAGACCCTAATATTAAACTTCAACTTTAAAATGTAATTTAAAAAAAATGAAAAATGAAATATTCAAAAGTATCAAGAAATGATAAAAAGAATTAAGAAAATTCAAGGCTATTTAATAAATTGTGGTTGTATAAACTGGTATCGAACTTTATCAACATAATTGAAAATTCAAAATTATCAGGGGATCAGTGAAATATATTGAGAAATACTCAAAATGATTAGAAAACGAGTAAAAAAAAAAAAAGAAGTAAGAAAACACAACGCTCGGTTCAGGTATCTACGTTCTTGTTGCCGTCCCTGCAGGAGGAGGAGAAGACCCCCAAGGATCTGGACTTTTGGCTGGAGGATCTCTACACTCCAGGATTTGACTCTTTGCTGAAGAAGAAGGAGGCAGAGCAGAGGAGGAGACGGCTCTGCAAACTCATCTCCGCCATCGGTTTATCTGTGTGCGCCGTTCTCGTTGTCATCATCGTGCCCGTGGTGCTTCTGAGAAGCGAGGCCTGAGGATGGGGTCGGCGTGGACGAGGAGCTCCTCTGGCTCCCGGGAAAATACCTACACTTTCCCGAAGTCACGTCAGACTCGTTCGCCTGATGGAGCTGAATTGTCAAATATATCATTCGATATTGCTTTATTTGTGCATCTCTGTCTCCATGGCAACATAGGTGACGCGGGTCAGAAACGTTCACCTCGAGACATTTAAAGATATTGGTTTTCCAACGGAGCCGCTGCACAGAAACGACGTGAGAAAACGATCGGGTTTGATTACAAATTATTATTTAACGTATTAAATCCTATTTATTCACCCCTAGCCGGTTGTTTTGGTCAGAACGAGACCTGAGAAGGAACAGGACAGAGCAGGAAGGGGCTGATTTCATTCATTCGGTTTATTTATTTCAATAAAGATGTACAAAGTATTGGTAATCATAAATGTTAAAATGTTAGAAAAAGCACATCTGTGACTGTGAACAGTACAGCGTATCAAAACATTACTGCTTCAACCGGCTGGGTCCTTTCCATCCGCGTCAGCGTGAAAGCAGGAAACGGGTGGCTGTTTGTGTCTTCAGAAGGCATTGAAAGGATAGAAATACATGGATGACAGAGGAGAAGGAGACACAATTCTTTTCTTTTTTAAATGAAAGTACATGCAAATTAACTTAACATCCAAAACCAAAGCACTGAAAGAAAAAGAAAAAAAAGAAAAATTCTTCTCTCCCTATTCAATTTCAACATGATTCACCTCCCTACATTTTGATTAGATAAAATTACAAAATAGTTATGACAGATTAGGTCCTGTTTGTAATGCAGACGAAAAAGCGACAGTCCGGATCGACAGGCTGTGTTTTTACACGTTACCGCGGCTTCGCCATGAGAACCGTGGGTGGGAAAGGGTTTAGACCAAAACAAAGACAAAACAGTGATTCAGAGCGACCGGCGAGGCGGCGGGGGGTGCGGGTGACATTTGGTTTGTTCAGCGGTAGGGTCGGGAGTCAGGCTTGAGTCTATATATCCGGACAGTAATGAGGGGGAAAAACAACACTAACACTTTTATTTGGCTGTAAAATATCGACCGGAGTCCCTTTGAGCGAAACTACTGAAGTCAAAAGCTCGTCCAGGTCGTATTGATACATTTATAAGTGTGTATATATAGGCTTACATAGTTTGTTTTTAATATACAAATATAGAGAGATCTGTTTCGGTGTGTGTGTGTGTGTGTGTGTGTGTGTGTGTGTGTGTGTGTGTGTGTATGTGTGATGTGACTGCTTCGTGAGGGTGTGTGTGTGTGTTTCACAGCAGATGATAACCAGCCCCCTGATTGTGATCATGCACCACAGCGCCCCCTAGTGGTGAACTCTTCTAACTGCGCACTGACATTTGGGCCCCCCGGATGTGGATTCCCCATCCCGCTGGATCCACATGTTGGGAAAAACCCCCTCACAAATATTTTGTTAACAGTTGAAATTATTATTTTGTAACAACAGACAGTGATGCAATTCTTTAACAGATTGTTTGACTCAACATTGGTTTTGGTGAGCATTCCCAAAAACGAAACAAAAAATAAAACAAAAACAACATCCAGCTGGGGGAGATTTCAATTGTCACACTTCAAGCTAGGGGTAACCATGGAAACGGCAATTGTTTATCAAATCCTTAAATATGATTAATATGAATATGCTGAAAGTTTTAAACATTTTTGTAAGCTTTGGTCATACTTTCGATAATTGTGTAATAAGGTCTTGTGGTCTCCTGCAAACTGTGTCTATTTATTTATTGGTTTGTTTTGCTATTTTTACAACCACATTGTTTCCCTCAACTATTTTGCTTGCTTTATAAATCAGTTCTTGTTTCCATTATCCAAAAGACTCAGCTTTTTTGTTTGTCATCCTTGATGCTTTAGAAATATGGGAATGTGCAGCTGTTACATTAAACTAGAATCTATACATCATCGCCTGTAGCAGGGTAAACAGTATGGATAACGAATGAATAAAAACAAGAATGTTACAAGAAAATGACCAGGAATTTAGGACAAGGAAAAAAAAACGAAAAGAAAAAAAAAAAAAACTTCAACCAACGTCTGGTCAGATTAGTGTCTACAGAGATTTGAGAGAAAAAAAAAAAAAAAAAAAATTGCTAACAGTTCAAGTATTCAAAAGTTACTGTTTTTTAGACCTTCAGATTCGAAATGTACTGAACATCCTAAATTTGGTTTCCGAGGCCCCGGGGACGGGAACGCCACCTCTTCATGTCCAGACGGATGTTTTTTGAGATAAGACAGAAATGGGAGGATATGTCTGTCCACGGGTGTGTGTATGTGCGTGTGTGTGTGTGTGTGTGTGTGTGTGTGTGTGTGTGTGTGTGTCAATGATCACCCACTTGGCAAGTTCTTATCAGGTACAGATGCAACTAATGCAGCATAAATCAGCAGCGAGCAAACCTCCACTGACAAGAGGATTTCAAATTTCCTTTTGCACTGAATTTGTTATTTTAGTGGTCCGTTTTATGCTCTGAAAAATCAGTCAAGAGCGATTTACGTCTATTTACCCGGACCGATTTAATAACAGCGCCGCAAATGACAAGCTCCGCAGGCGACCATTAAAATAAATAAACCAGTTTCTCCAAAAGATTAACTATTTGGGGAAAAAAGCAGAATATATTAGTTTTCATCTTCATATTGCAGTGCTGATGAATTATACTGCGAACAGAGCGAGTACACAGAGAAGAAAACAACTTTGTATGCTAGCCGCTAACGTTTGCTATTATACAATACATTCCACTAAGCTAAGCATCACATTCCTCTTTTGAAATTGCATACAGTAAAATTCAGAATACAGTAGAATGACATGCTGGAACCGTAGTATTTTTGGGAGAAAAAGAAATAAACACATTACAAATAAGGAGAACCCTGTTTTATTCCATGGTTTTGTGGCAGTTTTTCCCCAAACTCGTGTCCATTAGCCCGATTAGCTTGTATGGACAGTGTCTCGCTCTGCTGCGACTGCATAGCTAGCAGAGGTTTTTCTGTTCATGTCACAGCCCATACATCCAATAATAGTCAAGAAAACCACATTGACAAGATTTTTCTACCAGATTTAGACTGAACACAAAAATCCTGTCACAGGATTATTTTGCCTTGTTTCCGTACATTAGCATGCTAGGCGTTGATTGGTTAATCCCTGTCAACGGTTAGCATGCTAGCCATCTTGCTAACCAACCTCTAGGCTTTGAGATTGTCGCAACCTACGCTTTCCCCCTCCAAAAAACCCCTCCGTTTTGTTTAAACTCAGCATTTTTTTAAATTAAACAAGCCCCTGGATAAGCTTGAACTTTTTACTCATTAAAAAGGAAAATCTCTTCATATAGCTTGAGGCAAATGAGGCAACCTTCACATCTTTCACCAGAACTTTTACTTCCAAGAGTCACTTTGTGTTCAGCCTTAATACACCGGTAGAATAAGCTACAAGTTTCCTCATTAAACAAGTAGAAACTGTACTTCAGTAACAGGTTTTTAATTTATTTTTCTTTTAGCACACAGTAACGATTAAACAGGAAATCAACGTGACCTATTCAATACATGTCTTTTTCTGGGTGACCTTTTTCTGAAGGGGACCCTTACAAGAGTGCCTTGGGGGCCCCTCGGATGAACGGAGGCACGAAGATCCCTTCAAATGAAGGAGCGGTGGACTTTTATTATTATTATTATTGTTATTATTACAAGTACGTATGCAACACAAGCTCATATGCATAGAGGTGTATTTTCGCTCGGCCTCGACACATTCTAGATATCACATTCGTCCTGCCTGCGAGTCTTCCAGTGTGCGGTGGGTCGGCGACCCTCCGCCCTCACCGGGGCCCCGCAGTCCATCCCCGCACATCCGGGTAAAGACGGAAAAACGACAAAAAAAAAAAAAAAAAAAAGGGTTTAAATGCGCTTGACCCGGCGAACACCTGACTGTAAGCGACGACGAACAGGCGGACGGTGAGAAAGAAAAGGTAGGATGCATATACAGTACGGAATTGCCGAATACACGTTGTCACGATGGATCGCTAGCTTCATTCACCCACAGAACCGTCCAGCCAGTATGGCTTACAAGAGAAAAAGAACTCAGGACAATCGTTAGTTCTAGCATTAAGGCAAGGTTTACTAGCTTGTTGGATAGTATTTTTTCTTTTTCTTTTTTTTTTTTTTTTGTTTTTGTTCCCAGGGGAAGAACCGTACATGTGAACATAGAAACAGAAGAAAACACTTCATTTAGTCTATCAGCAGCTAAACTGGAGAGCTAGCCCCCCCTCCCGCTAATGGAAAACTAGCTTCACATAATTGGGTGGAAAACAAAAACAAAAAAAAAAACAAAAAAACAAAAACCAGCAAGATCTTAAACTTAAGACCCATATACACATTTTCTAGGCACTCGGCCTGAAAGCTAGATTGTGTCTTGTGTTGAGGAGTTGAGGCATCGTTAATATTCAACAGCTTTTAAAAAGGAAGACTTAAAGGTGAAGAAAAGAAAAATGGCCCGAGGGAAGGGAGGAGGGGAAGGAGAGAAAGAAGAGTCTTCATGCCATCAGTGGGACACCCTTCGTTTATATTCATGCAGCTCACTCGCACAAATACAATGTGTCAACTAAGAAGGAATCAAATTTAAAAACGCAATAAAACTAGCTAGTATCCGCCAATATAATATTATCAATGTCGAGATTAATGATCCGATTCAACTGGAAGGCACATCCATAAGGCTTCAAAGGGTGTTGCAAAGCATTCTGCGTGACTCTCTCTCTCCGAACTCCGGGGAAAACAACGGGTTGATTATTGCTGCATCGCAAAACACGACCAAACGGGGTTGGGAGGGGTTAGGGGTGAAATGCCACGCGGGTGACATCGAGGTGGTCCCCCGCCACTTTTGGAGCCTGAGAGAAAATTAATTTGACGTAAAAGTTGTCACGAGGACGTGAGGAGAAGTCGAGAGCTTACGGGGGGGGGGCAGAGAGAGAGAGAGAGAGAGAAAGAAAACAGACGATGTGGAATAAATAGAAAGTAAGGAGCAGAGCGGGCAACCTTACAACCGCCCCGACCCTCACGCTCCTCCATCGTATGCGGGGCGTCTTCCAGTATCACCTCCTTTATCTTTACTCGGGCTGTCGGCTTCCGTTTCTCATCATGGCTGTGTTTTCGAGCGTCTCTGGAGTGTGTGTGGTGCACCGTTAGGATTAGGACTGGAACTGGGATGTATTTATACGTGGGTCTGCTCCCAGAGGCAGAAAGGTGTGAAGATTCTCCGTGGATGTTTTTGTTTGTTTTTTTTTTTTTTTTCTTAAGAGTAGAAAGTCAGGACGCTCTGGTGGTTGCCACGCACCAGGAGGATGGGCGGCAGCTCCTTGGACAACACCTCCAGCCAGGCCATGTACAGAGCGCTGGACACGGCGCCCTTCCTGGCCAACGGCAGGCTCCTGCAGGGGGGAAAAGGGGAAAAGCCCATTTCAAGGTTCCACTTGTCAAATGCACGGTGGCGTACATAAATGATAAATGTAAACGGCGCAGGGAAATGCGAAACAATATGAAAATGTAAACAGTATTAGCAAAATGTGCGAGTTAAAGTTGAGCGCAGCTTTGAACGTGCAAATAGAGAGCTGAGCAACACCGACAGTTGAATAAATCGCCGCTTCGCGGGACGAATTCTGACTCAGATGAAAATGCCCAACGCTATGAAGAACAAGCAGCATAAACTGTTTACCTGCTTAATAATAGCGTCCTTTAAAACCCCTATCAGCGGGTGGCTTACGAGGCCATTGTCTGACTCATCCTGGACATTCAATAGAGAAGGACCCTGGTGTTTTGTCATTTTTTTTCCCCGATGATTCCTTATGTGCCGACGCCTCGGCCAACGCCGCCGCGCCCCTCTAATATTAGAACGAGGCTGCGGCAGAATGAAAACGGAGTGGCCTCGGCCTCGGACGCCATCTGTTCATTCATTTCCAGCGGAGACGCTCGCAACAATGCGAGTGGCGACCGGTGATTACACGCAATCACAGAAGTTCTTGTCTATCTTTGTGGCTGACGCACATTTTCAATGCCGGAGACACCGCCTTCAATCGTCCATTGTTTCTTTTTTTTTTTCTTTATTCTCACTAATCTGAGACATCTGCAGGAGGACGAGAGCAGAGCGGGTATTTCAGACATGATAGAAGACGGAGGAGGCTGAAAGGAACACTTCTTCACTCGCGTGGGTCTAAATCCTGCTCCCGTTTTGATTTATGGATGAAAAGACGAATATACAAGGGGTGGATTGCTTCACTTTATGCAGATTACTGGCTCAAATGAAACAGAAATAAATCCTTGAAAAATCAATTCTTGAAATTATACTTCAAGTTGAGATTAAGCTTTGCATTGGATGGGAACACGGGAAAGTATTCCAATTGTGAATTCATTATGTAGAATCACACAGAAGTTCACGGGGGTTTGGAAAGTAATTCCCGGCTCTCTAATAAAGACAAAAACAAGTAGTTTATTCTTAATCCCAAAAAATATTCAAATACAACTGTGGGGGCTTAAAACATGGAACTGACAAGCCCATACACACGCATAATGCCGTAAAAAACCCCGACGAACAAGGGTGTAAAAAAACCTGAAGACGATTTCCTCCAAAGGATAAAACCTATCCAGATACAACCACTAGATGGGGCCAGAGGACGGATTAAATTCCATTTCATTGTTTTTTTTTTTTAAACAAACGTTATGAACTCAAGTCTAATTTCTGATTGGGTGTTTTGCATACAAACACACACACACACACACACACACACATGTGTCAGGCGTACACTTACATGACGATGAGGTTGGCTGTGTTTGAATGCTCCTTCAGCAGTTCGTTGAGTCTGATCTGACGGTTGGTCTGTGGAGCAGAAGCAGAAACAAAGTGAGTGCCGGCCCCCGCAGGCTCACCGGTGCCTTACGGTCCGATTCCGGGGGCCAAATGCGTCCGCAGGGCTTCGACCACTTAGCAAAGCGTTAGCCGTAGACACAAATGCGAGCCGGCGTGACGGACCTTGGCACGGTAAAGCTCCAGCTCGTTGTCCGTGATCCTCCAGGGCTCGCTGTTCTTCAGCCTCTCGGCCGCCTCCTGCTCCATGTCGTCCTCCTTCAGTCGGTACGGCTCGATCATCTCCTCAAAGGCCGTCACGCTGCGCGAGAAGCATCATTTGGTTGCATTTCAAAATTCACAAAGCAGAAATGTTACTGGCTCTTTCATAAAATACTGGTATTAAACTACAAACTGAACTCCTGAATTCCTTCACTTTTGCGACTAAAAGCCAGACGGCACCTTAACCTTTGCCAGAGATCATCATAAAAACATGACATTAAACTCCAGGAAGCCCAGCAGGAGCCTCACACCCGCACCCGGAACACCAGATGTTCATTAAATGTCACACAGCCCACACACACACACACACACTCACACACACACCGTGAAATTGATGTCTCAAAAAGTCAGTGGAACCGAAGACAAGCAATCAGAGTCTATGAAGAAACATGAAGATTCAAACCGCCTCCTATTTAACATCGAAAACCACCCGGAACAGCACGACTTGGAGTCCTCTGCAAGCTAAGAGGAGAAAAATAAAACCGCTATCAACTGTTCTGAATTGGTCAAGAAATGAAAGGTTAAATTAACTCCTGTGCTTTTGACTGTGAAATAACTGAAAAGGTCAACAATGTAAAAAAACAAAAAAACAAATGGCTGATGCTGATTAAGCAGTAGATTGAATCCATCGGCTAGATGTTATTGATCTCTGGCTAATGGAGTCGTGACGTGGGAACACGCCACAAACAGATGAACGACAAACAAACACAACCGCGTGTGTGTGTGTGTGTGTCTGTCATCCATTGGTCAAACACACTTGGCGACGCTTTCAGACGCGCTCCGCAGACGGAATCACGGCCGTTCTTGAACCGACGTGAACACAGCTGATGGCAGTTATGACTTCACTTTTGGAAAACAAAAATAAAAAGACAAAATCTTTTCATTACTCCGGCGAGCTCCAGACGGCGGGCGGCCAGAGGCGTTCTGGCGTCCGGCCTCGAGAGAGACGGGCGCCGAACTATGTCGGAGTTATTGTTTTTTTAATCATCGTACGTTTCTGTAGGACGACGGCGGCTTTTGTTGAATGACGTTATTCTAAGACCGGAAAGATCGGGGGGAAAACAAAAGACGTCCGGGCCGTGAGACGGAGCTTATAGTTTATTGAGGACTTACTGCTCCTTCTTTGGCTTGGTGTTTATGTCTCCCAGCACGGTGATGTCTGAGAAGTCTATCCTGAACTTGCTCAGCAGCGTCGCCATCCTGCACAGGAAATGGAAAGAAAAAAAAAAACAAAAAAAAAAAAACAAAGAGGGTAAAAGCTGAAAAACAGCTGCGAGGTATTTGGAAATTCAGCGTGCTGCGAGCGGAGATAAGAGCCCGGGGTCATCCCTGAGGTCGGCTTGAAATAGCCCGAGCGTGGAGACAGGTAGGGCCTCAGAATGCAGCTCATCGGGGTCATTTCCTCTTTGCTCAAATCTCATTCAAGGCCGACCTCAAAACGCCGGTTTCGGAAAAGCTGGCAGCCACGAAAAGCAATGAAAACAAAAAAACCCATCAGATTCAAGATTATCTGTGATTTGGCCACAAAATGACCGCTATCTTTTTAGCCTGGGATCGGCAAAGTGTGCACAGTAGAACCTCGGCTTAACAACGTAACAATCACAAACAAATTGGCAAAGGAATGGAGTTTAATTAAATTTTGAATCGAGCTGCAAACAAGCCTCAGTGCACAAACACACAGATAAACAAACTCCTGGGATTTCTTCCGTGTAGCGTTATAACTTAGCTGGCAGTCGTGTGTGGCCTTCTGTGTTATTTACATCGTTCATAAATGTTTTTTTTTCATGTAAGCTAGCCCTCATTAGGGCTCCCAAAAACACTTACGAGTGTTAAGAAGAAGTTAAGAATTACAGTCAATTTGAGGAAGGAAATAACAGCTCAACACGACAGCGATGTTCATATGACAGATCTAACCGAGCACCACGACCAAGTCAACCATCTGTACAATCCTGAACAAAGATGCGGTAGATAAGTGGCTATAGGGCCTGCTAGAGTAACAAAAAGGTTTCAAGTCTTAGAAGTAGAAAAGTTAGTAAGTTTGGAGAATGAAAGCTTGCTGAAAATAGCATTAGTGAAGGTATCATTTGCAAGAAGCCTTTACTTTTGCGGATTTAGTGAAAGAAAGTGCTAGCAAGAGGAGAAAGAACACCAGAAATACAGTAATAATAAATCTGAAATTCCTTCCCCCCCCCCCCCCCCAAAACAGATGAAAAAGGGCAAAAAAAAAAGTGCAGTATGTTTTTGGGGGCTGACAAACAATGGGATTTACATTGATTAAATGGGGAAAAACGGATTCGGTTCGCGAATGTAAACTGAGGTTGCACTGTATTCCTCTTCTTGAGCCAAAAAAAAAACAAAAAAAAAAAAAAAAACGGCAAAATGAAAAAAAAAAAAACAGTTATGGTTCTAAGCAACTTTGGTTGAGATGCACTGACTTTTCCCTTTAACTGTGAGGAACCGCGGTTCACAAACGGGTTTGGTTTCACGCCACGGCCGCTGTCGACCCCCGCAGGCACAACCCAGCGACCAAAAACTCATTATTTTAGGTCAGATGAAAACACCGCTGGGGGAGGGGTGGGGGTGGGGGGTGGAGAAGCGCTGAAATGTCAGACGGCCCTTGAAATCGTCCGCGGTAAACAAACCTGGGGGGGGTTTGAAAGCACATAGAGGCATGGGCTCGCACACAGAGATGAAAGGGTGGGGACGCTAGCACCGCCGAGCTAATTTTATACAACAAAAGGTGGCGGGGAGGCAGCTGTGCGGGACAATGAGAGAGGGACAGAAAGAAGAGAGAGAGAGTGTGTGTGTGTGTGTGAAAGTGTGTGTGAGTGAGTGACAGAGATGCCTTTATGGTAAAAATCTGCGTGTTTCAAAGGTTCAGGATTATGCAAAAATGGTCAGATTGAGTGTCAGGTGTGTGTTCAGTGCAGAGACAGGGTCCAGGCTGTGGAGAGCTTATAATTAATAACAATTTTTTTTAGTTTAAATTTTCTTTTCTTTTTTTTTTTTTTTAAACAGCCCTTTTCAACATCATTTTCTTTATTTTCCCATTGTGAAGAAGTTTACAAAGTTGCAATGCGTTTTTATTGAGATTTCTTCTTACTTTATTTGCTGGAGATAAAGTGAATAGTCGTCCCTCGCAGTATTGCAGATTTTTTATTTTATAACCTAATGTAGAGAGGAGGTTTTTGTTGCTGTACCACGGGTGTTTTAGTACATCTGAGTAAAATTATTTTTATGGTGACATGAGCGTTTTCTAAGGTGGCGACCAACCAGACCATGGTGTTCTGAATCCTCTGCTCTGATTGGCTCAGTGACCGTAGCATCCTTCTTTGCACAGCACGCATTCGGCATTGCCTTTTCCATTTCACATTGACACTCATCGTGTTAGTCTGCTGTGTTGTGTTGGTGTGAATTATCTGTAAAGGTTTTTAATTTAATTCAACCCCTGCTGTGATGTCCAAACTTTCTGCATCTTCTAAGGCATTTGGCACTGAACCTAAGCGGCAGAGGAAGATGCTAACCAGGCTAATAAGAACGTGGGAAAGGTTAAGAGGGTGAAGGATGGTCACAAAGCTTTAAAAATATATATGAATAATAAAAATATGGTCACCACTTCGTGTTTTTTCATTTTTATCGCGTCTGGTTCTGGAATGTAACCCCCCGCAATAAAAGTGGGACTGCTACATACTCAGTTCCACTCAAATCACCAATTCTTGGCTTATGGTGTAAAACCCTCATACAAAAACACATCCCGGCTCTAAGCTCTAAAACCGATGTGGGATCTGTTTTATCGTGGAACGAGCAGAGAGGCACTTGTCAAACATGTTTCGGCAACACATCTGGAGCATCAGCACCGCCGCCAGGATTGGCTTCAACAAGAAGTTAATAATTAACAAAGGCTAATGGCGACGGTTCCGCTCAAGTTACTGAGGAGGACAACACGGATGAGACCAATCGCTACTGTTTTATCCGTGTATTTTTTCCCCCATTAGCTTTAAAATGTGCCTTTTGGTGTGATTGATTTTCGTCGTCCCCTCCGTTCCCGTCATGTCAAATGAATGGGTCTTCAAATTAAAAGAACTGCATCGGAGACATCACGGGTGTGACCGTCTAATCTCCGGCGTGTAAACAAATAGTAACGTGCCGGCGGCCGCAGACAAACAATGTGCGTGACACGCTGTCAGCAGCAGCTGAACAGAAGAGCAGACGACTGCACTCTGCCCCCCCCGAGCTGGACAGCTCCTTTCATTGGACCGAGCTTTGTTATGTCTGGCCCCGCGCTGTTCCTGCACGGGGGGCGGGAGAGGGGAGGGGATCCGAGGGGGCTCGGTATCGGCCGGGTCAATGTTTTTATGGTTTGTATAGAAAGCGTGTCGGGACGGTCAATAAATCAGGACCGGGTATTTTAGAAAGCGACCAGTTGGTCTGTAAATCAATGGATAAGATTAATGATGCGCACCTTCTAACTTGAAGCCTCTGTATGAGTGTGTGTGTGTGTGTGTGTGGCGCTTACGCTCTGCGATCGTGGTCGATCCTGTTGATCTTGCCGCCGATGAAGACGCGGATCTTGCAGTCCTTCCACCTCTTCTTGTTGGTCAGCAGGTAGGGGATCAGCAACGTCAGACCTGGTGGACACGTCCCAATGTTGACCAGTCGCTCAAAGAATCGAGGAGTGTGTGTGTGTCCAAACCCCTATGAAATCTTTCCAGCAGCGCGTGTTTTACACGGAGTCATGACTCCTCTTGGAATATCTAGCCTATCAAGCTGTTCAACCCACGTGTTTGACAAATGCAGGTCATGAGGACTTTAATCGCAGTCTTTAGGACCTTGTCACTTCCTGTTCCCACTGAATATGGTTTTCACACCCCAAATGTGTAAAACTCGGCCCGAGGCGGCCTCAGCTGTCCACGGCGGAGCAGCTGATGGGATTCAAAGTGTCACCCGTCAAGTATCTTAAAAACTGGCCCTGGACCGTGATTGTGTCCTTAAAATCCCGCCGGCCCCAAAAAACTGAGCGCCGGCCGATTGAGAAAGGAGTGGCGGACAGACTGCCGCTGTCAGTGCTGCCAATCAACACATGAATGTGTGGCTAAGGAGCACTAGAGTGTGTGTATTTACAATCCTAATTAAAATCAATCACTCAATCCAGAGACTTTCGTGGTATTTCTAGAAGCAGAAAACATTTTTTTTTTGCCATCAAATTGAAATTTTGGAATTCACGCCTTATTTGACCGCTGCTTCTAACCGGTCACGTCCCTCCCGTGCTCGTGACGTTCGTGTCACGGTGATAAATAGAAATAGTCCTCCGATGTGAAGGTGATTCTGGGACCCGCCGAAACCCTCACCTCCGTCGTCAAACAACCACCAGACGTCCACTGTTCCCTTCCCCTGCTTCTGCTGGAACTGCTGGCTGGCCTCCAGCAGCCTCTGGTCGGACACGTTGAGCGGCATGGTCGGGCTCTTCTTATCTGCGGTGGCGCCGGCCGAGCACGAACACACCCACAAAAGACGGACAATTTGTTTACAGGACGGCAAATAAGTAAAAAGGGAAAAAAAAAAGAAAAGAGAAGAAAAACAAAACAGCTTCCATCATGCAGTTTTTCTTTTCTGGCTCAGCACAAAGTCAAGCTTCTGGTGTGTGTGTGTGTGTGTGTATTCATATATATTAATGTATTTGTGAAAAATACACCTGGGCGAGTTGAACATTTCCAAGAAAGGTAAGTTAGCAAACGTCAGTGTCACGGTGGTGAACGGTGTTTCCTCAAGGTTCTGTCCGAATAAATACATAAAAATAAAGAAGAATAAATCTCCTTCACTCCTGGGCTTTTTATTTTATCTTTATCGGGATCCATGTGCCGCTCGGAATAGGCGGCGTGTTCACGATTATACGCATTTCAAACAAGCATCAAAACAACTGTTGTTGATTTTACCTTTAATTTGAATTTCATCATTAAATGAATGAATCCTGGTCATTGGGTTTTCTTGCTAATCAAACGGAAATCATAGTCATGAAATTTTAATAAAGCTGAAATAGAAAAAAAAAAAAAAACAATTCTCATCAGATACTCAAACTTCATTACAGGAATCACGTTGAGTCTTATGACCCTGGTATTCTTTCTTTTTTTTTTTGTGTGTGTCAGGACAGATTTCTTGAGTTTGAGTGCTTGCGAAAGGCAAAAAGGTCGAGATCTCGGCTACAGGACGCAGAGGCCGATCTTAATGCTTCTATTTTATCACTTTTTTTTTTTTTGCCCGGTTGCTAAAACATCTTTCTGTGATGTTTGGGCCGGGCGAGCGCAGAGGAAACACCGTCACGCGTCGGACAGCAAACAAATAAGGGCGGGGGAGAAAAGCTGCGAGGAGCTCAGGATTGGCTGGAATCGTGAAAAACAAGCGTTTTTTGATCCTGGAAAGAGAGCCGACAGACTAAACTCCCACCGCGGGCGAAGGAGAGAGGAACCCAAAGCGCCGGCACACGACAGGAAAAAACAAAAAAAAACACTCCAAGAACTACGGCTAAAGAAGAAGGCACATAGAAATCACACCGGGCTCGAGCTACAAGCTGGAGAGGAGAGAAGACAGGACAGCGGTTGGGAGAAAGAGAGGAGAAGAAAGTTATTTTCCAAAAAAGCTAGGCGGGGTGGAGGGGGACAGGAGACAGACAGCAAGGGGGACAGTGTGTTAATACAAGGGGAACTTAAAATAGCCTGCAGAGTGAGCGGCGCAGGACGAGGGGTTTACGTGAACGTCCTTCAGAGGGGTGAGCGAAGGAATCGGGGAGGAATCAAACTGAAAAGGAGAGAGAGAAAGAGAAGGGCGAGGTTTCGAGGCAACCCATGAGAAAGTGGATCTCCTGCCTTTTCTCAACAGGGGCTGAGTCGGAGTTTTCCCGTCGTCCTCCTCATCTGGGGAAGTGCGAGACAAAAAGGAGAGAAGAAAATAAAATGAAATGAGAACTGGGGTGAGATGGCGATCCGCCGCCGCTGACTCACGGCGGAGAGGACGCCGCCGCGACGCCGGGGAGGCATTTTAATGAGGAAAAACGAAGGAATCCCATTTTATCGGCGTCACACGGCACCCAGGCCTTCGTCCATCTGCATCTCCCCGTGTCACGTTTATTTCTCCTTACTATCACGTACGTTTATCAAGTCTTAGCAGACGTGAACCAACGGCAGACTTCTCTAAAAACCTCGGTTTCGCTCAGCCACATTTGAACACGAGGATAAAGTTCCCCTGAAGCGTTGAAGTCGGACCGGCCTGCTGGAAAAAAAAAAAAAAAAAAAAAAAAAAAAAAATACACACTTGACCCAGCGAGGGGCATTCAGGGACATGGGAGAGAATTAAACACGCTGGAGTCGGACCTTTCAGCTGGGAGTCTCAATGTGTGTGTGTGTGTGTGTGTGTGTGTGTGTTTGAGGAGGGGGGATGGAAAATGAGTCCAGCGTGCCAAAGCCATGTAGCAAAGACCCGGTTGGAAATCGTGGTTCGAATTAAGAGGCTTAACAAACCATCATCGTAATGATTAACACAGGAGGACCGGGGGCATTCCAGGGTTGAACCTGGACCGGGTCACCTGTCAATCACGGCCACGGACAGAGACGTCCGACAAGTTTCAGTCTGCAGTCGACCTTCTTGCGGAATACCGGAGGATACACACCGTCCTGTGTGACAATTACTGTGTCACAGCGAGAGCTCCGACCTGGTGGACCAACGCTCACCGCGGCGGGAGCGTTGGAACCCGGCCGTCGGACAATACGTGACGGTTGGTAGAGCGGGAGGACGTACCGAGGAAAAACACGAAGCCCGAAGGCATCAAATTCGGCGCGAGAAGCGGCGGGATTTTTTTGAGATGGCGGCTCTCGAGCCGACGCGGCGTTCAAGAAGATGGTCCTCACACTGTGACCAGGAGGGGATGAACTTGAGACCGCCGGCAAAAAAAAAAAAAATGAACTTCGATCGATCAGCTGATTCACAGCAGCAGTCTTGATGCATTAGTGAGGTTTTATTTCCATCCCAACAAACACACACACACACACATGCGCGCACACACACACACACACAGTGGGTTGATCATTGGGTTATTGGGTCACTGGGGCGACTTCCTGTCAGGGAAGTGTGTGTGTGTGCGCTCGTGTGCGTCTTCTGTCATGATTCTGCTGTGTTTGAACAACACGATCAAAGACATGCACACGTGTGTGTGTGTGTGTGTGTGTGTGTGTAATGTGACCCTTCTGCTCTCAGCATATCCATGAGCGGCTGCAGAGGCTGCCTTACCTTTCTGTATGGCCGGGCTGTTCTGCAGGCTGGTGGCCTTGGAGGACAGCTTGGATGAATCCCCGTCAGAGTCCTTGCTGGTGTCTATGGACACGATGACGTCCTTCATCCCCGAGGACTTCTCCTGGGAGGACAGCAGATCATCTGGGAGGACGGGAAACATGGCGGGAGTGAGTGGGGGAAAAAAAAACCAAACAAACAAAACGTTTGATTCAAATTCAGTTTGAGGTTGTCTGGTTAAAGACACGGAGAGCTTGAAAGTCTCTCAGCACGTGATTCCTTCCAGCTGGTTTGATCGGCGCTTTTCCAAGCCGTCACGAGGCGAGTCCGGTCAATCACAGGGCCGCATATAGAGACATCCAACTATTCACCCTCTCGTTCAAACATCTGGGAAGTTTAGGACCTACAATAAACTTTCTGAGGTAGGAGCCTGGAGGAACCCCAGGCAGAAAGATGGAGACTCACAGAAAGGCGCCCCTGTTGGAATCCAACCAGGAACCATGTTGCTGTGAGCTTGAAGTAACCAACTTCATTGTGCAGATAAAGGAGGTTCTCTTCAGCACGGAGAAGTTTATTTTTGGGGAAACCGGGCGTTTCGAGCGCTGAGAACCAAGCCGAACATCAGAATGACTACCAGAACTCTCGTGAGACTGACGCTGGTGGAAACAGGAAATCAGGGGTCTTCCCCTGATAAGCATGGAGCTTCCCCCACCCCCAAACACAGCAGCTAGAACCGTAAGGTGATCTCCTCTCCTGCTCGTAGCTTCCCCGATAGCGGTGAATCACTCCCACGACAACAGGAGTTGGTTCATCTAAAAGTAAACTCTGTACCTGGATGAGAAACAGCTTAGGTCACGCAGGCCTTGGTGCCTTTAAAAAACACACACACACAAAAAAAAAAAAAAAAAATACAACACAAAACCCCCAGGAGGTGAGGGGGTTCACACTCAAAGGACTCAAAGCTCAGGTCAACAGCTTGAGAATTAATATTCTAAATGAAAGCTACGCAGCCGGACACCTGCGGCCAAGCCCATCAGAGAGAATTCAGAAAGGCGGAAAAGCAAATCACTTATGAAGCGAACCAACTCCACAGATTGATCTTACTACTCCAATAATTCAGAAGTAATGTAAAAAAAAAAGACTGACTGGCGTTTCTTGTCAAATAAACTCTTGTCGACGGAGCAGCCGCCTTGCAGATATGCTCCGCAAAAAAAAAAGCAGTTTGATGGTCTTAATCAACCGGTGTGACACTTCTCTGGATGTGTGTGTGCGTGTGTGTGTGTGTCCAATACCTTGCCCTTGGATATGGGACACGTCCAGTCCCTCTTTGAGTCGCAGGATGACGGCGCCGTACTGGAAGTCGAATGAGTCGCTAGCAGTGAAAAGGGAAGCGCGAGTCAGATCGGTTGAGTCAAACAGGGAGACGCGTCACTGCACACCATATGTTTTTCTAAGACCTCCCCGGCCCTGCAAGCGGAGGTAAGCAGCGGTTCCGCGCCGAAAGCGCCTTACCGGACAGAAAATGGTAAATGGCCGAGTGCATTCACCGTAACGTACAATCTGACCTTCTATTCTAATGCCTTAATCCACCGCCTCGCCTTTGCTTTCTGTCGGCCCGCTTCCCGGCAAACCCGATTCAAACAACTGGGCCGGCACGGGGTTCTGCCCCCCCACCCCCAGCCTTAGACCGTGACGGACCGGCCCATAATCCCCCGGCCTCCTAATCAGGAACTCCTTCGACTTAAGCACTTCCTTCACCTCTCACATGACCGACGTGCGGAATGTACTGTTACTACGGAAAAGTATTTGTTGTGAGCCTGACCGCTCAAACCATTACGCTCACGGACGTTCGGAACAATAACATTTTCGATGCCGTTCATTGCCCGATCGTTCGGGTGCTGATGTTGTATTTTGGCCGCCGCCTTGAATATTTCCTGCAGCTTGTCTGCAGCTGCCGAGGAACACGTGGAACCATCCCGTTTTTCAGCTGCGTAAATATTGAATGAAGACTTTTTTTTCCTTCTTTCTGGAGAGCAGCATTCCAGTCGATGTGCAGCAGGGTGCGAGGCCCCTTTCCGGCGAACGCAGACGGCCTTTATTACTACGACCCAAGAATCCCGTCCAATCAGAAGACGGTATACTGAGGGGATCCATATTGCGCATTCGAGATGTTCGAGGTCCATTTTTCTTTATTTGTTGGCGTCGGGTGTGTCTCTCGGAAGAGCCGGGCTTACTGGATCATGCTGATATACGTCTCCACGTTCATCATGTCGCCGTCCCTCCAGTCGTTCTTGAAGCCCAGCACCAGGGTATTGGGCTTGAGGCGACCCAGACCTGCAGCCTTCAGAGGGAGAGGGGAAAAAAAAAAAAAATCTGAATCAAAATCTTGTCAAAGTAAATCTTTTTCTTTACTCTGCAGCTGCTCTATCTGACCCATCTTTTCTCACACCACCTTTACTATCAATCCATCCATTCATCATCTATACTACTTATCAAGCAGTGGGGTTGCAGGAACTCATCCCTGCTGCCACTGGGCGAGAGGTAGACAGTCAATCAAAAGGCAAAATATACAGTTGTCCCTCACCATATTGCGGTTAACTTTTCACATTCTCACTAAAATTGCAAATAACATTCACTATACCAATGGTTTTGCAGTATAAATGTATTATTACATTTATTATTTCCATTTATTTTCATGGTAAATTAAGCATCCTATAGGGTGGCGACCAACCAGAGCATGGCGTTCTGTATCCTGAGTTTTCATTGACTCACCAACATAGCATAAATTTCTGGATCTTCTGCGTGCAGCATGGATTTACCATCTCACCTTGTTCATTTTACATTAATGCGAGATCGCGAGTCATGTAAGAGTACAGGAAGCGTTTAAGAGTGTTGGGAGGGTCATCATATTTTAAATTATATATATATATATATATATATATATATATATATATATATATATATATATATATATATATATATGCTTGCTACTTCGTGGATTATAGTTTATGACGGTTTCTGGAACGTGAACAAGGGACTACCGTAGAGACATAACATTAAATCATTCACATGTCTGGGCAGTTCAGGGTCTCCAATGAACCTTCTGAATGTTGTTGGACTGTGGGAGGAAACCACAGACCGGGGTTGGGGGGACACGGTGACCCCACACAGAAAGGTCCCATGTTGCGATCGAATTTGGGACCTTCTTGCTGTGAGGCAGCGGCGCTCACCGCTACACTACGGTGCAAATAACCAGGTGAAAAAAGTAGCTGATTGCAGAAGGCAGTGCGGATGAATCACTCAGGACGGGGATGATCAAGAATGTGGATCCTCTACATTCTAAGCGCTGCGCAAAGCGAAAACACACTCCCGCAGGACTGGAGTGTTCAGGTTAAACCGAGGCCTCACAGATCACATGACCGATACGGCACACGGGTCGGACTCACACTCCGTAATCTCTGTGAATCTGACGGTTTCTCTGTTGTAGATCTGGATGTCAAGCGCTGTGAACATGTGTGTGAACGGTGCTACTGGAAGCACCTGTGGAACCGCGAGACAAGCCGCTACCTGTTGCCACTTGCTGTGTTATTTCAAAGCGAGCGCAAAACCTCCTGGGACTTGATATTTGCACAGCGATATCAGTTTTCTCCCGAGAAATATCAACATGTGACGTCTCCCCACCTGGAGCAGGTACTGGCTGCCCTGCCTCATGTCCTCGGCGAACACCGGTGTGTAGAAGGCCTTGGTTTCGTTCTTCAGCAGCCAGCGCTGATAGCGGGACTGTTCCGCTGCCAGATCTTTGAAGTTGGGTCTCCTGTAGCCCTGTGGGAGGAAACGGAAAGTTTGTGTTACAAATGCCTGCTTCGCTACCCCGTCTTAAAAAACAGAAGGAGGCTTTTGAATTGCGGCCGTCACAAAAATCGTGGCCATTAGCGCGTCATGTTTACATCATTTAACGGAGCTCTTTCTGTCCTCTCTGAGGGAGAGCAGATTAGGGGCCACTTATGGAGTTTCACAGAGCCGCCATTAATCCAGTCTGAAATGACCTTTTAGTTGTGATGCAATTACACGTTGCGGGAGGTTTCATTGGAAACAAAACGCGGAACAGTCAGTCTTGCCTCCGAGCCCGCGGGCGAGACTTCGCAGATTAAATGAATTAATAGAATTCCCTTTAAATAAGAGAAATGGAGAGTGAATATTCACGGGGGTAGTCTTTTTGAAACAGGGAAAAAACAAAACCGTGACTATGTTATTGTCAATGGTTTCCGCAAATTACATTTAAGCTGATTAGTAACCATTTCAGATAAAAAGCTGTGTCCCACTGGACGTGGATTTATTTTCAACCAATATCAAGTGTTTTAAGTTGTTTGTGTGTGTGTGTGTGTGTGAGTGTGTGAAAGACCGACTGTGTGCTCACCGTGCGAACATGGCCGCAGATCATCAGTCCCACGTTTTTGGTGAAGCTGTGGACCAGGTCCAGCAACGCCGGCCGGGAGTTGGGGTAACCCGTCATGACCAGACACTGGGGTCTGTAGCCAGTTACAATTACAAAAAACAAACAAACAAACAAACAAAAAACAAAACAAACAAAGGTTCATTATAATACTTGTCCTGCAGCGGGGCTGGAGCCGATCCCGGCGGTCACGAGGACGGGGGCAAACATCCAACCAGAAGAAACATCCGACCTTTTGCTCTGTCATTCACACCTTCTGACAATCTAAGTTTTCAATCATCTGTCTTCGGACAGCGGGAGGAATCTGGAGAACCCGTGCAGACCCAGGAGAACATGCTGACATCCACGCAAAGCAGCTCTCACACTGGCTTACTACATCTTTCTAACCTAACCGGTCGAGGCAGTAGGCCGCCTGCGTCGAGCTGGGATCCGTCCCAGGTTTCTGCAGCGTGTCCTCGTCGCCGAGCGATGCAAAAAATTTGACTCGACAGGAGCGCTAACCATGGCAACGCTGTGCTGCCAAACACACCAACTTAACCCAAAATAAGCTGAATATTAATGTACTTTCAATACATGTCATGTTTATGCGCTCGCTGGCTTCAGGAGCTTCGTGCTCTGCCGCCGTTTTTCTTTCCTCCTGACCTCCACCTCTCGTCTTCTCGGTGCAGGACAGGAGCAGAGTAGCGCACATCAAAGCAACTATGTTAAGCACCTCGAGTTTTAGCCGCGACGGAAACTCCGTTGACACGCATCAGATGCCTTCTAATCTGCTCCTGGCTCTGCTGTCATGGGAACGGTGAATGTGCTAAAACCCAGGGGCTGAAAACATGTAAGACGCACGGCCTGTGCAAATCACTTTAGCGGTATTGGTCGGCGTTTGAGGATAAACAGTAGAAACAAACGTAAAATCTCTTCCAGGAAATGATTGGCCGCCGATAAAACCCGATCCTGAGCACTCAGCGTGTTGCTGCCATGACACAGTAAACAGTTTAACTGCTGTATTGACTTAAACCTTGTATCCTTTACAGCAGGGGTCAGAAACTCAAATCAATTTCAGAGCCAGAGGTACAGCCTGTCAGTCAGTGATATCATTCAGAGTTGTGCTATTTAAACAGTGGCTTCGGGGGGAGGAAGGGTCATTCGGAAATGACATAACGGAGTTCTGGGTGCCGCGGCAGCAAGACGCAACGCGCACGGATTCACTGGTTGTTAGAGTTTCCATCACAGCCGTGAGTAACGCGTTGAAAACAGGCCGTGTGAAACGAATTGCGTGGACGGAGGTGAGAAAGTCCAATTCAAAATTCAAGACAAAACCAGATTGAATCCGCATCTGAACCAGCAAATCAAAAAAAAACAAACAAAAAACAGCATCATAAATGTGCTGCGTACAATATTTTGGGCATATAAAAACTACTATTTTATAATACCAATGCAAGTGCTAGTGCTACTGTAATAATTAGCATGAGATATTTGTGCTTATCCCTCCCAACCTCCCGTCTCTTGCACTCTCAGTTTCTCCTTCTCTTTCTACACCAGCTGGTTGGGGCAGAAGGCCGCCCGCACTGAGCTGGGATCTGTCAGAGGTTTCTAAAAGGCCAGGTAAAAGCCAGTTATCTCCTCGCCGCTGTCGCCAAGTCAATCATCTTAAAGAGTGTGTGAGACCTGCGCTACATGGAAAGCGTCACCAGACAGCTGTGTTGTGACGACTTGACATGAATTGGACAGTCAGACACCAGGTTTCATTTACTCCCACTGAAAACAGTTTGGAGAAAAAAAAAAGTAATCTGTTGTCAATATTCACACACACACACACCTTAGTAACAGCTACTGTCATCCGCTATTTTTATATGTACAATTTAACATCAATTTCAACTGCTGTTTTGCACAACATAACTTGTCACCTGCACATTTCTACTTGACTATCTGCATAGTTTACAAATTTTAATGCAAATATCCATCTGAATAATATGTTCATAGCAACCTATCTGTAAATCATGTAAAAACGGTTGACTAGATTATGTACACACTGTGTACTTTTGCACATCTGGTTAAAGGCTGAACTGCATTTCGTTGTCACGTTTTTGTAGAATTACAACAAAGTTGAATCAAATCTATTCACATGAGGAGCGGGATATTATTTCCTGTAAGCGGGTGCGTGCTTTGTGTGTTTAGTACCTGAAGTTTTTGATGTGGTCCTCCACCCCGCTGAGGTGCAGTGTGTGTGTCAGGGCCTGGTGGTAGGTCAGCGCCTGGGTCGACGAGCCCCAGTTCACATCTGGACGGGAGGACGCACGCGGGCAGAAACACACCGTGGAGTTAGGGCGTGTGTTTGCGGTTCATCCCGCTGGGCCACACGCCGACCCATGTGGCGTTGCGGGCGGCAAGAAGGGTGTGTGTGTGTGTGTGTAGCTGCATGTCCAAACTGAGTGTGTGCAGGTGTGTGTTCAGCTGCAATGATGAAAGTTAGAGGGGTCTACGTTCGTATTTCCATGGCTTTTTGCCGCACCAGCTGTGTTTGTGTTGTCCTGTTTTCAGATATTATCAGCAACGGCGTCTCGAAGATGCAAAAATCACTGAAAAGCTAATAAATTGTGCAGCATATTAATTTCTGGATCATTTTTGCTGTACATCCAAACACCTATTAGTTCTGAGCGCAGGATGAACCAACCGACTAGGGTGTGTGGAAATTTAATTTAACTGAAACTCTTTTTTTTTTTCGTCCATTATCACCACACGCTAGAAGATTTTAGGATCTTGGTCATTGCTTCTCATGTTGGAGTGTAGGATCCAAAACTGAAATGTACTTTTAAGCCATGTTAGCATTGTACTGTATTTTAAATGATAATCTATAAAATAGTACAGCTAGTTTGGGCATGCAATGTAGCAATGCACTATTCTGACCCAACTGGTTTTGCACCTATGATAATAATATTAATAATAGGTGTGCACACACGATGGACGATTGTGCCTTTGGAACATTCGGGATCCACAAATGCAAATCTTACCGGGACGGCTCGGCTACCCACCTGGCTTCTTGTAGCTGACGTAGATATAGAGACCCATGACGACGACGTTGGTGAAGAGGGCCGCCCACCAGTTGATGACGAACATGACCACGCAGCACAGAATGGCCCCGGCCAGAGAGACCCACATGTTGTAGTATTTGAAGCTGGGACGCCACCCTGGGGTGCCAGGAGAAAGCAAGTCAGGGCGGTCGGGCGGCGGGCAAACACAGTGAAAGCGCTATGAACTCATTCCATCCACCTCTCAGCCTCTGCGACATTAATGATCATGGGAAAAATGAGGGGGGGAAGCGGTTCGTGTTAAGGTTGGGTGATGAGCTCGGCCGGCGGGAGGGCCGAGTTTTTGCAGACCTGCGATTAAAAACACAAATGTTCCCGTTGTCCTGAACATTTATTTCTCTCTTTTTTTTTTATCATTAATTGTGGAGATTACGACACGGTTAAAGGCATGAGCAAAGTGGGGACTGGATGTGGGCTGGGGTTAAAAAAAATGAGAGTTAGCCGTCTGTTAGACTGGAGACCGGAACATTATACCAGCTATAAAAAGGGACCATGTTCATTTATCGGGGTGCCACGGAAACTACGCTAATGGGCTTTTAGTGATGGGATACAGTCGGACTGCGGTTACACAATGACGAGTCTAATACAAACCACGGGACATAAAGGGTACATGGGCCGTGCTGTCGCTCTTGCAGCCACACACACATTTTACATCGGATCGGCCGTGATGCGGCTGCGGCGCCAAAATGGGGTTTATGGCTGCGGTTCGGGCAGCAGTAAAAATCCATTAGCCAATTATCCGTCAATTGAGTCATGTACCATTTAAGTCCGTGTAATTACATGATCTGCTTGGAGGAATTAGAAGCAGATAGAAGTGTGTGTACCTGGAAGTCTGCTAGAGCTTTGGTATCGTCGGGGGAAGAAAAGCAAACAGCTCCATAAAACAAAGTTTACACATAGCATGAACAAACTGAAATACTGCCCAGTGTACTGGGCTCAGTGGAAAGTAATCCAGCAAACATGCACTCCATTACTCTTAAACCAATTCCAATCTATTCTTTGGTAAAATACTACTATAAATATTCTTCCAAAAAACATAACATTTTAGCTGATTTTGAACCTGAAGAATAATTAGATCTTTGAATAACTTATACATGAAAGCATCTAATTAAATAAAAATAAATCCAAGAGTCCGGCTTGGAAAACGATATAAGGCTTCATTCACACTTTTACAAGCATTTTCATGGAAAACAGACACTTTTCAGACAAAGAGACTTGAGTCTTCGGAGTCCAGAGATACAGATATATATTTCAAGAACCAAGGAAAATGTTCATTTCCCTGAGCAAGAGCTGGCATGTCAACCTGATCTTATTGGACGGCTCTGGAAATATCTGGCAGCTGTACAGAGTTTCCTCCGCAGGCGGGACGCGAGGACGATGCACGTCGGCTCAATTCTACCTGGACGGGCACAAAACTGACACCAGAGAGACCCTGCCGCAGAGTTGAGGAAATCACATCGTCGGCGGATCACCGCTGGACGTCTTTGTGGCAGAGATGACGGGCGGCGTACCCCGGGGGACCTGGACCCTAATCTAGCTTGGCTACACCCCAACTCCATGTGTCTACAATACCCTCGCTGCGATGTCACGAGCACAGGGACGCACCTCCCGCTAACCAGAAAAAGATGCAACATGATAACAAGTCTATTTCACTTCATACCTCGCGTCTAAAAATATAATATTAGCTTCATTCAGAAAATAGCATGTCCAATGATGGGGCTTGTTTTGATTTCTAAAAGCTGTATTTATTAATTCCCCTTTTTTTCCTTTTACCTTTTTGTCTGTTTTATTCTTTTATTTTATTGTTTCTTTTAAATCTGTGCTTTTTGTAAACGTATGTAAGGTGTCCCTGAGTGCCGCCTAAGGCGCCTTAGATAAAATCTATTGCTCCCAATATTGATTTTGTGCTTGAATACAGCATGGATTTTATCGTTTCTTTACGTCACACTACACTGAGCCGCTGGTCATTTTGAACCTTAATCGCCGCCTTACGTAAATATGTCAATGAAGATCCAGATCATGTCAAACCCTGAGCCTGGGAGAGTGTTAGTCATAGATTACAACTCCCAATTCCGCGGTTAAAAGGTGCTGCGGCTGCTTTGCATTACAGCGAGTTATTTTCGGGAGGGCTTCCAGCGCGGCGGGACGCCATCAAGGATGTATTTACAGGATTAAAGTTTATAGCGCTGTCTCTGGGCCGGCGGTTTAGGAGGCACTATTGACGACGTACTGGTGATTGGGGCTTTGCCCCTGACAAAGTGAAAGTCCAGGCTACCTCACCTCACTTTATAAAAACACATTATGACTTTTTTTAGGGGGTGAGGGGGGCAGATCTAGGATAGCACTGTTCTTATTTCTAAATGACAAGAAAAAAAAAAAAGGGAGGGGGGGATTATCGCTTACAAAATTGACTTCTCATTTCCAGCCCTGGCTGCCATATTAGCATAAGACTAGAGCCATCAAGTGTTTGAATTAACATTTCGGCTCTTCTCAGGGTTGCACTGGAGTGGTTTATTACTTAGCGGGCTAAAGCAGCGGCGCTAATAATCCACTTAGCTATTGATGCGCTGATGACCATCTGTTTTTTTTTTTTTAAAAAGGAAGATACCAAAAGGGACCATCAAACTACCCTGGTAGATTAACTGCACCTCAGATGGGCAATTAGAGCTTCCAGGGACTGACAAGATCGTCTCCGTGGGCTCTCGCCGCAAAGCTCTCTGAGGCTCTTCCCTCGGATTCACATAATTCTTCTTGAAAGCTTATCATTTTCAATCATGGTCACTTCCGAACATCAGATGACTCGTGACTCCGTCCGGTTGTTCCCCATTAGACTCTGGAATCCGTTATGAGTCTCTAATGAAGGCCTTTTCTGGTTCGCGGCCATTTATCCCTTTCCTTACCTGGCGAGTTAGCCAACGAGGCGTGGAACACGGAGAAGTTGATCAAGGCATAGGACGCCAGGAAGAAGTTGGAGATGATGGGGGCGATGATGTTTAGCTCGGCTGCAGGAAGAAAAGAATGGTTAAGAGGCCGCTCTACTGTGACCTCTTAAAGTTCATACCATTTAGTGGGATCCATGAACTAATGTCACGGTGATGTAGCAGTGCCTCTCAGCGGCTGCACATGTGAAAGCAGTACTAGCTATGGTCATTGTCTATTTGGCTGAAAACAAATGAAAAGCAGCCGTACCGATGAGGATGAAGGCAAGAGCGATGCCAAAGGTCAGAATGTACCCGCGGAGTGGCTCGTTGTTCTTGCCGTAGCCCTTGGCGAACATGCTCAGGCCGGGATAGATGTTATCCTTACATAAAGCCTGTAGAGCAGAAAAAACTGTGATGAGTCGTCAGTCGTATCTGCAGGACAAGTAAAGTTTGGCGACCCTCCACCCTCCCCAAAAGGCCGTTTCCGATGAAGGATATGTTTTATGACAGAAATCACAGGGCGCGTCCAGAGCCAGGCCTCGCTGGATGAGTTGAAGGTGAAGCGAGGGAACACTTTGTGATTGCTGTCGTTATGAAACGTTGCCATTTTGTGGACTTAAATTAGGGGCTGATACGCTGAATCTGGGTCAAAGTTGTTCCAACATCGAGGTGTTCAATATATTTAAAAAAAAAAAAAGGCATATCCTTCTTACAATAATCACATCAGAAAAACAAAAAAATAAAAGAAACGGACTCATGTGTTGAATAAGGAGTTGATTCAGGCAAAACAACAAAACAAAACCTATTTGACAGAAAATGACTTTATTTAAAAGGAGGTGAAGATTTCTTAACAGGATTGATTTATTTTATGTATAATACCAATATGACATTAGTGCTCGTTCTGTAGCAAATATGTTAACGTAACCCAAGCTGTTAAAAAAAAAAAAAAAAAACACACCAAAATATTAGCAGACTAAAGTGTCTCATTTCAGAGCTCAAAGCTCCCGCTGGCAACTCCGCCTCAATATTTTACCTTTTTACGAACCTCTGAGAAGATGGAAGTGGGTCTTACCTGGAACACTTTGGGCGCGCTGACCAGCGAGGCCAGCGCCGAGGACAGCGTGGCAGAGAAGATCCCGGCGGTGATAATGGGCCCGAAACCAGAAACCACGCTCATGACCTACACACAGTCAAGATACAAATTCAACTTTATCTCTGCACCCTTAATCGTTCACAGGCCCGGAGCAGCTGGCGCTCCGTACCTGGAAGTCATGATGAAGTCCGTAACGGCAGCTGTCGGCGTCGATCTTGCACGCGGAGAAGTCGTAGCCGAATTTGCAGGCGGCCTCGGTGCAGTTGGCCATCAATTGGGAGCTGATGGTGTCGTTGATGTTCCCGCTGGCGTCTCTCACGATGCAGGAGCCTGGATGGAGAAAGCGATGAGCTTCAAGCGTGACAACTTTGTGAAGGAGAAGCCGATGGGGACGATCTGAAACCACCGGCGCACCTGTAGAGACGGCTACTCCCAGGTACACGATGCCCGTGACCAATATGGCCAGAAGGGTTCCTCTGGGAATGGCCAGCTGGGGGTCCTGCAGCAGACAGCCAAAATCCAGATTAGAGAAGATAATCCGTCGCCTTTTTTTCCAGGAAATGGGCAAAAACATGCAGCGGACAGACAAGCCTGTAGAACAGGCACTTCGAGTGCCGTGAATGGTGTCAATCGAGGGACAAATTAGGGGCATTAGATATGAAAGTAAGAAATATGTCTCCGTTTCAGATGTAGGATTAATGTAAGCGGGGTTCCTGAGACAGTAGTTAGGGCGCCCTCTGGACTCCGGATTTAAATCATAGCAACTTTATGAAATCCGTACCACGGGAACGCAGCTAATATCGAATGTAAGGAGCCATCTGACCCAACTTAACAGTCCAATTGTAAAGAAATAATCCAACAGATGACGGAGCTGATTAAACTCCGGGCCAAGATCAATTTAAAACAGCTAGCTTCTCTTTCGGACAACCTCTGAGCCTGAGGAGGCCTGAGCTGGCGACCATTTGAGGTTTTAAATAATGGGAACCAATAAAATATTATTTTATACACTTACAGCGAGGTCTCCTGAAATGTTGGCTCCGGCAAGAATACCGGTGGCAGCGGGGAAGAAGATGGCGAAGACCGAGAAGAAGGTTTCTTCTCGGAAGTCCGGACCCATGTTCTCCCACATTATGGAAGCTGGCGGAGCACAAACAAGCATCAGGGAGGAGGCGCGCGGTTCGCTTATCTTTGAAATGCCAGCACTTGACGTACCGTCGTAGCCGAAGAAGCCCACGGATTCCTTGGCCTTGATGGGAATGAAGGTCCCGATGAAGTAGTTGATAATGGCTGTGAGGAGGACGACGAGCAAGAAGATCTGGGCCTGCGGAAAAAAAAAGAAACATTCAGAACTGAACTCCTCAGCCAACAGCTTGCTAAGTTTTAACGGAGAAGGCGAGGGCACTCCGTCACACCTTGGCCTCCCACTCCATTCCCGCCACGGAGATGCCCAGCAGAAGGATCACCGTGATGGTGCCGATAATTCGGATATCATTGATATTATCCGTCATAATGGCGTCTACACTCTGAGGAAAATAAGACAGAGATGTTCAAGAGGAATATTCATTTTTCATTTCATACTTGGTCAGAATTCATGATCTGGACCGCCTGGCCTGCTCTTTGAAAACGATGGTCATGGGACTCACAGCGAGAAGTTCTGCGACGGTTTCGGCGAAGCCCACGACATACATGGCCACGGCCACTGCGTTGGCGAAAGCGAAAATCAGTCCGATGGAGCCTCCAAACTCCGGACCCAGACTCCTGGAAATCAAATAGTACGCTCCGCCTTATGGAGAAGGGGGAGGGACAAGACGGAGAACGTTGGTGAGAGCGTGGTTGGAAATTCCGAGGCCGCGGGAAACCAAAATTCTTGCTCCTCAAGATTGTGGTGATCCTCCACAGGCGGTCGGAAAAACAGCTGAGAAAATCCCAACTCTCGTTTGTCACTGGCCGACGGCTAAAATACTTTGACAGGTGGGAAGAGCGGGCATGCATGTTTAGAATTACTCTCATTTACAAATCATAAGTACATGAAAAGCAACTCTCATCAGGGACGTGTGGACGACCGCTCAGGTTATTGACACAATTGGAAAAAAATATAACATATGGGTGAATGTGAGAGAAACATTGAGCTGTGGTGGTAGTTTCAAGACCATGAGATGGGTGAAGAAGCATCTGCTTTAGAATGTAAATAAATAATTTGAAGTCAGCTATGATTATTTTTTCCAAATTATTTTATTTTTTTTTTTTGTTTTTTGAATTTCATTCTTTTTGTCACTGACATTTTTATTCTTTCTTTTAAATCTGTATTTTACGTATCTGTAGGTCTGTACGGTGTCATTGAGTGTCGAGTAAGGAGACGTGTATTATTATCATCATTATTATTATTATTATTATCATGTGTTGAAAGAATTTTAACATGGACAACGTGGAAAACTACCATCTCTGTCTGACTTCAGGAATTTAAAGACCCCTTGCATGCCGGGGTTTAGAACGCCCACTTGTTTTGGAAGGTGCTTAGAAGGTATTAGTCAGATGAAATATTAATCCGCCGAGCAGACCTGCTTCGTCTGGTGAGACGGAAATGCGTAAATACACCCTGACAGATCACGGAGGCGGAGCAGGTTCCCGCTTAGATTCACCTCCGTGCCGCGCGGAACAATCTGGAACGAATTTTTCCTCCCGCCGGAACGGGCAGGAGACAAGCGTTAGAGGCAACCAGGCGACATTCTTCCGTTACCTCCTCGGACGAAGCCGTTGGTCGCGATGGCTGAAGTGGAGAGGCCCGTGATGGTCGTCACCACGGTGGCCATGGCAACAATCAAGCAGGTGAGCGCTGTGGGGAAAAAAAAAAAAAACAAAACGAACACAAATAATCTTGAGAAACGCCCCTGAATGAAAAGAATGTGCAGAGCCATTAACAGCTTTCAAGGCTTTCCAACAGCACAGAGATTGCCGTGAAAAGTAACAGCTACCACATCCAAGTCTCCCACATGTGTCACTCAGCGGTGCTATTTCACGTCAGAGTGATGGCGGGTGGGCGGGGGACGGTTGGCGGGTTAAATTGAGATAACTGGTGCGATTTTGCACGTCGGGCCTGAAATGACCACCCAACAAGCACCGGCGTGTCAATAAATAATGGCCCGCGTGTGGGCCGACATTCAAACGTGTCAGTTCCATGACAGGATTTTCATAAAAGTAAAACTCAGGCTACCGATCAAACGCTCTTTGCCGGTCGGATAGTGAGATTCCAGTAACGGGAGGGGTGGGAATTTGGGTTTAAAGTGCAAACGGTAGTGCCCGTAACACAATGAGTCCCATGTTTGTGCCAGGACAGCGACGAGGTTTCTGTAAACACCCTCACCACGCATCTTCGGAAGTGGGATGGCAGTTTTGTCTGCTTCCCTCGACGTCCGACAGCGCGTGATGAAATTTGCCAACGACAGGTGTTATCCAAATATTTACCCCTTGATTTTGCTTTTAAAAACCAGGGTGACTTTGAAAGAGGAGACAGCTGCCCAAACGCTCTCCGCCACATCTGCTTCACGTCTCCTCCGCCCGCATAGAATTTCCGGGTGAGCCACAGGGGGCTCGGAGCGAAATCACTGAAAACTGTGACGTGTTACTTTTTCGATAAATACTGCACAGGCCTTTGTCGACGTTTTCTATCGGGACGTGTCAAGTCTATGAGAGGCGACCAAATCAGTGTTTTCTCCGTGTCAAGAAGAAAGAACAACAGGAAGATGTCAAATAAAATCAAAGCTGAGAGCGACGGGCTTCTAGTGCCTGAAAGCAGCTACTAAGTAAGAATTATTGCAAGCAAAGTGGGTTAAGTAGGGAAATGGGTCACATTTCCAACACAGTAATTCACACCTGTTCCCACGTGTGTCTTCTTTTTCATTAAATCTCCACATCAGTCTCAAAAGGCAGGGTCGGGGTTTTCTGTGACTAACAGTAAAGAACGATCCGACTCCTTTGAACGACTCCTCGCGGGGAGCCTGACAGCAGACCGAGGAATGACACCATGGGTTTGGGCGTGGTGGTTTCCATGGGCGGTAACTCAGTCACTTCCGGGACAAAGCAAAAGATGTGGCAACATCTTGCAAAATACGTGCACCGTCGATCATTTTGTCATTTAATGGCCCAAAAATAACTGACAAGCAAAAAAAGAAAAAAAAATTCAACACTGGGATGTTCATCAATATCAACTTGTAATAACGGCCCTTCTTGAGAGGCTAACTAAAAGGTACCAAAATTATTATTTTCTGCCATTTTCCCTGTCTTAGTTAATTTTCTGCTTTGCCAGCTAATTTAAAGGTCACTACAGTCAATTAAACAGCAGGTGAAGCACAATGTTAAATTGCCCGGCAGGCCGCCCGTGCACGGGGCCACCGCACAGCTGCGTCTGGCGGAGGCGGCGTTTTCAGATGTGTGGCGTGCAGAGGTCGCTTCGGACACCAGCCCCGTTGTCTAATCTTCGCTTTACACAACCTGACGTTGCAAAGCCGACATTTGCAAAAGGAACAAGGTGTCGCATCCGGTGCTTTTCAACAGTTCCTCTGTCCAACCGCCCTTCAACGTGGTCCCCTTGTAAATAAACAGATGCGACAGGTTTTGACGTGTGCGCCTCCACCTACCGATGCCGGCCTGACCCACGATCCATGACATGCGGATGAAGAGCATCACACCCCAGATGTTCAGCATGCAGCGGACCTGCAGAGGAGACATGTTATTACATTTAAAAGTCTGATAAGTAGAGGTGAATAACAGTTGTGTTACTCCATCAGTGTATTTTGAAGGATAGAGGAAGTCAAAAACAACCTGCTGCTGCTTTTGAGGCACGCTAGCAACATGAAGCCTACTAAGAATGGGGGGAAAAAAAAAAAAAAAACAGAAGCCCCATGAGTTTGGTGCTCCCCTTTTCACCTTTTTTTTTTTTCAATTGAGATGCGTGAAAAGAGCGTGCGCATTTGGTGGAAAGTTCACAAGGAGCTAGGGTTGCAGCAGCAGCACTCCAGGGGTTGCTAGTGAGAGAATCCAATCCAGCTCCTCTTCTGGCTGTCTCACTGATCCATCCACATTACAAAAAAATAAATAAAAATCTAAACCCACTTACACCGTTTGCCTACATATCAATATATTGGCCTGAGCAATTACCACATTTTAGACTGCAGGACCAGGAACAAGGAACTTATTCTGAGTGAGGTTAAAACATTTAAAATGCATTTACCTTCCTCTGGTGCATTATTTAACAGGTTAAACAAATTTCAAAGGATAAATCCAGTCATTTTAATCAGAACCTAATGTTTCTAGCTTTCTTTTTAAAGGTCTCCGATTCATAGCTTCGACAATGATTGGACCCAAATGTCTTAAAGTCAATGATATATTTTATTATAATTAGACAGAAAGACGAAGATGATATTTAGCAGCAAAACAAATGCACACAAGATATAATTACTATTTTTCTCTAACTTTTATGAAGGTTCTGTTTCAGAACTGGGTGAGCGTCGCCACATATTCATCACAGAACGGAAACGGTGTGATGTTTTGACATATTTACGCGTCGGCAGGCACCATTCCTGCCTTTAACACAGACAGAGAACAGAGCCTTCATGTGACCTGAGTGAAGATCCCCCCGCTCCCTTCAGGGATCAGCAAAGTATCACATTTATGGGATCACGGTTATCATAAACAGCACTCGGCCAGAGAGCGAACATGAGCGGGGTTTATTTTAGAGGGGAAGGAAGTGCCCGTCGCGCTGAAATGAAAAGCAGAGAGATAAGATCCAGATGCGTCGGGGAAGAAAAGATCCTGCGATCATCCTAGAGGGGACGCGCGTCCGAGTCGCCTTCGGTCCCGGGGACGCAGTTAATTCGCACGCAGACGCTACAATTTTCAACACGGCGCGAACCACTTGCATGTGAGTTGGAAATTATACGGCAACACGCCACAGATGGTGTGTACACACACTGCGGTGACAAGAGCTCCCGCCGACACCACACCTTAAAGGCCTGGACGGGGTGGACACGCGGATGCAGATGGACCACAGCGTGTCCCTGCAGGTAAGAGTCTCACTTCAACTTCTGCAAGCTGATTCTATAACAGTGTTCACATGCGGACGGGTTATAAGAGAAGGGAGGTTCCATCATTTCATTCAAAATGTTATCTTCCTAACAAGGAAGGGGATAAACGTCAAAGGGCAGTTGGGATCAAATGGCCTGATGGACCCATCAATACAAGACGGCTGTTACGCCATGATAGTAAAGGGAATGCTGAGTACCGTCCGATTTCAGTTTGCAGGCTAATGAGTAATCCAGGCTTCTTTTTCGAGGCGTCGCTCACCAGTACACCTTTAATCCAGCCAAACTTCACTACTCCTTTCGACTCGGCCGCCTCCTTCGCGGCGGCCTCCTCGGCAGGGGTCAGCTCGTCGCCGTTGGCGAACCCATCCTCGAATGGCTCCTGAGAAGGAGAGGGGGAAAAAAAACAAAACATTAGAAAATGCTTTTTTTTTTTTTAACAATTGGTTTCTCATTAATGGTAACAATCGTGCCAAAAACTGCATATATAAGTCCTAAATGCATCAGTTCCAATACATTTCTTAAATCAAAGTAATAGGCTTTAAATTGATAAGGATTGTTGCATTTTCAACAAATTACTAAATAAATAAAACAAGGTCCAATGAAAATGGTAAATGTGGCTAATTTGAGAAAAACACCTGATCAGGAGGTGACAATTGAAAATATGAAAAGAACTGTGTGATTTGTATAAATGGTGGATTTCCAATGAGAAAGAAAACAAACAAACACACAACAAAATACCTACTGCTATTGCATAACAAAGCTAAATAGAGGACAATATTAGAAATAAATTACGGCCATTTGGCTTTTATTGCACATCCCCATGTCCATGGAAAACTCCAGCACAGTTATGAAACACATAGAAAAAAAAAGTTTCACCATTAATTAAATCAAAAAGCGGTATAAACGAGAACTCAGAGCTAAAATTAAGCGAGCATACATTGTGTTCCAGGATCCCTAAGGGGCTAAGTTGAGTGCAGGGTGAACTGTGTGTGTGTGTGTGTGTGTAATAGACAGCGCCTCATGTATGCTCTCCAGCTGCTGCCACAGAGGTCTCAAATGTGTGGGAAACGCTGTGTTTGGACGGGAAGCCTCCCCACTGTGCACACACAGTTGTGACGTTGGTGGCCTCCCTCCATGCATTTGCAGCATTTTACACACTCGCGGTGAAAGAAGATGAAGACAAGATGCCTGCACAGCAACCCTCTGCACTCACTTCACTTCCTCCCTCCACTGCATTAATATCATCCCCTAATAGTCCGCCGATAATGCTGCGTATGCGAGGGAGGGAATGAAATGCAAGGGTGGTGCTAGGAGACGGGCCCTATATCGGTGGAGCCAATGAGCGCCAACCACTGGAGACAATGAACCTCCACAGAAAAGCTGAATGGAAAGCCGGCCATTATCTTGTCTACAAAGCTGCACCATGAAGCAGGTGAAATTGGCCCTGGGCGGCAGGCTGCGGAGGCCTGGCTATTGTTGTCGAAACCGTGATACTACGGGCTCGTGAGGCACCTTTGAAACATCCATTCCCTGCACTGGCTTGTTTATCTTCTGTTCTACAGAACGCAGACAAAAATGTCTTTTTCGGTGTTCTTTTACTTTTAGGAGGTACTTTAAGGGACGGACGGGGATCGAACGCAAACATGTTCCCAATGTGGTCAACTTTGTCGATCCACCCGATTGATTATAACAATAAAACGAATATATAAGTGCAGCATAGTGGTTAGCGTGTCCGCCCTGGTTCGGTCCCGACAGGGCCGTTCTGTGTGAAGGGTCGATGTTGGATTCGTGTCCGGGGTTCCTGAAATGCCCAGACTTGTGAATAGTTGTATGCCTCTATAGAATGTGCGAATGATAATGAATGGATGAAAATGAGCTTTATACAAAAACAAGATACGTATAATACCGATTGTAAAAGGAAATAATTACTCTGTGCTTATTGGTTCTCCCAGACCAAAAGCTACTAGTTGAAAGTTTGATATGAGCCACGGGAACAAACCGGGTCCTTTCGTACATCGGAGTTATTCATTGTGACGGGAAAATCGTTTTCCAAAGCCGCAAGATTTTCCAGCCCATTGGATTTTCTTCATTTCCATGAGTTTTTCTTGGACTGGGAAAGGAAAAACTAAAAAAAAAAGGTTACCAGGTTTTCCAGGATTTGTGGGAACCTCCGATTTATTAGTCCAATTAAATAATTAAAAACAATATGTATCCAAGTGTACTATTACTTGGAGGCTTAATCTTTTAATGCTTTCAGAGATTGAAGTGAATCAGGAAGGAGTCCATCCGAACAACATTTGTTAGATGTTCTGGAGACAGAGATGGTTTGGACGTGGACAGAGCAGGACAAGAGGAAGAGCAGAGGTGCTTTGTGGATGGAGTGAAAGGAGACACAGAGTTAGCTGGGGTGACAGAAAGGGATACAGAGGGTTAGACATATGAGGCATATGATTGGCTGTGGTGACCCCTGAAAGGAACAGCTGACAAGAAGAAGAAGTGAATGTTTGTTTTAAATCAAAAACAATGACCTTATATGTCAGAGCAGTGAGGAAACATGGCGCCGGCGGAGAGATAAACAGCGGACAGAGAGGAAGAGGAGAAGCACTCCCTCCTCTAACGGACACTTGCAACGAGAGGAAGAGATAGATGTGGCCGGCGGGACGCAGGAGATCTGCTGGAGTCACTTTACATGTCAGGTCTCCACACCCAATCAATCCAAGGTGGAGGGAGGATTCCTGGCAGCCGGCCGACGCCGGGATCGGTCGACGCCAGCAAAGCAGGAAATGACACAACCTCCTCGCACGACAGGAGTGACTCGACATGACTCATCCCTCCGACTGGATTGCAGCGTCACCCATTGTTCTTCGGAGGAGACCCCGGGGGAGGCGCCGACCCCCGTGTGTTATCTGCTCCTCCTGCCCGGGGCCAGAGGACATACCGACAATCCGAGGGCGGGAGCCAAGATGGCCGGTGGAACGTCACCGAGGCGACGTAGCCCATTGTTGTGGCGTCAGGGCTAGAATGAGCCGCGCGGCGTCAAGATGAGGCTTGTTTACCTGACCGAAAACCCTGCTAGGCTTCCACGTTCCATGACTTTTTCCTTGAGAAAAAGGTCTGACTGCTATTACACGTCTTAATCGGATTAAGCGTCTCCCGGACACACAGGACCTGGATCTGTTCCCAGCACGCTCCGGTGCAGCACTGACCTTCTGTTTATCAAAAAAACCCAAAGCGGTCATTCTCGTTTCCAACGCGTCCTGAAAACAAGCTGCCTTTTTTTTTTTTTTTTTTTTTTGGAGCAGGGTGTTTGTTTAATATTTCAGTCCTGATGTGAAAGCGGAGTTCAAACTAATATGTGTGTATGTGTGTTGGGGTGGGGGGTTGATTTTGTTAGGAGAGGAAAGTCCCATGTGAAAAAAATTAGGGTTGTTACTGTGAGTACACTTAACACACTTAACACGCACTTTTTAAATTCAATTATTTAAACTACATAGAAGAAAGCCTTACAACAAGAAGATCCCTGGATCTATTCTGACAGAGGGCCTTTCTGAGTGGAGTCTCCATGTTCTCCCCATGTGGGGCTTCTCCGGTTCCCTCCGTCAGTCCTAAAACATGCAGGAGGTTCATCGGAGACCAAGGAATGAGAGGGTGAATGGCAGTACGTCTCCATACGTGACGACCGGTCCAGGGTGAACCCCTGCCTCACCAAACAGTGACAGTAGCTATGGCTCCGACCCCCCACGACTCTGAATACGGGATAAGCGGTGAAGAAAATAAATAAACACATTAAAAAACTACCATAAATTCTAGGCCATAAGCCGCCAGTTCTTTCCCCACACGCTTTGAACACTATTGCTTAAACAACAATGCGGCTAATTTATGGACTTTTTTGGGGGGGGGGCTAACAAGCTTCACGCCGCTAAAACGTTTATCCTCGTCACATTTGGCAGACGAAATGACCGGGACATTCTGAGGCCATTCGACTCTGACGATTTTGACGGCTTTAGTGCGCAGGAGGAACCCCAAGATAGCGATCAGCTAGCCGGTGCGGCGTATATTGAGGTGCACTCAATTGTCCGGAAATTACGGTATATACACACTGCTCAAAAAAAATAAAGGGAACACGAAACACAATGTGACTCCAAGTCAATCACACTTGTGTGAAATCAAACTGTCCACTTTGGAAGCAACACGGATTCATTTTGACTTGATTTCAAGGACATTACATCAACATTGGATCAACCTGTGTTTTCCACTTTAATTTTGAGTGTGACTCCAAATCCAGACCTCCATGGATTAATAAATTTGATTTCCATTGATGATTTGTGTGATTTTGTCATCAGCACATTCAACTATCGAAAGGACAAAGTATATAATAAAAATATTTCATTTATTCAGATCTATGGATGTCATATTTTAGTGTTTCCTTTATTTTTTTGAGCGGTGTAGATCCATCGTACGCTTGGGCTTGAACCCATTTCATTAGAATCCCGCCGAATCCCGGGGGGGTGGGGGGGGGGCAAAAAGGAAAAAAAAAAGAAGACAGAAATCAATGACTTCGAATCGGAGGATATTCTGTTTTGTTTGTTTTCTGATAAGGAAGATTACAATATAATTTCTGGAAGCCGGATGGCACGAACGCTTCCTCCGGCCGCTCCGCTGCATATTAGCTGTTCTCTTCCATTTCGTTGACCTACTTTTGAACATGACTCAAACCAATGTCCCGTTAATTTCGTACTGGAAACACACACAGACATGCAAAAACACACATGCGCACACACAGGGGTGCGAAAGTCATCGACAGGGAAGGTTTATGTCACGAAATACTTATCAGTGGCAGGGAAGGGGGAAGGAATGTGATCTCAGATGGGCCGTCATTTTGGCTGGAACTGAAAGTCTACCAGCCTTTCCCGCTTATATAATATCCTCCTCTCCCTCGTCTTCATCAACAATTTATATGCTATGAGGTCAGCGTGGCGGCTCCGAAAGATAATCAAACGCATTCTGGCAGGAATAATTCAAACAGGTGGGCAACGGAACAGTACATTCTTTGCGGGGGGTGATATCAGGTCACGCCGCTGATGTTCTTATGCAACGGGGGGGGGAAAAAAACCCAAGGTCTGCTGCCCTTGTCAGGCATTAGGGACACGGCCAGCCAGGGAAGCATCTGTTTGGATGATTTGCAGAAGGACGCCAGACTCCACATCCCTCTGCCTTGTCACGTCATTCTCTCGCACCACAGCAAAATCCACTTGCTCTCTTTTACACTGTGTAATTACACGATTACCGCAACGGAGCTATTGGAGCCGGGGAGCTTTCAACAATTTACAGCGTTTTTGATGTTAAACGCCAGGAATGCGGGTGATTCAGACACATTATGTTTTTTTTGGCTCATTTTTGCAGAATGGGTGCTTATGTGGGGGGAAAAAAAAAAATCCCAAAACATGTTTGATCACATTTCTCTTTGGAACACTGCTACCACTAGCTTAGCAAGTGAATAAAAGACGCCAGTTTTGTATCTTTGTTTAGGTTAATCAGCTCTGGATAAGGTCCTGAAGGGCAGCATTGTGAACATCATGTCATTTTCAGTGAATAAAAGATGCGTAAGAGCGGCGCGCTGGTGCAGAGGTTGGCGCTTTCTGCCACAAAAACCCTAAATTAGCATGGATGCATATCTTTATATCGCACGTAAACTAGAAAGTGAATGGTTGCGTGTTTGTATACTGTGTGAATGATTGTCTTTTTTATGATGGAAACAGCTGGAGGGTGAATGTATGTTTCCATAAGATGTGTAAACGAGAGAGTGAGCCCCGCCCCACGCACAATGACTGCTGCGAGAGTGATAACTCTGAGTGCAGGATATTAGATAATGCATGAATCAATAAAAAAAAATTAAAAAAAAAACATTTAAAATGCTTCCATGTTCAAGTAGCCTATTTTAAGTGGAAACCCTGTTTTTAGAGCCGCGGCCAAGAAGTTTCTCCACTAAAAAAAGGAATCCTAAATTAGGTAATAAACACAAAAACACGCAACTATAAAGATTCACCTGCGCTCTTCATATTTGTTCAACATCGTCATCTTCGCTCAAACTTGGTTTTAATTTACACGGTTTTATTTTATGTTGGGTAGAAAAAAGGGGAGGAAAAGCACATGAGCCTCTTACCAAACACTTAGTGAAACATTTAACCAACATCATGTTGGGTGGAGAACACAAACATTTAGGACTGACCCTGCGCTAATGACAGCTGGGGAAAAAGAAAACACACACAACCACCCCTTGTATAAGTTAGAAACAACTTTTTTTTCACGTCCGCTCTGACGTCCTTCCATTCTGGCCCTCTCCAAAGCCCTGCAGTCTGAGTGTGTTCTGGTCTCCCTGGTGTTGCTGAAGAACTCTGGCGCGTGACGACGGTTTTCGCAGTCGCCGATCAAAGCGGAAACGTCAGCGAGTTGCCTGTTTCAGAGCCATGAGCCTCCCGGGAATGAGGTTTTCTCACATCATATTTCTTCTGAAGCCAGGGTCCAGAAGACGCCTGACTTCATAGGGAAGTAGGAGATGTCACGTAAGCGGCAGTGAAACACGCAACATAAAAGCATATTCCAATTTCTGGATTTTTCACTGATGAAAGTCTATCTGTCAAACAGCGCATTATTTACTGCAGATTATTATTTAATTCATGCAAAAATGTGAACTTGAACTACTAGTAGAGGAGCCCTCAAAGTGGTCACTCTCAGCTCAAGAAGTGGACGCGGTGCATGTTGAGGCCAGTGCACAGAGAGCCGGGCAGGCGACACTAGATGAGTTGGTCGATATCATCCACATGGCTGAAGCCGCACAAAGGCCGGCTTTGCACCACAATGGCCGAGCATCGGGAGCTTAGCGTGGCGCTGCAAACTGTAGCGTGCCTCCAACATCTAGTTTGTGTGACTGAAGACAATTAGACTCTCCAAGTTACACGGCTCTCGGGCCAACGTGTGCAGACTTTGAAGGTCATGGAGAGCTACGTGTGACTGACTGACACGACCGCAGCTCAATTTCAGGGGGCTACAGTCGAATGAGTAATTGGGTTTACTAAAAAAAAAAAAATCATGGACAGATTATCAGAAAGGTTTTACCAGAAATGGATTTGGGTCTGGAGAGGAGTAATATTTTAAGAGCTATCAGGGTGCATTTTTTTTTAAGACTGAAAGGAAACTTGAGTGTGGAAGAATTTTTTTTTTTTTTTTTTAAATTAAATAACTTTATCATGTGCTACTGAATCAACATGTTGGTAGAGCACGGAGAACGAAATGAAAAAAACAAACCAAAAAAAAATTGTTACACTAGCTCTTAGCATTCCCCTCAATCTAACATCGATTCCCAAACACTGTAGACCTCTTTAAAAACAGATTTTAGAAAAGAGCCAAAGAAATCTTCAACATAGAAACCATTTGTTTGTTTTCTTAATGGCGGCCCTGACTGGCTAAATACACGACAGGAGTTCCCATCTTATCACCTGAGCACAGCTGCGCCACGTGCGCACGCTACTTCTTAATTCTCCGCCCGGTAAGCGATCCCAAATGATGCAATACGTCCCGATCAAAAAACAAATAAGGCTTCTGTTTATGTCGACGCAGCTGGAACTGCCAGGAACTACATCACGGAAAAACAGACGTCACCGCTGCCGCTCAGCTTCATTGCGAGCAGGATTGTGTGCGGTTATGCAGGACGAAGGCACTTTGGAGTCGAAGGTGACAAACTTGAGGAAATTTCTTTGATGACATCACTGTAGGCAGAGTTGGTCCTGATGAAATATCAGATTATTATTAATTTATATGCGGGTCTAGGTTATCTATGGTCTCCAATTGATTAGGTGGATCTAGACTGATGCAGCCTGTTGTACCGGCCCATCTCTTCATTACGGATTTTCATTAAGTCGGTTTTATTTATCGAGCAATTCGATTGGCCGCGATTATGTTATCCATCACAGCAGATATCAGTAACAACACAACTTATTAGTTTTTAAACTTTCAATCACCTTTTGGGACCCATCCTGTGTGAAGCAAAAGGTAATACTGGCAAAGATGGTGGAGAAATTGGTTTTCTAAACTAATTTTAATACGGATTTGTGAAAACAGATTTCAACATTTCAATGATGGTAAAGGGAAGACAGTAAATCCTTTCCCCTGTACTTGAAATAATTTTCTGGGCTTCATGTCACAGCATTTTCCATCAGTCACATGACACAGCGCAGCTGTTCTGCAGGCAATGTTACAAGTCGCTTCTTCGAGGCCACCGAAATGGAGCCCAGGCAGATTTGTGATCCCACCTGAGGGGGCGAGTTAAAGAGCAACTGCGGTGGTTTCATTTGGCAGCGTGGTTATTGGGGTGATTTATGATAGAGGCCTAAAAAAAAAAAAAACATGTCCGCTTCTGTTTTGATGACAAGGTGTCCGCCATGGACGGTCAAAGAACTATCTAGTGAAGTATCTTTCTTTCAGCCACCGGCCTGGACTCATCTTGACGGACCGAGACATGGTCAGTCCACCAACTGCCTGCAGGTGTCGCTTGTTTCCTTCGACATTTGTCAACATAACCCAAACGGCCCCCATCGGTACCCCAACGGTACACTGTGTTCGGGCGACATATTAGTTTACGCCGTCGTCGTCAGCATCTTTTGAGCGCGGCCGATGCCGATGGATAACGATTACAGGTGGGCAGCGATGGAGGAACGATCGGATGTCCGCCGACTCGGGCATCTCGGCATTGTGCGGAAAAACCTCCCACCGCTCTTGTCATTACTCTTTTACTGCGCCGAGCCCTCCCGGAGCTGCTTTCCCCCGCTGCCCGCTGAGGCGTGTTGATGGACCGCCAATGGCACACTGGATTTCTGTTTTAGAATTGTGTCGAGTTACAGTTTGAGTCCGGCGGGGCCGTGAAAGAGGTGAGGAGTGAGGAACCTGCGAAAAGCTGGAGGGGGATTTGTTGCTCCTTGTCGCAGCCCGGGTGGATTTGCCGCTTTGGGAAGTGACTTGCGGTTGTTTGTAGTAGTTATAGACCGCATGCAGAGACAGACCGGTTTTTGTTTTAGTTCTTTTGACCATCAGCTTTTAATCTACTTAGCTGGTGCTGAGAGTTTTTTTTTTTTTTTTTTAAAAACAACACACTGCCATGCAGAATGGTAAACTGTATCCACACTTGCAGACACGGCAGCGTTCGCTGCCAAGAAGATTTATGATTTGGCATCAACACTCATTAGTTTGCATTAAAAGTACATTCTTTTTTATTCTAGTCTTCATTTCTGCTTGAGACCACCCCCAATATCTGACTTTGCCAAAAGAACACTGAACCAAAACCACGGCACGAACCAAAGTGTGGGATTAGCGCTCAAGCCAAACATTTAAAGAAATTCTTTGATATATTTTTTTTACTTCTTCAGAGCTCAGTACAAAGCAAAGTGTCATGGTTTTTGAGTTACTTGATGAGGCTTTAGATTACGGCAATTAATAAGCACAGTCATGGAAGTATGTGAAAATTTTATCTAAATCTATAATTAAGGATCTCCGATGAATCCCCTGCATGTTCTTGGACTGAGGGAGATTTTTCCAAACATCTGAGACTGCGTGCAAATCCAGACGAAAAAGTCGTACAACTTCGGGCCGTCTGCTGATTGTCCGTAAAGTATCACAGCGCAGACAGAAGCCAGATGTTTGCAGGTCTTTCAAACTGCTATTGTAGTCCGAGATTAATCTTTTTGTAGAAAAGCCTTTCATATTCAAACATCTAATATGTAATTAAATGACAGCAAAACACACAAAATTCCTTCAGTGCTGTGCGGCCGTAGCACATCCACTTAGCAGGGTGTGCGTTTGCTGCCGACGAGCTTCCTATAGCGGCGACAGGTAATTTCCCTGGACTTTCATGTTGACTCAATAGAAAGGTGACTGAATTTTCTCTGTTTACAGTTGTTTTGTTTGGAAAGCCGCAGTCATTTTGCAGAATCCTCTCTGCAATCTCGACAACAGCAAATGTTTGCTATGATGTTGTTGTCTCAACAGACAAGTCAAGTGAAATGTAACTTTTTAAAGCCGATTACATTCGACCAAATCTATCACTCTTACAATCAGATGCTTAATTTAAATACCGTCACTGCTCAACCAATCTGCTTATCCGCTTGAGGCAGAAAGAATTTGATACTATCTGACAGCAAGCTCCTTTAAACATCAAAAATGGGGAAGAAAAAGAGACAAACAAATGCTTCACAAACATTCATTTGATGGCGATAACCTTTGCAGGCCTACTTTTACCCCCTGAAACACGCACAGATTAAAAACAAATCATTGCACGCATTGCTAGCAAATGTTATCACGCTTATCCCTACTGAAAACAGACAACCGTGGATATTGTCCAAACCACAGCACTGCAAAGAAAGCTGCGAACACATAGTCCTCGGCATGTCGGTACTAAGACCTCAGGTTTGGGTCACATTAGGATTCCCTGGCCATTAAAAGTCAGTTCAAGCCAGATTTTATTTGTACAGCGGCAAATCGCAACACCTTTGTCTCATTACACTTTCCATGAAGGTCTGGAAATCCAACATTCCCCCATGAGCATGCACTTGGCAACAGTGGCAAGGAAAAACTGCTCTTTACCAGGCAGAAACCTTGGACAGATCCCAGCTAAATGTGGGAGGCCCTCTATCTCGACCAGTCAAACAGACAGAATCTGGTCAAACGGGGAAAAAGCAGCTTCCAACCCAGCAAGAGGTACCTCATACCTCTGATCGAGCCTAATGTCTGATTCTCTGGACCAAACACATACAAGTCAGAATATTTTGGGGCCAAAATTGGGACACTGGCTCCAGTGCTGGGGCCTGCCAAATCAGGCGGTTCAATTCATAGAAGCGCCGTGAAAGTGATCTGGTTTGGAGAGGAGCTGGCATTCACAAAGAAGACTCTTGCTTCAGTGTTCAAGCACTGGCTTCCACTGGCTACTTGTGGCTTCCAATTCCAGCAGAACTGCCTCTTCCTGAACTCCTGAGACTATTCCGAACCAGGCGGACAAACGCTTCTTGTTGTTGTGGCCATGTACAAACACAGGTGATTTTGTCACACGATCTTGTGTTCTCACAATTCCAGCGGTCTGGTAGGGTTACGTACTATGTCATGCAGATAAATCTTTACGCCTCAGTGCGGGAACAGCCTTTTTGCCTTAGGGGATCTTTGAGAGATTTGAGCCTGGGCATGAAAAAAGGTGTTCCTCTGATCTTTGCTTTCAGTTAATACAACTCAAAACATAAGCAGTTCCTGTCACAACATATCAAATCTATACTCTGCCAATGGACAAAAAAGGGGTTTAGAAATAGTGGACTGTAGGTATGATGCGTTACCAACATCTCTACTTTGAGGGTTGTTAGCTTTTGAGGCACATCCTAAGTGCCTCTCAAAAATGCTCCCAACACTGTTGGTAGCAAAAGTTACAGGAAAAAAAATAATTGAACTCCAATTTAAGGTAAAAGCTACAGAGGCTTTCTGGAACGAAACGGTCTTCTTTCGCTCCTTCCTCTGTTTACTTGTGGCTTCCAATCCCATGTGCTTTGTATACAAGCATTTAAAAGGAACAGGGCCTTTTTTTTTTTTGTAATTGAATTCAAATTGAGTGGATCGCCGGCCACATCCTGCCATGACGCCCCACATGTGGAGGCAAGTAAACACATATATATATCAAAGAGGGACGTCTGCCAGTTTTCCATGATGCTACAAGCCAGCTCACAGGAAGTTGGCCATGCCTCCCTCTTTTTAATCGAAGAGGCCAAACTGCAGAGGCGGGGGTTGTCGTATTAGACCAACGTCAAAATGTCTTACAGCTTCATCTGCGGGGATGCCTGAACAGCCCGCCCGTCACTCCCGCAGAAGGGTGGCATCCAACACCAGTCACAGACAGAAGATCTTCATGTCAAAGTGTCCTCAGTTCAAGGTTAAGAGCTAAGAGATGGGAACCTTGAATTCTTTTCTTAGAAGGCTGGTTAAGGGAAATTCTTGTTTATAAAAGAGGCAAACTTGAACAGGAGCACTTAAGATTAGATTAAGTGTTAAGGTTTATGCATCACTGGGAGACTTTCAATACTGGTGCCAGGAAAACACTCGGGAGGTGGAAATAGGAATTTCCATCTATCAAAAGGGGCATATTTTGAGGATTTTTTTTTTTGACAGTTTCAAAATGATCATCCCTGGTTTCATGTCAGTGATACAATATTTACCTCCAGATGATGATTGCTCACTTTAATGACTGAATTGGGTTTGATTTGTAAATTTCAACTGCTGAAATTCCCAATAGAGCCACTGAATGAAGATGCTTCATTGCCATCGTTTATTCTGATGCTTTTTCCTGCAGCACCACAGCCAGTCCCGGCAGCTGTAACTATCCGGTTTTGCGCCACCACTGTCAAAAGTGAGGAGGACTAGGCGGAGGAGAGGTGGTGCTATCATGTGACCGAGCCCCCAAGTGAATGTGGCCGGTGGAAATGCTGAGTGTAGCAGTGCTGGGAGCAGCCGGTCGATATGTCGTGCACGGCTCTAAGAGCACGCCACAGGCGACGAGCTTTTGAAGGTCATCGCGGTTTTGTTTCTTGAAATGGATGAAATTCCACTTTCAATGAAAAAGTCATTGGGGAAAGAGATCTGTTATCTTACGGTTACCTGGTGCGAAATATATGAACATGGATGCACAACTATCACTGAGGTTTAACAGTAAAGCGATTCGATTCAATATTCAAATGTGTTCTATCCCGGAGATGGCTCCCTCTATAGGAGTCTGCACTTACATAAGCTAATGCCTTCCAGAAATGAAAGGGTTGCCAAGAGAGTGAAAAAGCCGGGAATCCTCATGTTTCCGAAGTCCCCCCTCAGAAAATCAATTCCTTAATGCATAGTTTTTTAACTTTAACTTCTGAAAAACAAAAAACAAGATATGGGGAGACAAACAAGTCCCAGGCGTGTTGATTTGTTGTTTTTTTTTTTGTTTTTTTTTTAAATCCATGCATAGCGCTCCGCTGTCAAAAATAGACGACTATATTTTTGTGCTCAAAAAGCATCGTAAAGCAAAAGCAAATCTCGTGTTTGACACTTATTTAAGCGTGACGAAAGGACAAAACGTTTCTCCTAGACAACTGGGTCTTATTTAATTTACTCGTCTATCTTTAGTGATCGGGGCAATCGGACAGACTTCACACGTTTCTTTGGTTTTAACCAGTTTTCACGATTGGTTAAACACTGCTTCAAAGAGGACAGTGAGCTTCTGTGTGTCATAATGTCGATTCTAAGTGACCTCTGACCGGAGGGCACCCATTATTCTGAAGAATTGCTGAATTTAGTGAGAGCGCCCAGTAAGCAATCTGTAGCATAACTGACAGTAGCCATTCTGTCCTCACTCGAACATCACATGATCTCTCGCCCTGCCATTAGAAGCGCACTAAAAAAGTACGACCGCATGTAGTGAGTCTTAAGTTACAGTTGAAAAGAAAACCTGTCACTTTGCATGCATGGTCGGTAGCAAATTGTTTGCAATATTTTTCGAACTTTGGCCGTGTAAGCCGAGAGCGGAGAGAGCAGGAATAGTCTTTTTAAAGTGAAAGTCTTCATGAATGGGCACAGGAAGCATTTTGCCAGTGACAGGAAAAAAATAAAAATAAAAGAGACCTCTTGTCGCATCAGGGCATGGGCTTGAGAGACCGAGGAGATGTTTGACAGGATCATGGCAGCTGGTTGGCCTGCCTAACCCTCTCGCTGAAAAACAATTCCAGCAGAGAGGAAATGAGAAAGGTTTCAACTTGTAGAGCACTTTCACTTCTTGCGGTCTACAAAGCGCTTTACGTTGGACAGCATTCACCTGCACACCGATACAGGCAGCTTGGGGTTCGGCATCTTGCCCGACGACCCTTTGACAGACAGACAAGAGGAACTGGGAATTGAACCGCCAACATCGCAATCCTAGCAGTATCCACCTGAAAAACTGCAAAAAGGCCACAGCCCTAAAACCTGCAATATATGCATGTAGTTCAAATACTCATTGTGCAAAACTTCCCGAGTGAATACTTTGGAAAAGATTATCTTTAACGGCTTCCATCTTGACACCCATCTTTTTCAAGAGAAAAACCAAAGCTTGACTCAAGCAAAGACATTTGTAAGAAAGCTGCTTGTTTCAGTTCCAGGCTTGCAGAAACTGGCTTCAACATTTCTGTTTTCGATAGTAACTTCACCCCCCCCCCCCCCCCCCCCATTGGTCTGTGAGCAGGTTGGACGCCCTGCTGGTTATTTAATGCAGTTCTATTCAGCAGCACTCTTTCCCTGCAGAAAAAAAAAACAAAAAAAAAACACTGCACTAAATGACATAATCAGACAGTCCCGGCCTGCCTGCGCTATCTGCTCTCTGATATTTCACTCTCTCGGCTGGGTTGCTGTGCTATTTCTGACGTCGGTCTCCACGTGACGCACATGGATTTGGGGATAAAAGAAGCCACATCTTTACGAGGCGCTGCCAAACGGCTGGCGTGTGTTACAACAGCTGTACGGCAACGGGGCCGCGGCTGGTGCTGGGACAAAAAGAGACCCTCTGCTGTCGGAGGCCACAGCAGAAGCCGGGGGCGTCCTTCACTTCCTGTTTATATGTACAACCTTCGGTGAAGGATAAAGGAAGAAAAAAAAAAAAAAAGGCGAAGGGTGGAGCAGGGGGAGAAAAGAGGGGTGGGGGAGATTCCTTAAGAAAAAAAAAAAAAAACAACATCACTCAGACAAAGGTCCCATTGTGCAAAGGCAGCTTGCAGCATCTCCTGTAAAAGACCGGCGAACGCTACACCTCGCTGTGCGTCAGGAAACGGCTGCTGGCAGCGTCACCATCCTCGTTTATTCCACCAGCTTCTCCCGGCTTAACGACCCGACCGAAACCCAAGACTGCACAAATGTTTTCTTATGGCTTTAAAACAGCGACAACAAAAAAAAAAAATGTAATAACCCGAAGAGGCTTTGAGGAATTGCTGTGCCACTAACCTCCCTTTGTCAGGGATTTCAAGGCTTCACAAAAGCTGGTGCGCGTCCAATAAACTGGTGGGAGCGATTCTTTGACGGGAGTGAGATTCGGAACACAGCGCGCTTCAAAGAAGCACTATTTTATCCAAATTCCAAAATAAAGATTAAAAATTCAAAATTGCACTCAAACGGTATTGGATATATTAATTTCCGTTTGTTTAGCATTTGAATTTGGACGCAACAAGGTAAAAGGGAAATGGGCGGATTAGAACCCAATGAGAGGAACCTGTCATTGTCAAAACAGCTGAGCCTCTGGATCCGCCACTTCATCATCTCTTACCTCGGCCTAGCGACCTCCCCTCCGTCATAATAGAGACTATTAAAAGCAGGAAGCGCTGTCAATTTCGTTCCTGCAAAAGCCAGTTGTACGTGACTATAACCGTGTCAGAGCCATGATAGTGGGATAATTAGCGCTGAAATGATTGTCCCCGTCACGTCATGGTCCGAATGGCATTGACGAAGATAAGCATAACGCGCTGAGGAGCGGAGTAACAAGTGCAGGGCAGGGAAAGAGAGGCCACATTTATAAAAATCAAATCCAAAAAGGGTGGTTGTGTTCTCGCCTCAAAAAAAAAAAAAAAAAACCTCAAGAGATGAGCGCATTCGACAAACCAGGCACAAAGTTGTGTTTGTGGCCAATGCCTCGATCCAAACACATCCAGAGATCTTAATCCGCGATCAAACCGAGAGTGGATCAATGAGACGGCTCCTTCAGACACTCCGTGACCCGTCGGCGGTCTCGGCCAGTCCTCACTCTCAAGCCTGAGTTTACCCGCCCAAAGGTGCCGTCACAGTGTGCAACTAGGAGTGTTGTATAAGTGCCGGAGCTGGGGTAAACAAGAGCTGCTTTCAGACCGCAGCAACCTTGGGCAGAACCTAGAACCTTTTCAGGCACTAGAATGTTTTGTGCATTTAGACAACACCTGAAGAAGACATGGTAACCATGGCTTGAGTTCCCAGACCATTTTGTCTCTTGCTCCAACTAAGAACCCTTCTGTGGCGTAGCAGGCCAGAAGAGCTTAGAACTCTTCTACAGTTCATTTCTCACTGGTTGTGTCTATTTTGTTACAAGAAAACCACTGACGTTTTAAAAAATGGTGCACTGCAAGAAGTAGCTGGTAATGACTGTGGCTTACGAGGTCCACCGAGCACTTACGTTACCAGTTTCTGTGGAGCCACAAAACCACTCCGCCTCAGAAAAAGACCTAAACTTGTTCTAAGAGCTGAGGTCGATAGGTTCCTGGTTCATCTGCTGTCCGAAGGCGCCAAGAACCTCCTGGTTCCTGGGGAGGTTCCAGGAATAACAAAACGCTCCTTCACTGTGATTTTTTGACACGATATGAATCTGGCTGCGACAGAGCGGTTGGAACACCGGAGTAACCCGCAGTCAGGCGTCAATATTAAAGCCCAACCCGCTCACGGTTGGTCGCATCAGGTTGAGCACATCCGCCCTGTCACCGCATCGATACGGAACGACAGCGAAACGCTGCCGCCCGATCGGAGGCAGACGGCGGGGAGGCGCGCCTGCGCTTCCTGCTCGGTAACAACGCCCTTCACCTGGAGACGAGAATGACTCCCGTCCCGCGGCCCTTATCGGCTCCTCTCGAGTTTCAACCGTTCTGTGACGTGCCGCCATCGCCCGTGGCCCAGTTAATGCGTGCGCTGCCGGAGCGTCGATCGATGTGAAAACTCCATGGGCAACAGTCAATTAGGCCAGCGGAATTTCCATCCCAGATTTCGATCCGGGGCCCGGCGGCAAGAGAGGCCGACGACCCCGGGACGTCGGACAAACTACAGTGGAAACGCGAGGCTCAACGTGACCTCCAAACCGAGCACAAACCCCCAGATTCAGCGGCTAATTAAATACGTCCCGTCCGGTGATGGAGCCGATCTGCTCGCAGCCGTAATATTGAGTTGATGAAAGCGGCCCCCTCTCCCGCAACTGTACCAGACACTTGCCAGTAAGTCTCAACATAATCTGAAGCGGGAAACACAATGGGAAGTCTGTCCGGGCTGCGTGGGCTCGATGAGTTACGGGAGCAGCTTTTCATCATCGGCTACTTTAATGGCCGATACCAGGACGGCTCTTCGCCTCCTCCAGAGATTACGGAACCAGGAAGGGGAGATTGCCTTTCAGCCTCCTTCATTTTCTTCACAAGCGCCGCACCGGACAAAGTCAATGTCACCCGAACGTGACCGAGTCGCAGACAGACCCCATCTGAAGACCCGCTAACACTATTTGAGATCTTCTTAGTGTTTAATCCATGCAGGTTGGGACGCCGACGGAACTGCACGACAGCTCCGGCCGGACGGGAATCGCAGATATTACCTTCTAGTTTACTGCAGTATTTTACTTTTGTAAAACAAGGGCAGTTCATGTTTAAATACTCTTCTTAGATCGTTGGTGTGTGTAACACCCTTCGGGGGATTGAGAACATCCTGTGTGTTATCCTGTTGTTCGGCTGGTTTACACGTTAGGAAGTCAGCTCGGTGTTAAAAGCAGATCTCAGAATATCTTTACGCGGCCTTGGACGGGCTTCTGTCCGCTGCCAACTAATTATAGAAGCGTTGTGGAATTCTTTTGTGTCCGAAACTATAAATGTTTGGGACCCGTTTTCCTCTCTGTGATTTTCAGGTGGCATTTTTGTCACCGTGTGAACAGCTCGGTATTTTCCATCATATTCGGCGGGATCATGGTAATTGCAAATACTGCTAAGGGTGTACTGACAGACAGGACCTGCCACAGCAGGTGGTGCCTAATAAAAAAATGAATTAGAAAACTAACTCCGAGCATGCAAAGTCGTATAAATCAACATTTAACACCAAAAACATGAAGTGCCCCGCCAGCTCAGAAAGACACTGGCAGATTCTCCATCACTTCCTGACCACTTTGCACACGCCAGCTTCCACAGGCTGGATGTGGGAAACAGACACTCCAGAGCTGCGGTGAAATCTAGGTTCTGGTGGCGAAAACTTTCTTTGACCACACGACAGGGAAGGGGAAGAAAAAAAATAAAAAAATTAAAAAAAAATTGCGCCTTGTCGTAAGTCATTACAATGGAGGCCTGGAATGGAATTTCCATTATTTTCTCCTCATGCACCCCCAACCTTCAGGGAACTCTTATTCTACTTCCCAGCAATAAAAGCCAGACTTTGAATCATCGCACGCCGACAACATCTCAAGACCAGACGTGCGCTTCGGAGAGGCCAACAACGGGTTATCCATATAATGTTTCATTGTGAAAAATCTCCATGGTAACTCGTGCTGCACAAAGAACTTGCCCCAGAGATTATGCTCAGGATAAGGTAGCGAAACATTTAAGTATCCAACTTCTTTCAGAAAACGACTCGTGAGATTCTTGAATCCCACAGAAGCAAAATGGGACGCGTTCAGCAATATGTCGGGAATGTTCCTTCATGACTCAGGCTGGACCGATAATCCCGATATTTCCTGAGGATTACGGTCATGGCGAGGCCGTTCAGCGCGGCCTCCAATGTGACTGAAGGCTGGAGGAGCAGGTTTGGAGATAAGAAACAAGCCGCTTTTGCACGGTCGAAACTTTTTGCGGTTCCAAACACCTTTAAAAGGAACGGGGAAGAAACCGCAGACCTCAGTTCATAGAACCGATTTAGCTCCTAATCCAAGGCAGGGTCTTTTCCATAGGAACTATGTAATGTAGAAGATTGGTGGGACTCACAAGCCATGGCCAATACCAGACACTTCTTATGGACTGCGGAGCGCCATTTTTAAAAAAAAAAACTATAGTCACAGAGGGGTTTCAAGAGCTCGTAGAAAAACATCAACATTTCGGCCAAGTAAGTACGAAATTAGCTAACAGCTAACCAGGTTCTTCACACGGCAAAGCAGGGCAGCGAGAAAATAAAAAACACCTCAACCGGTCTGAGATATGAACATGAACGCTGTGGCAACTTTGCTCTCCGTGTTGTTTTTTTTCTTCCTCTTTGCAGTGGTTTGTTTTTGAGTGTCACACTTAAAAGGTACAAACACAGACGATTGTGACACTTCCTAGGAAGCTAGGTCCTGGAACGAAATTCAGGCTGGACCGTTTTCTGTCCCGAAAGCAACATCACAAACTCCTGGATTCAGGTCATTGGCAGCTGCCTGTGTTCAGTTTTGCTTTTGTCTCCCCCATCAGCTTACCGCTCATATCACACACACGAAGAAAAAGAAATTGGATGATAATCACACATGGAATATTTCAATGCAACCTCTCCCCGACAAACAAAGGGCTTGGAGACCGGACACACACACTCAGAGGATGCTGGGCGGCTACGGCGCTCAGAAATAAAACAGCAAGATGTTTCGGCCGGCAATCGAATGAGTCAAAACACTCTGGAGACAAAGATCAGAGTCCTCTTACAGTAACTGGCTTAACAATGACACTAATAGAACATAGGAGCGCACGCACACGCGCGAGCGCACGCACACACGCACACACTCCCCTCATGCGGTCATACTGATTTATTAAGAGTCATGATTATCATCATCTGTTGCATCCAATTTGGGAAAAACACTGTGAAACAAAGTTAAAAGGCCTGGTGATGGTGACACACACACACACACACACACACACACACACACACACACACACACACACATACACATACACACATACACACATACACACATACACACATACACACATACACACACACACACAGGCATGAATGTCTTCTATTCATAGCGGGAATGTTTACAGCTTGGTCCCGGGGAATAAGCTAGCTGTTCCGCAGCGAGCCACCGCTGCGAATCCATCGCGTCCTTCCGGGCCGCCGCTGCCAACACTAACTTTGAAGTTTATCAAAATATAACCTTGATAATTAAAGGTCTACTCCAGGAGGGATAAACACACGCTGGAGGGGGGAGCAGGATGGGGTCACATGTCGGTGTGTCTTACTGATGGCAGCTGATTTCACTCCGGCGGAGGATCAAACCAGAAAAGTTCTGCTGCCCGTGGAGGGGGGCTAGTCTGTCTGCCGCTGCCAGCTTGGACCCGCGTACCAAATAACCCGATCAGAGGGTCTCGTGTTTGGGCGACTTCTGAAACAACAACTTTAGGTGCAGATGACGTGGATCCCATCATATCCCAGGCGTGCCGGTTGTCCGGCTTCCGTGTGAGTCTTGTTTCCTGTGTCGCCGGGGCCGCGTTCCCATGTTCAGAGCCGTGTCCCCGGAGGAAAGGGCGGGCTAATTTTAAAATCATCAAGTGGTTTCATGGCAACAAACATAAAAAAGCCTCTCCATCCTTTCATCGCCACAGCTGCGTTTGACAGCGAGCAATAGTTTATTTGCCTCGCAGTCAGTGTGGATCAGGATTTTATGGAAATTCCAGCACCTTCAAGTGAAAACTTGATCGAAACAACACTTGAACACTTGAAACTTTCAAGCCCTTAACACAGGCTGCGGGTCCCGTGGGGACAGCAGGGTAGTGGAAGGCCTGGAGCGGGGAGGTCGCCGGCCCCCCTCCTCGGCCCCCGGTGGGACCCCCCGCCGGGAGCTGACAACTGCGGCATCGACTCCGCAGAGCTGCCATGTTAGTTAGTCAGGATTCAAAGTGTCTGATGTCGCATACGGTCCAAAAACCCGTTTCCCCGTACAATGACATTCTTATTTTGCTTATCGCAGTGAAGCCAGATGGATAGTGAAAAAACAAACAAAAAAACAACAATAAATTAGAAGTATGTTAATGCAATGATTATTGTCCACGCTGTTCATGCGTCGGGCCCTCCAACGCCTCGCACTCCTGGACATTAGTAATGAGGATTTGAGCAGGTCCGTATAAATAAAAAGTTTTATATTTTTAGTTCTAAATGATCTCCGCTTCTACATGACTACGCAAGCACACAGATAGCTGCAGAGCTGCCATGCAAGGCGCTACACAGTAAGTCATCCAGAGCAACTGGAAAAAGGGGGTGGTTTCAGTGTCTTGATCAAGGACACTTGGACGGGGTGGGAATCAAACCACCAACCCTCCTGCTACTGCTTCCCCTAAACTCAACACAAAGAGTTTCTGACCTTTCCAGACCAACTTTCTTTGTTTGCACCTTTGCAGCCTGTGTCCTCTCGGCTTATTTCAAATATATCCACTTCAATCTACGGATGACCCAGCCCGGTAGGACCCGGCTGCAGGGGAACACAAACGGGGTTGGGAAGGGGCTCCAATCTTTGCACCGTTCCTAAACATCCAGTGACCTAGAATCGGTGCATGTTTTCCGCAGCAAAACGCCGCCTGGAATGCGGTGGAAGATGCAGAACCCGGAGGTCGCGGCGTCCGACCGTCACGATGCATAGAGACCCCCCCCCTGCGCCTCCCCTTCCAAGACGGATCATGTTTGCATGTGTGTTTGTGCATGTGTGTGTGTGTGTATGCATCTGTTAGGTGGGGGGGGGTTACCTTGTCCAGCTCGTCGTGCAGCTCCGACAGGGTGGGTCTGATCAGCTTCCCTCCGAGCGGCGCGGCCGTCTGCCGGTAGAAGTCGATGTTTGGCACGGCGTCGATGGTGTTGTGGCCGAACGTCCGCAGGTAGTAGGTGTTGGTGTGGGTATCGTAGTGGTAGTGATGCTGGCCCCCCGTGGAGGAATGCAGGCTGCTCTCGCTCATCACCGTGTCCCCGTTTTGCAGCCCCTCCGCCGGCGTGGCCGCCTCCGGGGAGGCCGCGCCGGCGGCTCCGCTCGGATCCGCGAAGTTCACCACCCGGAACCGTCCTTTGGCTTCCTCGCCGCCGGTGCCCGCGTCGCCTGCCTCCGTCGGGGTGGCCTTGTCGCCGGAGCCTGTGGATTTGTCTCCGGCGGCCCCCGCCGCCTCGGACACCAGGTCCACCTGGAAGCGACTCTGGCTCGGCGTGGGACCGAGCGGCCTCTGGCCGGCGTCCGGGGCGAGGGAGTCGGCTTCTGCCGCGGTGCTTTCAGCCGGGGCGGAAGGCGTGGACGACGGCGCTGACATGGCAGGGAAGACGCGACTTAAAACCGAGGCGAATGAAGAAAAAAAAAACCAAAAGAAAACAAAAAAAAAATCCCACGTTGTGGCCCGGCGGACACCTTCGTGAAGGAGGCGGAGGAGGGGGGAGGTGGAGGAGTCCAACCGCCGGCCGAGGAGGCAGGCACGCCGGGAGAAAAGACCGCCGAGGTCGCGGTAGCTCGCTAGCTGCCTCGGAACTCACGGCTAAACAGCCAGGAAACTTTCCGCCACTTTCTACCTCCTTCCTTTCTTCCTTCCCCCTCCCGCGGCGGTTGAGAAGGAAAAATAAACACCCGGTTCGCTCCGGACTGGGCGCCGCTGAGTCGGGCTCTTCCGGTGCTTCGGCGCGGGGATGCTGCCGTCGACCTTGCCGCAGCTCCTCCTAGACTCCCGGCGCTTCCCCCGGCTGCTAATATACGAGCGGGGGCCGTTTGCGGACGAACCGTTCTTGTGAACGAACAGCCGGCGTGCACTTGACCGAGCGGGGGCCGCCGCGTTGGTTCACTTTCTCGGTTCGATTGATCCGGACGGTGTGTCGGATCATCGCTGAGAGCATGATGGATCCTACCTAGATCCCGCCCACCTGATCGCGCCTCGACCAATCAGCTTCCATCAACCGTGGCTGAGCTGAGCTGTCATTGGTCAATTCTGAAAATAAGAATGGGTAAAAATGGGTTTAAAAAAAAAAAAAATCAGGGTTTGATAAATAAATTACTTTTTTAAAGAGATCTTATGGAATCACATCTCCATCATTAAGTTTTGTGACATTGTTGAATTGTCACAGGTCAATTCTGAGTATAAATCTTTAATTATAATTTTTAAAGTTGTATGACATCGCTTTGTGTTACGGTTTACACGTTATGACATCACAGGTGATTGTATGACATCATTGTCCTGCACGCTGCTTTACATGACAGGTGAGATCAATTTATAGATCTATTATTTGACGGCTAAAATAAAAGAATCTTCAGTGATGCTATTAGATCCTAATCTAAGGGTCTTTTTCCCTAAATCCATATAAAGACGAATGCAACGGTTTAATTGAATTTGCAGATAAATATCAGGAATAAACATGCCCATACAGAGCATGTAGATGGTTATTTTCGAGGAAAAGCTCCTCCAAATACAACAGACAAGGGATTCCTCACTGAGAACGGCTAGTGAATGAATCATTCGAACGACTCTCTTACAAATCGGACCGACTCCGGTGAACTACTACATCGTAACGAACGTTGGTTTTCTTACAATACCTACCGCAGTCGGTATCGCTGGAGGTTGGGCTCCCGCTGAGTGAGATCTCGCGGGATTTGAGTCGTCGCGTTTCCCAGTGGCTATTATCGCGAGAACGCGTTACACTATCCAAATAGCTGTCATGACGTTGTGAGTTAGAGAGAAAAGGACGAGGAGGAGGTGCACAAAAAGCCTGTATTGCAAGGATTTCAGAGTAAACAGTTGAAATTAGTCACATTCATATGCAAAAAAGGGATGAATATCCAATAAAAGTTGTGATCATGCAGTAAAGGAGTGATTTGATCACATTTCCTATGTTGAATTGTCTCTTTGAAAACACCTCCCTTGTGGGTTTGCAGGTCAGACAGAGACAACTTGGGATTTTCTGACCATGAAAAAGTCAGAAAACAATGTCTATATTTGGATTAAAGGTTTCATGCCGTCAGCATACCAAATAAATACCGGGAAAGGTTTCTCCTCGTCCAGGAGCCGGTGTTTACAAGATGGAGTCACTTTTGTATTCCGACTGCATTTTTCACCGCTTACAAGTATTCCGTTTTTCTGTAAATAAAAATCCACAAAGCTGCTTAAAACAAAGTCGGAAGTAGTCGAAGTAGTGGTGGTAATAGGAATAATATTGACAAAAAAAAGGACCGGTGATAGACATAGAGGACAAACCTCCACCTTTATAGAAAAAAGAAATCAAATCAAATTAAAGTAAAAGCCATGCCGAGGCCGCATATTGGCGTTGGGGGATTGTCTCGAGGGGCTGTCTGTGGACCCCCAGATATTTGCGCGCATCCAATTGTCCAACTGTGAAAGGCAAACGCTTGATCTTTTAACCGGAGGAAATGTGACACGCGGCCTCCTCACCCCGACCTTTTCAATCAACGCGTAATCGAATTGATCGCAGATCCTATGTCTTGGCGTTAAAGTGATTGGATGAATGCTATGACCCCGTCCGTCCCTCTCCCTCACCCACACCCGGCGACAGACGCTGAGCTGTCACTTAAAACAAATCCACGCTCACGACACGAGTAAAAGCACTATGGTTATAATCTAATACATTAACCCGAGCCTGAATGTCACCCAGCAACAGGAAGATAAATAGCACATTTACCTTTATTTAACCTTTACCCATAAGAAACATTAAAATATAGCTCTATTTTCATTGAAATATTTATTATTTTTTTAATGGTAATGACACTTTGGTATGTTATGTCGTGGCTTGGACGCGCAGTTATAAAGAATAAGAGCACACACACTCTGACAAGATATTGATGAGGCGTTCAGGTCATCGGGAAAAAGCGTTTTCTCTGTTTAAAACACAAACAACCAACACCACCAAACTGATAGTGTTTCTATAAGGTGACAGCCCTTTATCATGATGAGCCTCCGGCATGATGTCACCACAACAGTGCTATTTGGGATGTAAACAATTCTATAGCCGGTTTGTTTCTGTGTTTCTGGTTAAGTAGCCATTGTATGTGTGAAAGGAGAGTCAGCAGTCCTGCCCGCCAATGAGAGCGGCGGGGGACTCATGAATTATGGAGTTCTTACATGACCGGCTCGCAAACAGCCTTCGAGGAGGGCGCGGACCACCGAAAACAGCATGCTGAGGTGTGTGTGTGTGTTTAGCAGACAAACAGGAGTGGCTGCGATCTGTTATATTCTTCACAATTACATGAAACGGGGTGTGGAGGGGTCGGGGTTCCACCAAACACACTTTGGATTGATCGGGAATTGGATTTTGTTTTAGCGTAACTCATCATCTGTGCTTTTACTCTTGTTATGTCCATAGCTCCCACCTATAGTTTACTACATTTAATGCACATATCCATCTGTGTAATACATACAAAGTACCCAATCTGTAAATAACCCAGACATTATTGACATACTACACCATGTCAGACTATTAAATCATTTGTCTCTAGTATTGTATTGATTATATCTGCACCTGCTGCTGTTTTTGCACGTCAATTTGGATGCTAAACTGCATTTTTTTTTGCCCTTTACTTGTACACGTGTAATGACAGTAAAGATGAATATAATGTAATCTCATGTGATCAGCCCGGAGAACGCAGTTACCCCCTGTAAAGGTCGCGGCGATCTCTCCCAGACCCTATCATGCCGGGCATACATCTTCCAATTTTCCAGTTGCAGACTTAAATCTGGAAGTCAGAGGGAAATTTCAAGTTTTACCGGAGTCACAGCTTGTTCCCGTCATCTTTGTCACTAAGCGTAAGCTGGTAGTCTTACAGTCTTGGCTCAGTTGTAGCTAATCGCCTCCCACGATATCAAACATGTTTGATATTATCGCAAGCCTTTGTGTTACGTCACCATAAAGGCGGAATCGACAGCAAATAGATGAGCTCAGACAAAACCGGAAACAGGAAACCTGGTGCCAGCATGATAAGAAAAGTTGCAGTTTTCCACGAGTCTTTTCAAAATCTTTGCAAAGTATTTAGATGTAAAAGCCACAGTCTGAGACTACGCTGAGACTCAATACTAAAAACTCATCTTCAGATGTGAGCTAGTGTGAGAGGATAGTTTTCCACAAGTATTTTTAAAATCTTTGTAAAGTCTTTAGACGTAAGATCCACAGTCTGAGACTAGGCTGAGACTTGAAACTCTAAAAAGTCGTTTTTTGACGTGAGCTGGTGTGAGAGGATAGTTTTCCAAAATCTTTTCATAAGGGGTTTCGTTCTTCGCGACCTCTCCCGAGTCCCGGGCTCTCCCGTTCGGCAGGTTCCCAGGGGAGACGTGGCTTGATCGACGGCGGCGGCCATGCATATCAAAGCCGGTGTTGTATCACATCACCGGAAGCGTGCAGCTGTTAGCGCTGCTGTTGTTATTATGATGAGATCATTTGCGCCTGTCCCTCCCGACTCTCTCATCGCACTCCTGCTTTCTCGCCGGCTCTCTCTCTCTATCTACCCTGACCGGTTTCGAGGCAGAAGGCCGCCGAAGGTTTCTACACCGGTACACGTCAGCGTTTCAAATCAAGCGCTCGCTCACGGCGGGGAGCGCTGGATTAAAATACGACTTGACTGTTTGACGACCGAGATCATTTTCAATTTTTCCTGTCCGGTTCCCATCCGATCCAGTTTTCGACCGACAGAATCAGAGAATATCAGGATGCGCCGATTTGATATTAGTCTTGCGTCAATCTGCAGTTGAGACAAGGAAGAACGATAGGATGACTTTCCTCTAAACGCCGGACAGAGTCGGCTGGTTTCTCAAACGTTTCCCCTCCGTTTGAGGCCGCGGGTGCAGGTGAAGATCCTTGTGACGAGCAAAAATGTATTTTTCGTGTTGAAAAATTCAATTTTACTCATTTTGTCTCACTTTTTGTTGATACCGAAGATGCCAAAATACCAAACAGCATTGTCTCTCCAGCCGTTGTTGATACGACGCGCTATCACAGCCCGACCGCGTGCACGTAAAAGCATGTCGAATGTGTCCGAAAGGGCCGCGGTAGAGAGTCGGTAAGATTGCGGCCTGTGCTACATCTCGGAGCAGACGGATGAACAACCGGCCTGACGTCACCCTCCCCCGAGCGTAGCGGCCCCCCTTTCAAATCGGGGTAAAAGAGCGTGAACTGTGACGGAAAACGGTACTCCTCCACCGCCGCGGTTTGGTCCGCCATTGAGCGGAAGGTCAGACCCCCACCCGGTCGGTTTGCCCTCCTCATTAGCCGGCAGGACTGCTAATCCAGTTAAGGCTGCTCTCTGCAGCAGGAGATCATTACAGCGTGAGGCAGCTGCTCTCTGAAGCTCTCGTTGCACCCACTGGGAAACGCAACAATCCATTTACACACACACACATTTTAATTGGATGTTACAGTGTTTCCAATATACAGTCACACAAACTCTATTTAGCTAATGTGTCTGGCATTGCGGAGAACGCACACCGAACTGCACGAATGTCGGATCCACGCGGTCTGAACATTTTCACGACGCCCGTAAGCCGATTAGCGACGCTGACAATGTTAGCATTGGACAGAACGACAAAGCTGGATTTTGTTTGGATATTCGGGCGTGTCTCAATCGCCGAAACAAACAACCGGCCAGATGTGGGGCGGCCGTCTGCCTCGGCCGGCTGGTGTCGGAAGAGAAAGAGATGGAAGACGGTGGGATTGAGACAAAGGGGGATGAATGATAACAATAGTCGAGAAAATCTCGTCGAAATCCTCTGGATTTGAATTTCGTTTCACCCCCGCCCGAGAGTTTTCTCCAGTTCTTCGGGCCGTGAGCTGCAGAAGCCTCTCGGATGAGAGGTGAAACATCTTCAAGCGAAGAAAGTTAAGTTGCCGTGACAAGAATACACCACGACCCGGTTGACCGAGAACCTCCACGGACAAATAACAGCCGTGCTATTAGTCAGATGCTAATATCTGACATGACGTGTTAAAAGCTGCGATACTGGAGATCAAGCCGCGCCCGCTGGCTTCCCGGTCATCCCTCTTCCTGCACTTTCCCTCCCGCTCCGCACAAAGTGTTACGAACCGAGCGTTTGTTGCGTTTGGTCGTCGTTATAGATAGAAAATATCAAAGAGCCGCCGGTGCCTCTGTCTGGAGCTATTTTTGCAACGCTGCTGTTTGTGTCACATATCAGTGATTTTGAGTCTCTGTCTTCTGAGAAAACAGGGAAAATGACATTAGTGACTCCTTGGGCTGTTTTTAATGAACATTAAACTAAGCACGTGAATATCTTCATGCTAAAAAAGTCCCTTATTTTGACAATGGAGGTGAAAGTGAGAGTTAACAGAATATTTGGCAAAGCTAACAGATAAAGGTTCCCGATGTGTTTAGAGCTGCGGGATTGATTTGTTCCACATTACAATAATATTGATCGGAGTGACAAACCCCGAGAAACACTCACTGTTGACACCAACGCTGCAAGACTGGCAAGTTATACACTTTACATGCACTGTACACAATAAAGGTGCAATATGTCTTTTCAGAGGTGCAATAATAATACATGTAAATTTAGTGCCAACTGGTCTAACTTTAGCCTTTGCTAAATTGTCGTGCTTACTTGTTCAGATGTTTAAATTTGCTCTGTCTTTTGTTTTTTTTGCTATGCTATTTATTTTTTTATGGCTTGAAACCAGACCTGGGTATTAATTTTCTACCACAAACTGTCAGGTGTGCTTTTTTTTTTTTTTTTTTTTTTTTTTTTTTGATTGCCTGACGATGAAAATTTTATCCATAATAAATGAAATTATAATTTAAAAAAAAAAAAAGCTTTGTCACAGATCATCAGATCATAAAACAGCACAGACTTCATGAGTTTATCGTCAGGAAGCTATCAAACATCTGTCCGCGCGGCTCAGCCGTGTTCACCCGTAAAACAATTCTACGATATTGCAAAAGTGATGGAAAAGCGTTGAAATTGTGACGCTCGCGGAGCACATTTGCGTCCGCGGTGGTAATAATGTGCCTGTCAGTGCCGTGATAGACGGCCTTCCACGCTAAGTGCTCGGAGAGTTTGAATGCACGTGGGTGAGGAAGCTATTTGCAAGCACTGCTGGTGCAGGAAGGGTGGGAGGGGGTCTGGTTACACACAACACATTCCTCCAGCGGATACAATCCTTCTGAAAATAACCTTGGGAAAAAAAAAGGACAATTAGAAATTCGTCACGTTTGAAACGCTGTTCGTATCGCGGATTGGCCGAAGGCGACGCTACTCGGGGCCCCGAAGGAGAAGGGCTGCTCGAAGGATTCGATCTGATTCGACCCGAAGAGGAGGGACGTCGACGAGCGGTTGGAAAGTGGCCATTTCTCTTTTCCAAGCTATGAATTCTATGTAGTATGCATTTCTGTATAACTATTCTGTATAATATATTCTTTTCAATAGCATCTGGCAGCTGCTCATCTGGTTACACTATTTATACTTGTACAGGACTGTCTCAGAAAATTAGAGTATTGTGATGAAGTTCTTTATCTTCTGTAATGCAATTGCAAAAACAAAAATGTCATACATTCTGGATTCTTTACAAATCAACTGAAATATTGCAAGCCTTTTATTATTTTAATATTGCTGATTATGGCTTACATCTTAAGAAAACTCAAAAATCCTATCTCAAAATATCGGAATATCATGAAAAAGTAATTTTTTTTTAACTTGCATTACAGAAGATAAAGAACTTTATCACAATATTCTAATTTTCTGAGACAGTCCTGTATATACTTGTATATTATGTAAAATTCTGTATAATTGTTCCTATAACATCTCTATATTATCCATTCTGTAGCGATACTGCATGAGACAGTGGTCCTCAAACTTTTGCCCGGCCTCTGAACAATATTCTAATATTTATTCTGGCCACGTAATTGTGACTTGTACAAACATAGAACGTAACATTCGATTCCACCCTTCTGCAGTCTGTGCCTTATCCGAAACCCCTTCCAAAAAACAATCCCCTGTCAAATAACACGGAATAATGGCGAAAAGATTAGATAAGAGAAAAATAGATTCAGAACGCAGGGTATTTAACCTGAAGTGGACAAACGATTATTTTTTTGTTCAATTCAAAGAAAAGGCTGTTTTTCTCATCTGCCAAGAGACGAGACAGAGTAATTTTTCATTAATAATGCTATTATTTATATTCTGATTTTTTTTTTTTCCTGTCAAGATCCCAGAAAGGGTTAATTTTTGGTTATGTGTGTCTTTCTGGAAAAAAATAAATGTTTACATTTAGACACCTCTGTGATCGTCACATTTTTTTGTTAAAAACTGTCCCTGCCCCCCGTCAGAGAGGGGAAAAGTTATTTGGCCCACGCAGGAAAAAGTTATATACTGGTATAAGACATCTGTGTATTATAGTTCCATCTGTATATTGTCACATGTTAATCATACTAATCCCCACCTATTTGTGCACAATCTGAACATAACAATTATATTTTCACTCGCTGTACATATTCTGCTCATATTTATCCACTTGCACTGGAAAAAAAATGCATTTATTCTGTAAATACTGCACATTCAGTACATATGCACTTCTGTTTTTTGCACTTCTGATTAAATGCAAACTGCATTTCATTACTACTGTATCCTTGCATGTGTATTGACAATAAAGTTGAATCTAATCTAATCTAGCAGGGAAAGTGTAGTAACATAAGAAGTGGCTTTTAAACGGCCACCTAAGCCAAACAGCTGATGAATGAATGAAAGTTCAGTTTGGTTCGAGACACCTTGATTCCCATGCAAACGTGCCAAAAACAGTAACGCAAGCGTACGGCAGGAGATTTTTACACAGCCGAGCTGTTTTGTTCTGCCGGGTCCCTGCGGGGGGGGGGGTGAACCAAAACCAGCGTCTGGTTTAGGGGCCCCAGGTGAGTGACAGCGTTACAGATAAGGTTTGAGTCTCCGCCTGCCTCGGGGGACTCCACCACTGTCCTCTGCAGATGCAGGTCTCCTGACTGCTAAGGGCCCAAAGAAAAAAAAAGCATGAAACTATGAAACTTATTATGATATTAAAAAGCCTACTCAGTGGTGGGACTGAACCTGGACCACCTTGAATCTGTGGGCAGACAGGGAGCGATCCTGGAAATCCTTCCCACCCCCTGCAAGACGAGCCGTGGCTGATGGGCAGCTCATTGTCATCCCACCCTGGTGCGGAACTGAACGCTTTACGCGCTTTTATATGCCCACGGCCATCAGACTGTATAACAGCAGTCTGGACAACACAACATCCGGGCTAATGTCCTAATTCCTCATTTTTCAAATTAATTTATTTCTTAATCATTGTTGGTGTCACTCCACTCGCATCATGGTTATTTTTGTCATTGTTATTGTTATTGTCCCTATGTTTCTGTTCTTATCCCTGTCATCTTGGTTGTCTATTCCCGCCCTTGTTGTTTACTCTCGTTGCTATGACAACAGAATTTCTCCTATGGGGATCGATAAATTATACCTTATCTTATAATGTATTTAATTTACAATACACTCGCAACACTATCTTTACTTGTTTCGGAAACATTAGCCGACCCCTCCACCCCCCCCTTTTACGTGAAATGGTTCAGTCCTGCTTTCTGCTCAGCGGGAGCTTCGCTGCCCTCCTGGCCGCCAGTAAAGGGGCCCGGTGAGGTTTCTTTTCACGGGGTGCAGCTCTTCGGTGGCGTTCATAGTTCTTGGTGAAATAAAAGGGAGGGGTCCCTCCTTTTCCTCACATCCTCTCAAACTGTACAGCTCATTTCACTGCAAGATGAGAAGCGTGTCACAGGTTTTGACCCCCAGCCTCCCACCCAGGTTATTTCTGTTAGCGGCTAAGCTAACTCAGAGGGTCCAAACAGGAAGCCAACTACCAGACCCGTAACTTACGCGACCCTGGCGCGTCCAGCCTTGGGAGACACGCGAAAATCTCCATGCGACATGGGAACGTCTGCAAAATACGGCAAGGCCTGGCGATTTGGAGTCCCCTCCCATCTGAAGAGGGTGATTTATCACCCCGGGCCGCGGCGCGCTGCTGCTGCAGAGCTGACAGTTCTGACGGTAAACGGTGACTGAACGAAGCTCAGGCCAGATGACCGGCGTGGAGAAAAAGCAGGATTCACTGCGGGGAGGACCTGCACGGAGAAGCTCCCGGCTTTCACCGGAGAGTTCCTGGGAAAAAAAAAAAACAAAACAGGAAGCGATGAATCAATCGAGTCTAGGTTGGATAATGACTTCCTAGCCTCCGGCCTCAGACGGGAGCGCACAGCTGGCGTCTGAAGGTGGAAACAGCACCTCCAACAGGGGGCTGGAGGGCGGAGCTCTCCGTCTGGTGAGTTAATGATGATGGAAATGGTGGCGGGATGAGGGGGGACATTAGCAGCTCCCCAGGGGTCTTTTTTGAGTTCACCACAGTCAGCCAGGCGCCACCATCCACCGGCCTGACGGAGGCCTGGCGCGACCACGCCTTGCGTGAGGTGATGCGCTCTAAGCCGGGAGCTAAAACGCAACGCGCCGATTCCCACAACCGGGATCAGCACCACAGACAGCAGCCGAATCCACGGCGTCGGTGAAACGGAGGGTCGGCCCCCGAGCTCAGGCCCGAAGGCCCCTTGGCGTATTTAATCCACGCTCGGTTGCTACCGCCGGCTTCACGACCGGGTGGTGAAAGAGATAGTCGCCACTGGAAACCGGGTCGCTGTCACGACGTCCCCGCGGTGCGTTCACGTGACCCCACCTGGGACCGCGGAGGCAACTCAAGTGCACTGAGCGCTACAAAAGGACACTCCATCTTAATGAGAGCATTTAGAATTTGTACTTTTACTGAGTTTATTCCCGTTGGACGCTGAATCCGTCATACGGGGAAACACCCTGTTAATGACAACCTTGGAGTCATTGAATACATAATGTCCCATTGGTGAAACGGGAAATCGGGGTTGCAGGGTGTCATCTGTCGGTGGGATGTCACAAATACCTGGGAAGGTCCTGGGATCTTATTTGGTACTGGTATTTTTGGTGCTTTTGTTATGGTATACAGTGTGTCATGTTTCGGGGCAACACACATTTACCCCGTGTCAGAAAATATCACATAATAATAAGGTTAACTGGAGACTCAAAATTGTCCAGATGTCTGAGTGAGAGAATGATAACAACAACAACAATAAAAAGGAAAAATAAAATATAAATGACAATTATCATTATATTATATAATTTTGAATATTATATTGTTATAATAACAATAATTATTGTAATAATAATGATAATAACAATAACAATAACAATGATAATAATAATAACAATAATAATAATAATAAATTCAATGGGATGAGATATGAGACTTTAATGATCCCATGCTTGGGAAATTGTTTTTAGATTCGGTTTATATTAGACGTTAGATTTATATATTGCTTTTTGGGTCATTTAAAGACCCTTCAGGAGAAAAGTCATGTGTATTTATATTCATGCTTGACTGATACCTATTTTCCATACTTTGGGACAAAGGCCATCTCACACGCGCTCTTGGTTTTAGTTTCTTTTGGTTCACAGCTGAGTGGCTGCTTTGCCCCCAAAACATTATGGAGCAACTGTAGTTTGTTTGTAGTTCTCAGCCTTCCAGGCAAAGCCTGGCAGCTCTGTTGCGTGAAACATAAAAAAGCGGCGGTTTTGCTTCCAAACAGCGCACTCAGCCCGGCCAAATGTGCGATGACAACACGAGCGCTGATGTCACGAATGACGCAAGGAACATCTACCGCGATAATTCCCATTAACATGATGGGCTTTGTCAGGATCCCGAGAGGTTTCTCATCCGAACCCCACGGTTACACACACAACTCACTCTCGTCCACTTAGCGCGTTTCTGAAAGACCGCAGCCCGGGACGTGAACTGCATTTATTTGTATCTGGATGAATTGCAGATGCTGCATCTCCCCCAGCAGAGCGCTCAGCGGCATGGTGGTACGGCCAGTTTATGTATCATCACACATCCGTTTGTTTTGACCATATCTGTGGCCTTTCGGCTAACAGGGCGGTGTGACTTTCACTCGAGGGCGACTTCACACGACCTGCTCCGGCAGCACCCTGCGAGGTAACTTCGCGAGTATACGCGCACACACACACACACACACACACACACACACACACACATCGGTATTCGCACTCTTTCAATGCACAAAATGAGCAGCTGTAATGCAGCGTTTCAGTCTGTTCACAGTGGTTTTGAACCTGGAGCTCTTCATTTATGTCCAGTAAAACATTTTTCTTCTTCTTCTTTTCCCTCTGGCTTTTCCCTTCAGGGGTCCACACCAACTAACTTCATTTCCTCTCTCACTACGTCCATAAATCTTCTCTTTGGTCTTCCTCTAGACCTCCAATTTCAGCATCTGTCCACCAATATATTCACTCTCCCTCTTCTGTACATGACCTAAACATCTCAGTCCGGCTTCTCTGACCTTCTCTCCAAAACATCTAACATCTGCTGTCCCTCTGATGGACTCATTCCTGATCCTATCCAACTTCAACATCTTCATCTCCGCGACCTTCAGCTCTTCTTTCTTTTCATTATGTCCGGTAAAACATCTTTTAAATTTACAAAACAGCGTCTTTATCGGGGATTCAACGGCAGATTCCTGACATTTGGAGCCGCAAAACGCTCGCGTGTTTGCGTCACAGGAATCGGAGCATCGCATGTTTGCTTCCAAGAAGAAATCAAGAGACCAGCGACAAACCAAATGCAATGTTTGGATAAATATTAGGGGGTCGTGTCAAAGGAGTAACACATCTGGGAGGACCTTGTATCTGGGTTACAGCCGCTTGGTGGATTGCAGAGCAGAAAGTTTAAACGAGTTGGACTTTGATTGAAGCATCGGGAGCAGATGAAGCTCTGTCATTTATGTGTCACTTCAGGAGGGATCGCTGACCGAGGAGGTCACACGTCGACGATCCTCCGCTGGGAGAGAAAGGATGCTGAATGTGGGTCACATTTCAGCCGAACGGCCATTCGTTTTCCTGCCATCTGGGACTCGAATGGCTCCGGCAGGGGAAACACAGTGGGACCCTGACACAGCTAATTGGATGTTAATTGTACCGTGCTGTTCTGCACCGTGTGTTTATCAGCATCTGCATCCCTTATGTTTTTCCATTCCCTTATCAAGACTTATTCATTCATTCATTCCAGATCACAATAGACATACAACCATTCACATGTGATATAGAAACATGCAAACTTTCACTCATTCATATAGAGACAAACTGCAATTCACTCTCTCATTCACAAATCTGGGCAATTTCGGGTGTCAAATGCATGTTTTCGGACCGGTTGAGGAACCCAACGCAGACACAGGAAGAACATGAAGACACGCCATCTTGCTGTGAGGCAGCAGCGCTAACCAAGCGCTAACTCTCTGCTATCTATTTATGAACCACATATTAAAGCGCAAATGTGGTAAAACTTTAAAAGGTATTTTCCTGAGTGACACCTCCGGGTTTTTGCTGATGAATGGACACGCTTGCCAGCAATCCCAGCGAGCTTCCATCTGCGCACAGCTCAACACAAAACAAGTGGGTTACCATCACAGACGTCATGCAGGCCAAAACATTTCTATACACACTGCAAACGGCGGTCTGTATTGACAAGCAGGAGCACGCTGCCATGAAAGTGAGGGTACACGTTGCAGGGGTTTAAACCTTTGGCTTTGCCGACAAGCACGGTGAAGAAAGACACGGCCATACAAACCGTATTGGTGCATTGTCTCATCTAAATGTCTCAAAAAGTTGAGGAAGTAAACTAAAAGGAAGTATATATAGACACAGGACTCGTGCTAAATCGAGTGTGACGGGATTTTTTTTTTAAATGCTATGCGAAAGCAAGACTGCCTCATGCCGTTCAAATGAAAATATGGGATAAAATCATACGGCAAAACACACGACAGAGTGCGGAGAGGGAAACTGTGGTTGTATGAGGAAGTCTAAATCAGCAGCCAAGTGTGCTAGTGGTGCAAGACATGTATGCCCGCTGTGAGACAGTGGAGATAGAGTTCAAGGTGGATGTGGGAGTGCATCGGGGATCAGCTCTGAGCCCCTTCTTGTTTGCAGTGGTGATGGCCAGGCTGACAGATGAGGTTAGACAGGAATCTCCATTGGTCCATTGAGATGACACGGTGATACATAGTGAGAGCAGGGAGCAGGTGGAGGTATGCTCTGGAATGGGAAGGACTGGCTAGCTGCAGGGAGTAGAGATCAAGAAAGTGGAGGATTTAAAATAAAAAAATTAAAATTCTAGTGCAATGGAGATGTGTGGAGAAACGTGCTTAGCAGATTGGAACGGATGGAGAAAAGTGTCAGTAGTGATAAAAGAATGAAAGGAAAGGTGTAGAAGACGGAGGTGAGATTAGCGGGATGGTTTGGCTACGTATGGACGAGGGATGCTGAAGATCTGGGTTAAAGGATACTGAAGTTAGAACTTCCAGGAGGGAGGAATGGAGGAAGACCAGAGAGGAGATTTATGGATGGAGGGAAAGAAGACATTAAGTTAGTTGGTGTGGGACGGTGAGATGGAGGCAGGTGATTGGCTGTGGTGACCCCTGAAGGGAATGGGCAAAAGGCAAGATAAATCTTGATGCTCCTTTAGGTATATAAACATTTTCCTACTCCGTGAAAAACGAACGCTAAATCTTACCAACATTAATTTGACCCTGTCACCTTTGGACTAGACTTTGGACTAGAAACTGTCACAATGACCAAAATGGACTAGAAACTGTTACAATGACCAAAAGACAGCAGGCAGAACTAGAGGTTGCAGAGATGAAGATGTTGAGGTTCTCTTTGGGAGTGACCAGGATGGATAGGATCAGGAATGAGTCTATCAGAGGGACGGCACATGTTCGATGTTTTGGAGAGAAGGTCAGAGAAGCCAGACTGAGATGGTTCGGTCATGTACAGAGAAGAGATAGTGAATATATTGGTAGACGGATGCTGGAACTGAAGCTGCCAGGCAAGAGGTCTCGAGGAAGACCAAAGAGAAGATTTATGGACGTAGTGAGAGAGGATATGAAGGTAGTTGGTGTGAGAGAGGAAGATACAGAGAATAGGGTTAGATGGAGAAAGTTGACTCGCTGTGGCGACCCCTGACGGGAAAAGCCGAAAGAAGAAGAAGAAGAAGAAGACCTTTAAACATTGCAGAAATAAAAGATGTGCAGGAGGTTCGGGCGGGTTTGTGCGGAGAAGATCGCTGGCCTCGTGTGTCAATACGACCTCTCAGAACAGCGCAAGACCATTAGCACATAGCTGACCCGGCGCGGCAGCTCCTCGCCTTCCCAGAAACCACCGTTCATGGCCGCGCTCAGATCCGCCAGGTGTGGAATTCAAAGAAGAACCAATGCTCTTCCCGCACCGATGAGGGGGGAGGACCTGTTTTGATCAGGATAAGACCAAAACATGCCTTATAATCCCATTACTCAGCCTCGAGGAGGCCGCTCTGCCTTAAACTCAATTTGTCACACCCGAGCAGACGCTGCGAAGGTTTCATCTTTTTCACGTCAACGGTCTTATTAAATCCGTTCGTTTATTTCCTCTTGTTTGACGCCCTATCTGACCCGCTGGGTTGTCGCGCCGGATTTATCCGGAAGATAAACGTTTCCTCGTAGATACAGTCCCGGTCGGTGGCGTTTCTGCAATCGTCCTGTAGTGACGGAACTCGTGTCACCCATCAGAGGTTGAACGGATGTTTGTCGATAAATGAATGAACTGATGGTTGGTTGTATGTCTACATGATGTATGAATCGCAGTGAATGACCACATGACTCTATTTGACATGAAAATGGATGTACGTCTCCAAATGCAACCCTGTGATCGACTGACGACGGGTCAAGGGGGAACACGGCTCTCGTCCAATGACAACGCTCATCTTATGAGCCCTGAGCGCAACGTGAGTGGTATATATCTTGAATGAATGAATGAATAGATTAACACAATCGTAAATCGGGCAGCGACGACCTTTAACGTAAGACTCCGGAATTGCATCATAGAAGAGCAGCGAGGGACTTACATGCACATCAAGGAGCTGTAAAGTGACAAGGTTCGCTCGTCATCGCCGAACTCGGGATGATCGACCAACAAATCAGGGCGGGAGCGTCTACGAAGTGGAAAGTTTCACGTGGATACCCTGTACACATGGCTGCTTGTTGTGTCCCCGGAGCCCCCATTTATCCCGGCAGCTGGAGCGTAAAGAAAGAAGATCAGTGGATGAACTTTGAATCACAGTAAACATTTTGCATGTCAATATTGACGCTCCTTTACACACTCTCAAATGTCACAGTGTCTTTTGGAGGCTTGTCGGTTTCAAGAGGAGGCCAGTCCGTACACACCTCTGAACCCTTAAATTATCAGCTTTACACTTTTAAAACTGCTGAAATCTTCTTTTACATTCTGGACAATTAAAAGGTGCTGCTATTACAAGGGGTGCAATGCTTGTCTGGGTGAATTTAAGTATTCTAGCACCCTCTGCTGTTCAGAAAATGAATTACAACTTCTCCCACTTGGACCATGTAATTATCAACTGAGTGTCCTGGAAGCTTGGGAAAATATAATCCTCCCTTCAAAGACCTTCCATCTCAGTAATTGTTCTCCTAAAGAGAAGATTAACTTTATCCAGGAAAGTATTCATTTTTTTTTTCCCCCATCTGCAACCAGGCCTGAGATCAGAGGCTCCGTGCACGGAGCGCCAGATCACACGACTGATCTGCAAGTCACATAATTTCTCAGCACATTTGTCGACCTGAAAGAAAAACATCTGAAAAACAGTTGCAAAAATATATATATGTTGATATGTTTTCTTCCTCATAAGTACGTCAAATTTGAACTTGCAAGCCTTCTTCTTCTTTCAGGTTTTCCCTTCAGGGGTCGGGATTTTCACAGCTGGCATACATGTCTGGCACCATACCACTGTCTCACAGCTAGCATACATGTCCTGTACCAGTCTAACGTACTTCTCTGCCACTCCAGACCTCCTCATACAATACCGGAGCTCCTCTCTTGGCACCCTGTTATATGCTTTCTCATTTTCGACAAAAACACAATGTAGCTCCCGCTGGCCTTCTTTGTACTTCTCTATTAGCATTCTCAACGCAAATACTGCATCTGTAGTACTCTTTCTAGGCATGAAGCAATACTGTTGCTCACAAATGCTGATTTCTGCTCTCAGTCTAGTTTGCAGTAGTCTTTCCCCTAACGCCATTCTATGGCTCATCAACTTTATCCCTCTATAGTTGCCACAGTTCTGTAGGTATTCTTAAAAATAGGCACAGTCACTTTGTCTCCATTCTTCAGGCATCTTCTCACTCTCTAAGATCCTGTTGAATAATCAAGACAGAAACTCTACCGCTGCCTCACCTAGACACGTCCACACCTCCACAGGTATATCATCATCAGGACCAACTGCTTTTCCACTCTTCATCCTCTTCAATGCCTTCCTCACTTCACTTTTACTAATTTGTGCTACTTTGTGGTCTACAATAGTCACCTCTTCTACCCATGCCTCTCTTTCATTCATTGGCTCTTCAAAGTACTCTTTCCATCTTCCCATCACTCTTCTAGCATCTGTCAATACATTTCCCTCTCTGTCCTTAATCACCCGGACCTGTTGTACATCCTTTCCATCTTTATCTCTCTGTTTCGCCAACCTGTATAGATCATTCTCACCCTCCTTACTATCCAACCGAGCATACAAGTCATCGTACGCCCTTTGGTTTGCCTTTGCTACCTCTATCTTTACCTTATGTTGTATCGCCCTGAACTCCTGTCTGTTCTCTTCAGTCCTCTCAGTATCCCACTTCTTCTTTGCTAACCGCTTTCTCTGTATATAGTCCTGCACTTCCTTGTTCCACCACCAAGTCTCCTTATCTACTTTCCTTCCAGATGACACACCAAGTACTCTTCTACCTGTCTCCCTGATAACACTAGCTGTTGTTGTCCGATCATCTGGAAGCTCACCCTGACCACCCAGACCCTTTCTCAACTCCTCGCTGAAAACTGTTCAACACTCTTCCCTTTTCAGCTTCCACCACTTTGTCCTCTGCTCTGCCTTTGTCCTCTCCATCTTCTTTGTCACCAGTCATCCTACAAACCACCATCCTATGCTGTCTGGCTACACTGTCACCTACAACTACTTTGCAGTCACTGGTCTCTTTCAGGTTACCTCGTCTATACAAGATGTAGTCTACCTGCGTGCTCCTACCTCCGCTCTCATAAGTTACCCTATGTTCCTGTTTTTCTGGAAAATAGTGTTCACTACAGCCATTTCCATCCTTTTGGCAAAATCTACCACCATCTGTCTCTCTGCATTCCTATCCTGGATACCAAATCTGCCCATCACTTCTTCATCCCCTCTATTGCCTTCACCAACATGTCCATTGAAGTCTGCACCAATGACCACTCTCTCATTTCTGGGAATATTCTGCATCACTTCATCTAACTCATTCCAGAACTTGTCCTTCTCTTCAAATTCACATCCCACCTGCAGGGCATAGCCACTAACAACATTGAGCATAACACCTTTAATTTCCAGTTTCAGACTCATTATTTTCACCTCTAGAACGTTCCTAACAAACTCCTCCTTCAAAATAACTCCTACTCCATTTCTCTTCTTGTCAGTACCATAATATACTGCTCAAAATTAAAGGGAACACTTGAACAACACAATGTAACTCCAAGTCAATCACACTTCTGTGAAATCATAGTGTCCACTCAGGAAGCAACACAGATTCATTTGGACTTGTTTTAAGGACATTACATCAAAGTTGGATCAGCCTGGAGTTTGTTTTTACACTTTAATTTTGAGTGTGATTCCTAATCCAGACCTCCATGGGTTGATACATTTGATTTCCATTGATCATTTTTGTGTGATTTTGTTGTCAGCACATTTTACTGTGTAAAGAGCAAAGTATTTCATAAGAATATTTCATTCATTTAGATCTAGGATGTGTTTTTTAAGTGTTCCCTTTATTTTCTTGAGCAGTGTAGTACAACTTAAAGCCTGCTCCTAAGCTTTTAGCCTTACTACCTTTCCACCTGGTCTTCTGGACACACAGCATATCCACCTTCCTTCTCTGCATCATGTCGACCAACTCTCTACCTTTTCAATCAGTCATAGTCCCAATATTCAAAGTCCCTACTCTCAGTCCCAGACTCTTGCCTTTCCTTTTCTCTCTCTGCTTCCGAACACACCTTCCTCCTCTCCTTTTCTGACCTAGCGTAGCCCAATTTCCAATGGTACCCTGTAGGTCATCAGTACCAATGGCGGTCATTGTTAACCCGGTCTTCGACCGATCCGGTATGACTTGTTTATTATGGTTGATTCGCATGTTTGGCCTTTGCAAAAGTTCTACGCCGGATGCCCTTCCTGACGCAACCCTCTGCATTATCCGGGCTTGGGACCAGCTCAGGGAGACACTGCTCCGTGCCCCCCGAGGCTGCATTTTGAACTTACTCGCCTACTGTCACTTTATGTGGGATTACCCATGAAATATGTGTATTACAAAACTATACTACCGGAACTTTATTCCATTTCAAAGTGAGAATCAACTGCTTCAACTTTCAAAGACCTGGGTTTTGACATTTTGGGTTTATTTATAATATTCTACAAAAAAAATCAATGTCCCTGTATGGGGACCTCATATTTATGTAAAACTAGGTCATGTCAAAGGACGATGCTTTTTCTTTTTTTATTAACGTATCAGAACCCAATGAGCCCCAAATAGCAAGGAGAAATTAAAAATGCAAACCAAGCAAAAGCTCAGCTCTTAGGAAGTTAAAGCAGCCGAGTGTTTGTGCACCCGATTTGCGCACAGCTTTTAAGATCACACATTCTAGCTGTAAGACATTTGAGTATTTGTTAAAGGCCATAACATCCAGATGATATTCAAGCATCTTGTTATGCGCATCATGTTCACCGTCCAGTAGCGCGACACTATTATTACATTTATTATGAGGAAAGAGTGGAGTGGTTAAAAATCTTTACTTTAAACTTGTTGACTATCAGCGCACGCCTCCTTGGCTACTTAGCTCAGATCCAGATATGTACCAAAGTTTGTCCAGCATGGGTTAAAATCCAGGGTTAACCAAAGGAAAGTAAAAATATCTAAGCTGAGGGATGACTTCAGGAGGATTATAAAATCAATCAGTTTCAAACGTTCACAGTCCACAATCTGGACACTAAAGTTATCTTCGTCGCAAAATGAAATAAAATGATCGTGACTTCAATGTCGTGAAAGGAAACCGGTCCCGTAACCTTTTTCCACCTTCAATCCAGACAGCAAAACTCGATCCATTTCTGAAAAAAAAGTCATACCAATTTATATTTTATTCACTGAAGCAAAAAGGACTTTCCGGGAATAATAAATAATATCAGTTTATTGATTAACCTGAGAATTGACTCGATAAGACAAGGCTTTCACGGCATTCGATGGAAATGGCTGCGATGCTTATTTGCCCTTCCGCAGTGGGCCTACAGCTCACGCTGGCTTCCCTGCTCAACCACACAAGCTGAACATTCATTCATTCATTCGTTCATTCGTTCATTCACATCCTACTCATCGCAAGTGACACTGAACGATCACTATTACTTCTTGGTTAGTATTTTAAGGAGGATTCTTACGTCTGTATTGTTCTTCCCTTTATTGCTGGCAAGGCCTCTCGATCCTGAGCTGATTTATTGCTCTTTAATAATACGAGCATGTCATTTAAACGCATTTAAACTGTTAAATTAATAAAAAGAGACACTTATTTTGTGGCATGTGTTTGTCGAACGTTCATATTCCAATTTGAGGCTTCTCCTCGGCCGGAGGGCGTCTCCCGGGGCCCACTGCTCTTCTGCGTCACTCTGGCTCCCTCCAGAGGCAAAGAGTGATATTACAAGCAGAGACAGCATCAATTTACATTTACAGAACATAATTGTAATTATGAGGCTCTCCATAGATAATACTAACTTTATGTTTCAAGCGAAGACACTATCTTTGTTTGTTTTATCAGCTTGCTGTTCTTAAAAATCATTTTTGTTATTATTTGGCACCGCAAACACAATCGAAAGATTGGAAAGTCTCGTGTATTGAAGCAACTTAAAAGTAGTTTTTTACTTTTACCAGATTAGGTTTCTCAAGTGCTCATTTCCATTGTTTTTCCCGCTACTTTTTCTCTCTTTTCACTAGAATTACCTTCAAAAACTCGCAGACTGATGTATCACTATTTGTCAGCCACGAGTGTCCAAATAAAGCCACGTGTCTCTTAAAAATTGAGGGTAACTTGTTAAACACAATTTTAGTTTAATGTGTTTTTAAAGGGAAGTAAGAGAATTTTTTTTGAAGTGTTACTTCATGGTGATATATTCAGTTTATATTATATGTTTTGTACAAAAATAACTCCTTCGGTACTTCAGGGATGGATACAGACGAGCTTCTTCACAATTCAGCTTATCTGATGCGTCGGCCGCTGCTTTCCATTCGCACCGCAGCCGCCTCGACAGCAAGTGCCGGGGTTTCCGTTGAATAAAAGAAAAAATACTGCCGGGAGCAGAGCTATCGCGAATCCCCCTTCACGAGCCGTTTCCTAAATGTCAGACGTGTAAGTTCTACAGCTTGCGTTGTCCAGACAGGATGTCCTGGTAGATACTGTCCGTGAGAGGAATGTAGCTTTTCTGCTCGTAGTCCAGCACGTAGAGGGGCTCCGAGATTGTCGAGGGGTTGAAGCCGCTCTGAACCAGCTGGAACTTCTGCTGCTTGAAGGTGCTGGTCATTTCCATCACCTCCTGATGGGTGGGGGGGGGGGGGTGGGGGGGCAGAAAAATGTGTTAAAATCTAAAACGACATCATTCAGTCCAAAGCTGGAAGATCAGATTGACACAAAATAAAGCAGAAGTTAATCAAGTCACGTTGGGGTAAACGGGCTGACGGGACTTACTGATGCAAACCAAGACATGAGTTTCGCTTTTAGACATTTCCCATCTTTCATTAGACGGTTTCCAATAGCAACGTGGTGCCGTTCTTCACTGTAGCGTAAAGCGTCACGTTGATTGACGCACCGAGCGACGGCCAAATATTTTGCGCGCCGTCATGGAGGCTGTGAGCTGCTCGGCAGGTTTTTTAAAGGCGCGAAAGAGAGAAAAGAAAGAATGGAAAGGAAAGACGGACGCCTCAAACGCTGTTCTCACTCCCGGCAGGTTGAACAGGTCGTCCCGCCTCGGGATCCCGTCCCCGCTGCTTCCTGCGGGTTTGCAGAAATTCATTGATTGGTATTTATCTTCCTCTTCTAGCCGCCTGCGTTACGAGCCCCTCACCACGGAGCATCCATCTAAACCCTCCGACAAGCCGCAGACGCCGCTGAGACTCACTACAGAAAACACCATATCCTCCTTCCTTTTGTCCTTTCCTTGGTCCTTCTTTCTTTCTTTCTTTCCCACCACCAAAAACCAGTTGAGCAGCTCACAACCGTCGTGACAAACTGCGGACGCACTTTCACAATGCAGGGGGAATATTTGGCTCTCACTCTTCCCTACAAAGAAAACTGCAGTTCAATGCACTACAATCCGGATGTGTCGGTTACCGAAGGAGACCGAGGATCTTGTCTATTATCAAACACTGTTCTTGTCTTTTTTATTGCAGGTTATACAGAGAAAATTAGAATATTGTGATAAAGTTCTTTATCTTCTGTAATGCAATTAAAAAAACAAAAATGACTTTCTCATGATATTCTAATATTTTCTAATGTTTTCTTAAGATGCAAGCCATAATCAGCAATATCAAAATAATAAAAGGCTTGCAGTATTTCAGTTGATTTGTAAAGAATCCAGAATGTATGACATTTTTGTTTGCATTACACAAGATAAACAACTTTATCACAATACTCTAATTTTCTGAGACAGTCCTGTATATAAAAACAAAGAGGGTTAAAAGTTTCGGGACGGTTCCATGGTGCATCCCGGTCAGTAGACGTTCATACATTGTACATCGGCAATGTCTGCGACTGACATCTCCACGTGAAACATAATATCAACAACTCAAGATCGGACAAAGAGAAACAGAAATATCGAGTTGTCGAGGCTGGGGAAACTTCCCGGGCCCTCGTCGTGACGAGCCATCGTCATGCAAACTCAAAATAAGCGACGGGAGCTTGCCTGTAGTCGTAAAAAGAGCGGCCGTGCGTACGCCGGCAGGTCCCTCTCCACGTGCTCAAACAGCTTCGGTCCGTCAAAGGCCAGGCCCGGTCTGGTGATGATGGCTGCCATCCCCGCTCGGCCCTCCTGACCTGCAGAGGGCGCTGTCGCTTACTGAACAATACCCAAACATTTCTGTGAAAATAATCATTTACAACTGGACAGTTTTGAGGGAAGATTTCCAGTTTGGAAGCTACTGAAGTTATAAGCAGTGTGTCAATATAATCACACACCCTCGCCTTTTTAAAATAATCATAGGTCATATTTTCAGGTTTTCAGAAAAAAATTACCCATCTGTTGACTTAGGAGTTGATTCAGGCAAAAAAAAAAAAAAAGGTAATTTTTGTCAAAAAATTAGCCATAGTAAACAAAACCTGCAAAGTAGCGACCATATTTTTATTTTATTATTTAGATATATTTAAATGGTTTATGACGCTCCCCACACTAACAGTTCCTAAATGACATGGACATTGTGAGGTTCTGAATTCATACTGTGTGCAAGAGATGCAGATAATGATGTTCGCTGAGCCAATCAGAGCCCGGGATACAGAACACCATGCTGTGATTGGTTGGCACCCAGGAAAATGCTTATTTTACCATAAAGACAATTGAAATACATTTAAAAGCAACCTGTTATCTGCAATATGAAATTGTATTAAAAATCTGGATCCATGTGACAATTTTGTATCGCGGATCAAAAATCTGAGACCGCGAAATAGCGAGCGACTACTGCATGTGTGTGTGTGTGTGTGTGTGTGTGTGTGTGTGTATAAATATATTTATATTACAGAGAGAGAGATTGGCTGATACCTGGCACTTCCACTCCGTACACATTGATTTCTTGGATAAACTCCACTTGGCCCAGTGTTTCTGACACCTCTGTTGTTGCTACATTTTCCCCCTTCCACCTAGAATCAGGAGAGACAAGGGTTTAGTCAAATATCTATTGTTGTTACAGGAAGCCTTGAATAACCTGAAGTCAGAACCAACATCTTATTGTTGTTGTAAGAATGACTTTGGTGATTCATCACACAAGAAGCGCTGTTCTGAAAAGGTGGGAATAAGTGATCACTGTAGGGACCGGCTCAAAGTAAACGTCCGAGACGTGCAGTTAAGCGCCATCAGTCAAAAACAAAACCACTGCCAAGAAGGAGAGGAAGACCACATGGACGACATGGAGAGCGGAGCTGCAGCAACGTTCACGTTCAGCATGGTGGAAATGAGAACCGTGGAATATCTGGTGGATTTGGGTGTTTTGATGTTAACACCATGTGAAGAACCCCACTGTTAGCTAACTCCGTCCATGTTTTAGCCAAAAAGCCAATAAACTTGGACCTCCTCGTCGGTCCATTTCACGCTGGTTCTGTCCATTCTGTCGCACAAAAACAGCGGACCAAGATAGCTTTAAAAATTGGCGGCCCTCGGTCCGAAAGAAGTATCTAATAATGGCCGTGGCTTGTGAGTTCTACAAATCACCAGGAACCGACATCACATGAGTACCTAAGGAACTGTAGAAGAAGCTACAATAGTTCTAGGAACTAAGGTCCACGGTTCCAAGAAACGACCTAGTTCCTGAAAACGTCCTCGGTCAGGGATCGGCAACCCTTAACACCCAAAGAGCCATTCGGACCCGGTTTCCTCTGAAAAGAAAACACTGGGAGCCGCAATTACTTTTTGATGTCTAAAATAAAGGCACCACTGTATATATTGCCTTTTATTACCTTTACATTTTGTATAAACAAGTATTTAGTGTGTTGCTTCTGAAATTCACAAAGTATTACAGGGAAAATAAAATTTTATTTACGTAATGAACTCATTTTGAGCATTTGGCTTTAAGAGCATGTAGCGGAGCCTTGACCTGAATTTTAAAAATAAATCGGGAAAAAAAATCACTGTGTCAGTAAACAATAAAAAATAAATCTTTGCAAAATATCTTCACAAATATTTATTTTACCTGGTTTATGGGACTTCTGCTCCTGAACTTCTGCGCACAGCAGCTGCAAATCGGGACTTTACCGGCTGGCGGGTATACCGGCTTCCGCAAGTGTGACGCTATTTTGAGCGGCGAAAAATAGTAAATATAATTTTATTTAATATTTCAAGATCACAATAATCTTCCGACTAAAAACTAAAAGTAAAAAAAAATAGGAATTAACACAAGTGAAATACACTTCAATTGAATATTTAAAATTTATTTTGCCAAGCTACTCAGACCCGCAGTGTAAAGATGAGCGTGTTGCCGACCCCCGATCTCGGAGCTGTAAAAAGTTCCTACAGTGTGAAAGGGGCTATAGTGAACGCAGACGCCTGCCAGCAGAAACTTTGAACGTCACGGCAACACCATCTGATCCCGACAAAGGCTTTGCACCACCAGGAGGCCCCGGCGGAGGCCTGGTGGAGCTGCTAAAGAAGCTGCGAGCGAATCGGATGTTTGACGGATGGACGGGCCGCTCGACAGCCAACCGGGCCGTTCGGCCAGCTGTTTCAGGACAAGCTGATAAAAAGGCCGTTGTTGATTGAAACTCCTGAAACCGGCAATGGAGGGAGGTTGGAGAAGGAGACGGAGGAGTCGGAACCCGTCCTCTCTACCTGAAGGTGTCTCCCACTCTGTCTTTGAAACAGATGAAACCCTGTTGGTCCTCGGCCATCAGGTCGCCCGTGTTGAAGTAGGCGTCTCCCTTCACGAACACGTCCCTCAGCAGCTTCTTCTCCGTCAGCTGTTTGCTCCCGGCGTAGCCGAAGAAGGGGCTGAGAGCGCTGACCTTGGACAGCAGGAGCCCCGTCTCACCTGAGAGGACACGTGAGAAAGTCACGGATGGCGGCGGCGGCGGACGCTTCCCCGGATGTGTCGGTACTCTCACCTATCTGCACCCGCTGACAGAAGCCCTGCTGGTCTTTCACAGGCTCGTCCTTCACCATGTCGTACTTCACCAGGTCATACTTGAAGAGCAGCTGTGGGAGAAGGAGGTATTGATTATGTTGATTGGTTGAAGCGTACATGTATAATAATGGCATCAAGCCCGTTCAGTGCCTCCACTGAACGTTATTGAGGGTAAAACCATCTTCATGGAGAGATCTGATCACATTAGTGCAGAGTTGACACCAATACGACTACGCCGAAAATTAGCATATATACAAAACTCACCTCCACCCGCTCCAGAGACCAAATCGCCACCATCTTGCAACAGAACATCAGCTCCCCACGATATCGTTTACAGTGCAAACTCCTCCTCCTCACTTACAGAGCCTGTCTCGCTGACCTTCCCCATCTCCAACCTCCTGACCCGCGTCATCAAAAACAAGTGCAGAACCTTTAGGGAGCAGAGCTTTTCCCGCCGCTGCCCCCAACCCTCTGGAACCCCATGACCACATACATTAGGAACTCTTTATACACCTTCATATCACCACTCAAAAGCAACCTGTTGAAATATGATTTATTATTATCATTCATTCATTCATTCATTCATTCATTATCCACCACTTATCCTGCACTTAAGTGCACCAGTGGATTGCAGTGCCATGATAATAATAAGAATAAAAATTATTATTATCATAGTTTTGTTACAACTACAACAGTAATGATTATCATATAATATATATATATATATACACACACACACACACACATAGATGTATGTGTGTGTATGTATACACATATGTAAACACACACACACACACACACATACATACACACATGTATATATGTATGTACACACACAGACACATATATACACAAATCAGAAAAGTGAAGGTATATATAAGTATATATGTATACTGGGGGTATAATATAAATATACACACACACACACACACACACACACACACACACACACACACACACACACACACACACACATATATATATATATATATATATATATATATATATATATATATATATACACACATGTATACATACATACACACACACATATATATACTATAGAGGACATGTATATATATATATATACACACATATATATACACACACACACACACACACATATATATATGTATATATATATATACGCACACACACACACACACACACACACACACACTTATCTGAGTTGGCCAACAAGACAGGTCTAAGAATAGCTAATTTCAAGTCTTAAAGCAAAACAAATCCCCTGCCCCTCTTTTGTAACTTGTGATTAGCAGCAGCAGCAGCAGCACAGGCAGGTATTAGTGCAGATAACAACCGACTCTGCTCTTCATCTCCCCCATCCGGCTAAACAGATTTACGGTTAAATCATAGGCCCGGTGATCGCATCACCGCCTAACTCCCTTTACGAGATGCGACCGGAGAACAAAAAATATAGGAGACCGGACAATGATGACAGATTTATAAAACAGCAGCATCTTTCCTTTTACAGCTATCAATCGCGCAAGCTGCCCGATATTGATCGGAGAAGATTTGCCGTCGGTGACCCATTGGTTGAATGATCCTATGAAAACTCACCAATGTCACTGTTAATAACAACTGACATTCCATTTTTTTTTTTTTTTTTACCTTTAAAGTTGATAAGATTCATCTCACAATTCCATAAATTGATCCATAAATTGTTAATTGATACTGACGTCCAACACTATATTTGATTTCTGAAAAAATACACATCGTCATTATATCAATATCAATCTATATTATCATTCATGATCATACATTGTCATCATAAGATAAGATAGGATAAGATAAGATATTGTGTTACAGTCAAGTAGAATAGAACAGAATATAATATAATGGTTCGGTTCCCTTCATCAGTTTATAACTAGGTTTTGTTGGGCTTTGTGATCCTGCAGAGCTTAAAGCTAAAGAAATCCCCTGTCACTCTTTTGTAACTCTCATTATCCCCCTGGGTTTTATCCTGGTAAACGCTCCCTGGGGCAGGAAGGCAGGGAGTGCCATTTCATTTATAAAAACCTTATGATGTTGCTTTTTATTCTGTGTGTTTAAACGTAGGGTCGTGCAGTTTCCGCGACCGGGCAGCCCAGTGTTGGTGAAGTTTAAAAAAAACTCAAAAACAAATCTGGAATAAATCCCACCTGTGAATTTGGAGTTTACTCCTTATAAAAACAGACAGGGGGGGTTCAGTAAAAACATGAGTAAGACGAAGCGATGGTAAATTGATGATAGCGTGTTAAAAGCACGCACGGATTAACCTCTCAAAGACCCCTGCGACATACAGGACACCTGCTCCTGTATTATACTTGACCTAGAGGACCTCCTAAAGCCGGCAGCCGGTCCACCGCCACTCATGACAATTAAACCTGTTTGCACTGGAGGGGTCGACGCTTGCTTCCGTTTCACTGCTCAGAATTCATATGGGACATACATGTACACACACACACACACACACACACCGGTGACACGAAGCAATACACCTGGGCCGCCATTAACCGTTTAGAAATAGGTTTGCATGATTCAGCCGCTAGCAAACCCCTGTAGTGCTGCAGAGACCGGAGAGGCTGTGTGTTGGCGGCACGCCCTGCTGCGCCTGTTTAATCTTATCAAGTGCTTCTTTATCTGTGTTTAAAAAAGATGAATCCACTTCTTTCTTTTTTTTTTTAAATTTTTTTTTATTTTGGCTGCTAAATTTGCAGTTCGGCTTGCACTGAAATCTGCGGTGAGCTGAACTATACAGGGACCTCCCTAAAATGAAATTAAGCTCAGCAAAACGATTTTCTGATATTTATATTAAATACTGCCATCATAGCCGGAAGTTTAACAATTTCATTCTGGATAAATTAATTACAGAAAAATAAAGGGTTAACAAAATAAATACATTTTAATTACATTTTAATTCGCATCTTGGAACGATTCTGAGTTTCTGAGATTTCCAGACTATTGAGCGCACCTGAATATAAGCAGCACCAGCTAAAAATACCTAAATAAATATATGTGTGCATATATAGGCCGCACTTGTCAGGTGTCCACGTTGTAACATGAGAAATTTACACAGAAACATGTTACTCAGAATTTCTTTTTTTAATTTAACTTAAATACATACCAGTAATCTGCTATCTTTGTCTTCCTCCTGCACACTAGAACCATTACGGTCGTCTTCTTCAGTGTCGGAATTGAACGGCCTCAAAATTTCACGGCCTTTTAGTTATCGGTGCGATGTGACAGGGCAAAATGTTTTGGCAGCATGAAGCTAGTTAGCCCCCACAAAAAAACATACATTAGCCGCATCATAATTAAAGCTGTGGGGTTTAAACATGTGAAAAAAGGAGCAGCTTATAGTTGGTATATTACGGTATATGAGAAACTTCCAGATGGAAGTAGAAAACAAAATGCACAAGAGCACCTCTAGCCTCTGTTAGCACTTCAATACTTAACATGTTGGCGCTAGGACAGGTTAATAATGTTAACTTTGCACAGGCATGCAGGTCGGTAACATTAGTCTACTAGTCTACTAGTAAGTGGATCAGAAATGCTAACTTTGTACTAGCACGAAAGTCAGTAATATTAGCTTTGTGCTAGCATGCAAATCAGTACAGGACTGTCTCAGAAAATTAGAATATTGTGATAAAGTTCTTTATCTTCTGTAATGCAATTAAAAAGATAAAAAATACTTTTTCATGATATTCTAATTTGAGATAGGATTTTTGAGTTTTCTTAAGATGTAAGCCATAATCAGCATATTGAAAAAAATAAAAGGCTTGCAATATTTCAGTTGATTTGTAATGAATCCAGAATGTATGACATTTTTGTTTTTGTAATTGCATTACAGAAGATAACGAACTTTATCACAATATTATACTTTTCTGAGACGGTCCTGTAATGTTAGCATGTTAGGTAGAGGATAAGGGAATTATTGTAATGCAACTGATTTTGCATCATTGATTACAAAGCCTCTTATCAATCTGATTGAATATTGCAAGGTGGGAAAGCCCTCTAGAAGCTGACAAAAACACACACACACACACCGGACCTAACAGGTTGCTTTTGTTTTTACACAATATACATATTAGCCGTATAATTCACAGCACCATTAAAACCCATTCAACCTACTAGTGAGGTAAGCTAAATGGCAGTTATACACGAGCAACTCCCAAAGATTTGACGATAAACCCGGACCTGGATGACCGAGAGCCTTCACGGACAGAAGTGGCGAACTTGTTCCAAAACAACACACCCTTGGACCACGTCAGCGCTCAGCGGACTGCGGCCGGCACGCCGGCGTGTCTTTCAGTTTACAGAACGTCACAGAAATAATAAAAGGAGGAGCGAATCAAGCGAAAACATCAGCCCCCTAAATTCCTTCAACTTGCAGAGCGGCGGGAGAAAATAACACCGTCAGCTGGAGTCCCCCCCGCTCCCCCCGTCCCGAGCTGCCGTGACCCTGAATAACTTGGGCCGGACTCGGTGTCAGTGAGGCATTGCTGAGATGCTCACACAAGAATGCAGGCCGGAGCTCAGAAAACACAGCTACAGTCTTGTGGACACGGCGGCGATCGACGGTCCGAATATTGTTTTTCAATAACGCCTTGATAAAGCAGATATCATCTGAGATGGTGGAAATAAGAGGAAACCCATCACTCGGTGTTAAGAGGAGCCTCAGCCGCTTTTTCTGATCTTTACAAACACAATCATCGGACGATGTTTAAATAACACCATTGTCAAGTCGGCCGTCGGGCGTCCGTGATGCGAGGACATCCCAGAGCCCAGAGGAGACGACCGTTCTGGCGTGAAACATCAACACCACCTCTTATGCACCGGACGAACCAGAATCCGTGATAATGCGGCGCCCGGCGTCACACATCGGCCCTGAACGCGGCTCAAAGACTTGGCGGCAAACGCCCTCGGCCTATCAGATCATTTCTGATGGACAATGGGGTGTTTGTGTGATTCACACGTCATATAGAGAATCGCGTGGTCCAAAAAAACCCGACTCACCCTGTAGAAGAAGTTGGAGCGTCCGACGGTGCCGATCTTGCCGATGTGGTTCATGAAGCACAGGTTCCCCTCCGTGGAGCCGTAAACCTCGCACATCTTCACCTTCCCGAAGCGGCTCTGGAACTCCTGCCAGACGTCCGGCCGCAACCCGTTCCCGACTCCCATCCGCACTTTGTGAACCTTGTCCATCTCCGACTGGTGGACGTGGGGTCGGGGTTGGGCAGATGGAAAGGGGGTGAAAGCGAGGATTTGTTAATGAATAAACGCGTGAAGCTGGAAAGGAATACGTTCGCAAACAACGACAACATAGGCCTCCATATTGTTTGGGACTCCGAGCCACGTTTCGCTTTGCGCCACCATCCCTCTCCCCCTTTTCAGGCAGCTGTCGGGGTTGAGATTTGAGATGAAGCCAAAAAGGAGGATTTTAGGGCAGACAGGACAGGACAGAGCGGCGAGAGGAGCCGATGTCAGGCTACAGGTTTTATGAAATCAACCCGGAATCAACAGCATCTTGGACAACATATTGTTCTGTCCAGCCTCGGTGTGGGCACATCCTTAGATCCTGCAGGGGCCGAGGGGGCCGAAGGATGCCCAAGAAAACATCTGGCTTGAGCCCCGAGAGCCACAGCGAAGATACACGAAAACCAACTGAATTCATTCATGAAAAAAAAGGCTCTTTTTTTGGCCCGACCATGTTGGACCTCTAGATCATTAACCAAACTCTTAACAAACAAATCAAGAAGTGAATAAAACGCCAAAGCAAATCAGCCTCCTCCATCCAACCCGATTCTCTATATCCTCTTCTCTCACATCAACTAACTTCATGTCCTCTTTCACTCCATCCATAAATCTTCTCACTGGTCTTCCTGCCAGACTTCCTGTCTGGCCGTTCCAACCCCAGCATCCTTCTGCCAATATATTCACATTCACTCCTCTACATGACCCAACCTTCTCAGCCTGGCCTCTCTGACCTTCTCTCCAAAACATCTAAAATGTGCTCTGATAGAGTCATTCCTGATCCTATCCATCCTGGTCACTCCCAAAGAAAACCTTTAGCGTCTTCATCTCTGCGACCTTCAGGTCTGCCTCCTGTCGTTTTGTCATTGTAAAAGTTTCTAGTCCATACAGCATCGCTGATCTCACCACTGTCTTGTCCACCTATCCTTTCATTCTGGCTGATAATCTTCTAATGCATAGTACCCATGACACTTTTCTCCACCCGTTCCAAGCTGCTTGAACCCGTTTCTTCACGTCTTTTCCACACTCTCCATTGCTCTGGACTGTTGACCCTAAGTACTTGAAATCCTCCACCTTCTTGATCTCCCCTTCCTATAGCCTGACCGTCCCACCTGAGTTCATCTCATTCACACACATATTATCTTGCTGTGACAAACTTTCATTCCTCTCCTTTCCAGCGCATACCTCCACCTCTCTAGAGTTTCCTCTAACTGTTTTCTGCTCTCACTACAGATCACAATGTCATCTGCAAACATTATGGACGTAGGATTCCTGTCTAACCTCATCTGTCAGCGTGTCCATCACCACTGCAAACAAGAAGGGGCTCAGAGCTGATCCCTGATGGAGTCCCACCACCACCTTTAACTTCTCTGTTACCCTTACAGCACACCGTACCACTGTCTCACAGCGAGCATACATGTCCTGCGCCAGTGTAATATACTTCTCTGCCACTCCAGATTTCCTCATACAATACCAGAGTTCCTCTCTTGGACTCATTCCCGATCCTCTCCATCCTCCTTGCTCCCAAGGAGAACCTCAGCATCTTCATCACCGCTACCCCCAGCTTTTCCTCAATGCCACTGTCTCCTAACAATATAGCATCTCTGCTATGACCACTGTCTTATACACCTTTCCTTTCACTTTGGTTGATACACTTTTATCACCCCTTTTCTCCACCGTTCCAACTTGTTTGAACCAGTTTCTATACCTCTTCTCCACCCTCTCCATTGTTCTGGACTCTTGACTCAGGGTACACTTGAATCCGTTCTTGGGTCCCTCATTCACACACATGTATTTGTCTTGCTGTGACCAACCTTTATCCCTCTCTGTTCAACAAAAATAAGAAAATTTGACTGATAAATGGTAAATGATCTCCACTTGCTCCTTTTACACTCCATTCAACCATTCACACACCGATGTCGGTGGAGCTGCAATGCTAGGTGCTAGCCAGCACCACCAGGGGGCTCAGTGTTTTGACCTTTGACACTTTAGTATGCAGACAGGAGGAGTCTGGAATCCAACCAGCAACCGTCTGATAGAAGAACGCCCCCCTCTACCAACTGAGCCACAACCAGTTTTGAGTAATCCCTCCCTAGAGTCACAGATGGATTCCTTGGTGATGCACGCCAGCGATAGATGGGAGTTTAACCGCAATGGCATCAAGATCGATGTTCCTGCAAACCCAATAAATTTGCAATACACGAAAAAGCTTCTGAGCTGAGAGCGCTCGAACAAAGTTGGGGTTAAAATCCTCATTCAGCGCCGGGTGGCTTTCGGAACAATGTAACAGATTTCTTCTCCCTCAGCTCACGCTCGAATGAAAACCAGCTTTTGTGAATCATTAACCAGTGTTGCTCCAGTCACGCACACGCACTAATTACAAGGCAAATCTTCTGGACATTTGCTAATGACGCCTACGTCATCGCCAGCCACCTCTGACATCCAAATTTGCGGCGGGCCGGGACGACAGCAGCGCGGTGGCCGGGGCCTCCGCCCACCGCACAAAATAACGGACGCGTGGTGGACAAAGGGTACTTTCAGTTTGCGCTCAATAAGAATGAGCTCTGCCCTCGTACTGCGTGCGTGCGCGCGTGTGCGTGTGTGTGTGTGTGTGTGTGTGTGTGTCTGACATGGAAGGACACAACCCTGAAAACAAAGATCTTGCTTGTCCTCCTGCCTCGGCCGTGCGCGGCGTTGTTTGCCCGACCGCCGTGCGTCAGCCCGCCGATGGGACTCTGTTTACCCCTCTTTCGGCAATCAAGGATTTCTCCTTGTTTTGGACTTGACTCAACCTGTCTGTGCCACCGCCCGCCGAGGGCGCGGCGCTTATCGGACGCGCCAATGGAGGTAAATGAGGTCAAGCTATTGGAATCAGCAGCGGCTGACCATAATCAAAGCTTTAGATGGGAGAAAAGACCAGATGGGACTGTTGCCAACCCACACACACACACACACACACACACACACTGAATTGTCATATTTCATATTAAACACGTCACTGTACCCCAACACAACTGGATAACATCCCACCGAAGGCAGCTGGTTCGATTACCAGCTCCCCCTGTCTGCATGCTGAAGTGTCCTCAGGCAGAAATGAATTTAAAAGGACCCATTTCAGAAAATCTAGATGAGGGGATACTAAAAAAAAATCCAATATTGTAAAACAATTTAACAATAACTCCTCTGAGATCTTTAACAGAGAGATATGATCTGAGCTCTTCAAGTTGTTAAACAAGAGTCATTGTTCAGAGGAAATCAGACATGAGTCACGACCCGGTAAACTAACTAGCTATGAAGAACATTTGAGTTCCAAAGCCAGCGGTGGGTTATTTAAGAAAAGAAATCAATAAATCTGAGCTTTTGCAATATGTCCACAGGGATGTATGAATGAATTATGTGCCGTATCTGTGAATGCTGGCAGCAGAGGCCGAGCAGAGGCCGAGCAGAGGCCGAGCAGAGGCCTACCTTGGGCTGGTTGCAGAGGTACCTGCACAGCTCCCCGATGTACTGGAACACCGTCACATTGTGTTTCCTGCAGTCATTCCAAAACTGTGAGGCGGAGAACTTCTTCTTCAAGACACAAGTGGAGCCTGTGATGCAACAGATAAGGCATCAGGTTTTATAAGAATGATTATTATGATTATTGTGATTACATTTTCTGCTGTGCTACTGTGTAATAGTAGGCTGTACATAGCCTATTATTAGGGTGTTTCTTGCTTTGCAGCAATTTAAAATAGGGACACATACAAAGCTTGCACTTTAGGCCATGTCAATAATAATAATAATAATAATAATAATAATTCAATAAGTCATAATTATAATAATAATAAAATTTTAAATTATAGTGATAAATCAGATTTCTTTGACGTTTTTAGGAAAATCAAAGGCTCTATAAAACAAAACAAAAGATAAATAAAATAGGATAAAATTTTACAATATAAAGTCATCTTGTTACCCTCTAAGGATGTATTAAAATAAAATACAATAAAATAAAGTAAAAGCCTGATAGATCAATCAAAAAGTGGGACACAAAAGCTATGAATGTAATTTTTGGCTTATCTTGTAACTCTAATTCTCTCCCATAGCCAGCTGGGATTGGCTCCATTTCACCAGCAACCCAGCCGGTCGGCTGGTCTAGATAATGGATATTTAGATTTTTAATAATATTTCAATGAATTCTATCATAGGGAAGGCAGCATTGTCCTGGGCATCCATACTGACCACCATCCTGCTGCTTATATCCTCACATACACATGCACGGTGTGTGTTCCTGATGGCAACATTTGCAGTCCAGTGCCCTGTTACCTTTACACAGCTTTTCGGAAATTAATGTGGTGAAATATTAACCCGAAGTGTCTGCTGTCTGACCTGACCTGGGACGACAGTCAAGTGTTTATCTCAGTGAGCGAATGCACTCTGGCCACAAACAGGTCCCTGGAAAAGTCCGCGCAGTGAGTGAGCCAATGTCCGTCAAAAGGGCAGATGACGAGCGCGTTGTCCTGGCAACGATCTTGCGGGCGAAAGATGAAACTTTGAGCCGACCTCGTTGTTCAGACACCGCAGGGGAGAAGCTCACGCTTCGGCCTCAGACAGTTTGCAGCTGCGCTTGGTTTCGTAAATCTCATTTATAGCTCCACAACGGGGAACCTCGGCCTCACGGTGAGGCGACAGGACTGGAGCCGATGAAGAGCATCAGGTTCAACATCTTTACCAGGACGTCGACCTCGCCGGAGCTCGTCACATCGATCGCAGCTCAGCCGAGGACACTGAACTACAAACCTTGGCAGAGGGACAAAACAAAGCTGAACCGTTCATGTCTCTGTCACACTCTTGTTTTCTATCTTTCTTTCGCAACCAGTTGAGGCAGAAGGCCGCCTGCGTTGAGCTGGAAAGGTGGTTTTTCCCTCCCCATTGCTACCAAATGCTTGCTCATTAGGGAATATTGGGTTTCTGTGAAGGTGTGATCTAGACCTGCTCCACATGGATATTCTCAGGATAGAACTGTGTTGTGATCGGGCGGCTCACAAATGAAATAGACTGGACCGGTTTTATGGCGATCAGTTAACGTCTCCACATCGTGATTTGGGTTATATGACATTCAACGTTGTGATACAGCTTGACCTTCAGACCAATTAACCAACTGTTGTGCTAATTGTTGGATTTTCCAGTTGGACAGCAATGTTTCCTGACCCCCCACTCTCCGATGGCTCACAATGCGGACATGCCAGGCAGAACATAGGAGCCAAAAACTCTCCACAATCGAGTCCAGTATTCCCCTGTGTCTCAAAGCTCTCATTAAGCTGCTAGTTGGGGTGAAACGGCACGTCCTCGAAAAGGGATCCCGTTTACTGGAAGCTACACTCCAGCCAGTGGACACCGTGGGAAATCAGCTAGGAAGTAAATCCAAGGCAACGGTTACCAAACTTAGTTTTATCATTGCGCGTTCCCCTCGGCAATGTGTGACCCACCCAGCTCGATGGTTCCTCCAATCCCGATGAGAGAGGCAGCGCTGTGGTAAAGCGGCAGCGGGATGTACATCACGTCATCCTGGGTTGCCCCAAACGCCCAAAACCCTCCGGCCGCCTTCAAGCTCTGCAGGTGAGTGATGACCGCTGCCTTTGGGAGCCCTGAGGAAGCAAATGATGTAAAAATAAAAGTTAACGCGTTGTCTTGATCATTTGCGGTTCACGCTTTGTTACGATGAAAGAATATATGCATCCTTTGTTACACTCTTTGAATACCTTTTCACGATGGCCCTTAGGCTACCTGTGTTGGGGTTCCATCTGTCAATCCCCCCTTCATTCAAACCCCCAATTTCCTCCGTTAACCTACCGACCGTTTACATGAGGGCACCTTGGACAACCCAAGCAGGCTGGTAGGGAACGTGCAACATCCTGGGCTTGAACACCAGCTCGATTAATTTCCCTTTTATTTCCAAGGCCCATGTCGATCAAAGTGGGATTTGAATTCGGGCCGAATCCGGCTGAATATCAACTCATCGTTCGGCGAACTCACCAGTGCAAATGGTTTCTGCACAGTCCTTCCGTGACAGTTACTATCCTGTCTGCACTGACGCCTGCAGACGTCCCTTCACTAAGGCACGATAGTGACCTCATATAGCTTGATTTAACGCAGATCTACTGCAGTCGTCTGTCCATTGTTTCCTATTTTATGAATATTAAAGCTATTTCTAACCCAACCGCTCGAGGCAGAAGGCCACCGAACACCGAGCTGGTATCTGTCCGAGGTTTCTGCGCTGGTAAGGTGCAGCTCTTCTCCGTCATTGTCTACAAATGCTTGCCCATTGGGGAATATTGAGTTTCTATAGACTGTGTGGTCCAGACCATCTGATTGGACGTGACAAAATCATCTAAACATACCTTCAGCAGCAGCATGATAGTGATAACATAGAAGGATTTAATGATAATTCCCGGTATCTAAGCCTGGTGTCCGATGCTGTTCTTTCTGGGACACCGACGAAACAATTACACAAAGATGAAGTCATGCAAAGTGAGGGTGGCCGGGGCTTCACGCCTGATCAGGATTCCACATTAGAGCGGATCTTGGGTTTCCACTGTAGTCCCGTCTGACCTCGCCGCACTGAGAGCGCTCCCTGTGTGTTTTGACGTCACCGGCAGCGCATGTGATGGCGACGGACAGCGGGGCGGCATTAGCTGTATCAAAAACGACGTCCCGGGGGGGCCAGGCTCCTAGTAATACCTCCGCCGAGATCCTATCACGCGCTAAAATCAGAATAGCTTTGATTAAATGTCAATTACGAGACAAGGAGGGCGAAAGACCTCGGACTGAGTTGGCGCTGCATGTCCAGGGTGTTTTACCCCAAATTCCTTCACTGCATTTAACCTATCATGGATGAACGATAAGCAGTTGGCCGCCATCTATCAGTGGCAGGGAGCGGTTAGGGGTTCAGCGTGTTGTGCAACAACACTTCGACACACAAAGAGGAGTCGGGAATCAAACCAGGAATATTCGGTTCCGGGCACGATCCGCGCCGGATCTCCGCTTTTTGTGTCCATCCACTGTGGATCATGTCAGGCCGTGGGACTCACCGGTGGTTCCGGAGGTGAAGATATACAGGGTGGGATCTTTGAGGCAGGTGACGGCACGCAACGCCGCCGCCATGGGCTCGTCGGAGGCGGCGTCCACGAGGTCCAGCAGGGTGTTGACCTGCGTGTGTTCGCTCTGGCTTTTCATGGCCCACACCTGGATGCTGTCCTCCAGCAGGCTGGGCAAGATGCCGTTCAGGGAGTCCACTAAATCTGTGGGGGGCAGCAGAGTCACATCAGGAGTCGTAAACTAAGTATGACATGGTGAATATCTTGTACCGCATGCTTGCAGACAAGTTCTGCAACAACAGTTGATATTTTACAATGACTGCAATCATTGGGTTGACACAATGCACAATCTATACTGCTCAAAAAAATAAAGGGGACACTTGAACAACACAATGTAACTCCAAGTCAATCACACTTCTGTGGAATCATGGTGTCCATTCAGGAAGCAACACAGATTCATTTTGACTTGTTTTAAGGACATTACATCAAAGTTGGATCAGCCTGGAGTGTGTTTTTACACTTACATATTTTGAGTGTGATTCCTAATCCAGACCTCCATGGGTTAATAAATTTGATTTCCATGGATCATTTTTGTGTGATTTTGTGGTCAGCACATTCAACTGTGTAAAGAGCAAAGTATTTCATAAGAATATTTCATTCATTTAGATCTAGGATGTGTTTTTTAAGTGTTCCCTTTATTTTTTTGAGCAGTGTATATATGTATAAATGTAAACATAAATGACAATATAAATATTGTATATTTATATTTGATATACATATATACACATATGCACATATCCGACACAATTCACGATATATATATATATATGTACATATTTATATTGTTATATCACAACATATGGAGACATACTACCATTCACTCACTTATAAATGTCACGTAGGTACACATAAACATCAATTCCCCTTATTTCCTACATATGTGTGTGTATATATATACACACGCACACACACACACACATAAATACATACACATGTTTATATATATATATATATATATATATATATTTATTTCAGATGTTTCTGCCTAACTGGAGGAAATCAACCTTCATTACAAAACAAAAATCTGAATTTGAATAAATAAATGATAAGAAAAAATTGAAAGTTGAGGTCGAATAACCGCCGCATTTGTTTAGTTTCAGAGATTGAGTACTGTGCGGTGCCGAGCTAACAGCTTGGTTTTGTTGCTTTGTTAGCATGTCCATGACGCGGTCAGCATAGAGAGTGAAAGTTTTTTTTTTTTACAACGTATATATATGTGTGAGTGTGTGTGTGTGTGTGTGTCTTCCTCAAATGTCCATGTCCTTCCGCAGGAAAAAGTGTGCTACAGTTTGGAGTAAAATGAATAAATAAAATAGATGGATAGCTAGCTTGCTACCTACCTAACTAGCTAGCTAGATGGATAGCTTGCCACAGTAGCAATAAGATACATGGTAGCAAGCTCGAGAGCTAGCTAGAGTAGTAATCAGATGATAGATAGATAGCGAGAGCTAGCTAGATAGATAGCTAGCTAGATAGCTAGCTAGATAGCTAGATAGATAGATAGATAGCTAGATAGATAGCTAGATAGATAGATAGATGTTTTATGAGAACGCCATGTTAGAGCTTATTGCTAACCCCCCCGACCCCGTTTCGTCCTGGTTGCCTGGTTGCTTCCCCGTCTCGGAGTCGTCCTCGTGTGACGCCAGGGTTACGCTGAGGACAGGCTTCCTAACCAACATCATGCCTGTCGAGTTGAGCGGCGACCTGTCCTCCCGTCACATGGTCTCCGGCACGGAGAATCCCATTATGTGCAGAATCTGGATTCTTCCAGCCGAGCGTTCACAGAGGCCCACTTCTGTTCGGCTGAATCATTTGATTCCCTTCTTGAAACAGGCCGGGAGGATGTTGCGTGATTCTACCGGTTGCTGAGTTCAGCGCTCCGCAAGGACCATCCGACAACCTTCTCAAGTCTCATCCCCGCTAACAAGTGCGCAGACACGACAATTCCAATAACTTTCTTCTGAGGTCGCAGGTGAGGACTGATTCTGAATGAGACTGTGTTGATGTTTGTGATGGTGACAAAATGCTAAAACTCCCCTGAATCAAAGTTTTGCTAGCGAAGCTATTGCTAAAGTCATGCCCAGCTCCCTGAGGAGCAGCCAGACTTTATTCATTCATTCATTCATTCATTCATTTGTTCATTACCACCAATCCTAATGATGGAGCCTGTCCCGGCTATCATTGGTTGAGAGGCGGGGCTCACCCTGGACCAATCACAGGGCCACATATAGAGATGTGCGACCACTCACTCATTCACAGGTCATATAGAGAGATGCAATCATTCACATCATAAAGAGACATTCAAGCATCCACTCTCTCCCAGCACTGCTGGGCGACTCATCCTCCGCGAGTGGTGACAATCCTACGACAGTGTGTGGTGGAACGTGGTCAGCCCTACAGGAAATGTCTACTACACCATGTCCATATGTTAAATGTCCATATGTTATATGTCCATGTCTAATGTCTGTGTTCAATATCTATGACTTGTAAGTCAATGTCCTATATTTTCATGTTATATGTCCATGTCTCCTATGTCCATGTGTTATATGTCCATGTGTCATATGTCCATGCCTCATGTCTGTGTTATATATCCATGACTTGTATGTCAGTGTCCTATATTTCCATGTTATATGTCCATATGTTCCATGTCCATGTTTCCTTTGTCTATGTGTTGTATATTCATGTGTTGTATTTCCATGTTATATAACTATTTCTCCTATGTCCACGTGTCCTATGTCCATATGTTATGTCAATTTCTCCATACCATGTCATATGTCTGTGTGTTAAATGTCCATATGTTTTATGTCCATGTCTCATGTCTGTGTTATATATCCATGACTTTTATGTCAGTGTCCTATATTTCCATGTTATATATCCATATGTTCCACGTCCATGTCTCCTATGTCTATGTGCTGTATATTCATGTGTATTATTTCCATGTTATATGTCTATTTCTCCTATGTCCATGTGTCCTATGTCCATACCATGTCCTATGTCCTATGTCCATACCAATTTCTCCATACCATGTCATATGTCCATGTGTTATATGTCAATATGTTATATGTCCATGTCTCTTATGTCTATGTGTTAAATATTCATGTGTTGTGTGTCCATGTCTCATATGTTCATGTCTCCTTGTTTGCAGATGACATTGTGATGTGTAGTGAGAGCAGGGAACAGGTTGAGGAACATCTAGAGAGGTGGAGGTATACTCTGGAAAGGAGAGGAATGAAGGTTAGTCACAGCAAGACAGAATATATGTGTGTGAATGAGAGGAACCCAGGTGGAATGGTGAGGCTACAGGAAATGGAGATCAAGAAGTTGGAGGAGGTTCAAACAAGAAAAGTGTCAGGGGTACGAAGGGATAGAAGACTTTCAGCCAGAATGAAAGGACAGGTAGACAAGACAGTGGTGAGACCAGCGATGCTGTATGGACTAGAAACTGTTACAATGACCAAAAGACAGGAGGTAGAACTAGAGGTTGCAGAGATGAAGATGTCGAGGTTCTCTTTGAGAGTGACCAGGATGGATAGGATCAGGAATGAGTCAATCAGAGGAACAGCACATGTTAGATGTTTTTGAAAGAAGGAGAAAATATTAGTAGACGGATGCTGGAATTGGAGGTCAGGAGGAAGACCAAAGAGAAGATTTATGGACGTAGTGAGACAGGATATGACGTTAGTTGGCGTGAGGAAGGAGGACACAGAGACTGGGGTTAGAAGGAGAAGGTTGATTTGCCGTAACGTGTTACATGTCCATGTGTTACATGTCCATCGGTTAACGCCCGCTCCACATCAGCATTATCAGCTTATTCCAGTCCTATTTGCGTCCACCCTGATTAGGTTACATCAACCATTAACTCGACTAACAGCTCTGTTTTAGTTTCTTTTTTGTCCTTTCCGACAACGGAGAAACATCTGGCAGTTGGCCGTGGTGACACGCAGAGCGGCGTCTCCCATTTGGGCGGAGAGTAACACACACACACACACACACACACACACACACACACACACACACACACACACTCCATTCGCACAGAAACACACATTATGCAAATAAGTACTTGAGCTATTTTATTCCTCCGTCTTTAAATCAAATGCCGTTTTGTGCCATTCCGCGCGCGTCACTGTTGGACATGAACCAGGACGTTGTTCTCCAGCGCTCCGCCCGTGAACATCCTGCGCTCTGCAGATCTATTAACCATCTCCAATATGCATAATATCATAACTCCAGGTGGAATACAGAACTATTTGAACGCAGGAAAGTTCACGTCTTCTCTCCGTCCGCTTGATTCTGCTCATCAGTGCACGACCTCATATCTTCCGGGCCTCCCCGGGCTCTCTCATTGGCCGGTTCCCAGGGGGGCGTGGCTTGGTCGACCTCACTGTCGTTTCTTTTATAAATATCGAAGCGATCACTGTATCACGCCAGCTAGGCGTGATACAGCATAATATATCAGCATAACGGTTGCCCTCTTACGGGCAACATGGAACCGCCACTCTTCAGCTACAAAAATAATAGCTTTCACTGCTGCAGGATTTTTGCATTTTAATAATTGGACAATTTGTTGTTTCATCTGGAAGGCTAGCTTTAGCATACTTAGCTCCGTGTTTGGTGTCAAAACGCCGACATAGATCGTATGTACTCTAACAATCGACGTAACACAAAAGACGTACCGTGGTTTTTCTTGAAGCACAAACATGTATTCGTCTTCCCATCTTTCTTGAAACAACCTTCCATCTGCATCAACTATTTTCTTCCTGGACATTTATGTATCATTCGTATTTCTCAATTTAAGTTGTTGAAAATCGCATTGATGCAGATACACTGCAATTGAATTAGCGGGATGCTGTCGCTTCGCAGGTAACATGATCGGCATGAACGCGGGAAATGTAATTTATGGTTAATGCATACCTTTCACGTTAATTTTGAGACGTTCTCACGGGCAACATAAAATGACACGACGGGCCACATCTGGCCCGCATGCCTTGAGTTTGACACTTTCGTCGTTAGCGCTACTGTTATTGTTAGCATCTGAGCCTGTCCCTCTTGACCATCCGTCCGATTCTACCCCGGCCGTTCGAGGCAGAAAGCGGCCAACATGGAGCCGGGATCTGCCAGGGTTTCTGCCTGGGTAAACGCTTGTTCACGTTGGGTTTAGGTAAATATTAAAGTGCAGTCGAGATCTGCTGTAAGCGCCACTGAAATACAACGTGACTCGACTTGATGTTCAAATACGAACTCACTTGAGTTTTTGGACTTTTGAACTGTTTGTTGAGGCTCGGCTCTTTCTTCCCGGTGGATTTTTCTGGATAATTCGCACGAGACGGTTCCAAATAAGGGCCGATGAAACCCGAAACACCAAGACGCATCAAACAGCACATAAAGGGTCTTAAAGTTACTTTAAATATAGAGTTATAGCCCTTATTGACTTTTTGACTTGAATAATTACCCAACTCCCTTTTTGCCTCAGGCAAAAACATTACAGATTAATTTTTTTTATTTATTCATTTTTTTATTTTATGTTTTTTTTTTTTAACTTGGGACCTTCAAGACGATTTGATATAAATTTATTCATAAAAAATTGTTTTTTAAACTCTTATTCTTATTTATTCATTCATTGATTTTTACCGCCTTGCTTAACAAAGAAAAAAAAAAAGACTTTTCCTTTTCTTTTCTCTTGTTAAAGCTGCGTTCCATGTGCTAATGAGGCCATCTCAGCCCCTCCAGCCACAATAAAATGAAGTTTGTTTAATTTAATTAAAAATTACACACTCTGCAGGAACACAATTCTGACTCACACAAAATGTTCCTTATAAAATTTGGAGTCTTCCGAAGAAGAAATCTAAAAAAAAAAGGATAAACAACACAAAGACCTGACCTTTAAATATAGCATTTTTACATCAACAGAGCTTCTCCTGTCGAAACCATCACTCTACTCCTATTTATTTTGAAATAAAAATAATAAGCATTGCCGTAAATATCTAGAGGCCTTAAATCTAAATTTAAGGCCACATCAACACCTTTTCTACCAGCTGTTGATGCGTCTCTCGTCACGTTACTCCTGTTAATATCTGTTTAAGCCTAAACAAACTCCTTATTCCACCTTACTCAATTTTTCTGTGTTTTCTGGAAAAAAAAAAAAAAAACAACCTTGGGGATCTTAAGGTGATGATGAAATGTGAAAAAAGTGTCTCGCCCAGTGCATGTCCACAAACAGATATATGTTACCACTTTTATAGTTGTTGGAATAATTTATCTGTAAATATGTTCATAACTGTGCAATTTTTCATAACAGTTACATGTACAGTATTTTTTCATACTCCTTATCTTTCACTTGTTATTTAAAACCCTTTATATCTGTATTCCTTCTTCTCCCTTTTTCTCTTATTTTTTACTGCTTATACAATTTTTCTACTATTATGTATTATTGCAATATTTTTCTTGTAACTCTGGCACAACAATTTCTTTCGAGATAAATAAAGTTGTTCTTGTTCATATTTTCAGAATTTCTTTGGAATCTTATTTTTTTTTCTACAGATGTGTCCTTGAGTGTCGAGTAAATCCCCTTAAATAAAATAATAATAATTATTACTATTGATAAAATCACCATGTTATTTTATATATATATATATATATATATATATATATATATATTTTTTATTTATTTTATTTTTTTTTTCAATATATACCATTTTTTAATCTCAAATTTTTCATTTTTCTGACATTTATACCCTCCTGCTTGCACACAATAAACTTCCTCAATCCCCTTTCTGCAGCGTGTGAATTGAAACGATGATCACGGGAATATTTCTCTTATTTCCTCGGATTAAGTCCCGCAAATTTCCACGCATTCCACGCGGGTAACCGAGGCCCGGTTCTTACCTGCGCCGACCACCAGCGTCTTGGCCCCGCAGCAGTTGAAGCAGTGCAGCAGCGCCCTGGATCTGATGTTGGTGTTGAGGAACGCCGCCGTGCATCCCGCCTTGGCGAGGCCGAACCACACGCACAGGAAATCGGGCTCGTTGTTCATCAGCACGGCCACGCAATCCCCCTTCCTCAACCCCAGGCTGCGCACGAAAACGCGGGCCAGCCGGTTGGAGCGCAGCTCCACGTCCCGGTAGGTGTGCGCGACGCCGCCGAAGATCACGAACGGTTTGTCCGGGACGCGCCGCGCCTGTTGCACGAAGCGGTCGAGCACCGTGCGGACTCGGGAGGTCCGCTTGTAGACCTCCAGCCGGGCTCCGTAGCGCAGCAGGCTCAGGAGGAAGACCAGGTCCCGCCAGAAGTAAGGGAAGAAGAGTTTCTGGAGGACGTGAGCGGAGAGCAGCCCCGCGACCGCGGCGGAGAGCCAGCCCAGGGACGGGGACATGTCTGCGGAGTCTGGCCGCGCCGCGGCGCGCCGCCCGGGATAAACGCTGGCTGTCACGCCGGGGAGAGACTGGGGGGCCCCGGAGCGCCGTCGTCAATACCCGGGAAATGTCACCGGTACGCCGGAAGTGGTTCCTTCACAATAAGAGCATGGGGTTGTCAATTACAAATATCCTGTCAAAATCTTTTTCCTGTGGCAACTGGATTTATCGCTCTCTCTCCATGTCTTCACGCAGTTTCCTCACAATTCCGAGCCATTTGAGCTGCTGCAACAGCAGCAGGTCCACAAAGACAAAACAAAAGACGAATACTCTTTTTTTTTTTCCATTCATTTTTTCCTTGCTGTTATTCATTCTGCCGTCTATCACCTCTGGATGTCTTTTGCCATCTTTTAATTGTCTCTCTAATTTACATTTATTTTCATTTTATGATATTTTCATTGTTATGCCGCTGTGACAAAACCATTTCACCTATGGGGTTCAATAAAGGATATCTTATCTTATCTTATCTTATCTTATCTTATCTTATCTTATCTTATCTTATCTTAAGAAAGTTTCCACCACCTTGAATTCTCACACGCAATGGCAATCACTGCCAGCATAATTAATAATTATAATTATTAATTTAATATTGTATACTGGTAAAATAATAATAATTTGTATATCACAATATTTATAAATTACTTAATTACAATTACAATAATTACAATTATTCTCACATGCAACGGCTATGCGGTAGCATATTTTAAAATTTTACAATAATAATTTTATAATAATACTATTTTTCATTCATAATAATTATGAAAATAATTAATGTTACATTCATTAATAATAGAATTATTCTCACATGCAACAACCATCACCATCAGCATAATCTTTGATTATAATTTATAATGATTAATGATAATGATTTTTGTCATTTTATAATGATATTTTTATGATTATAATAATTAATTATAATTATGGTGATTAATTATAATTTAATTTTTTCATAAATTAATTATAAAATTAAGTGTTTTCCAAATCATTTCAAAATCTTCTGACATCGTGCTTAATTCTTGTCAAAATTAATTCTATTACCACATAAAGACCAGCCCGTATTTTTTATCACATCCACTTTAATCACTTTTGACCATTAAATTACCCATCCTTTACAGTCAAAATCATAAAAATGACTTATGTGGGTATTTTATTTTAAAAGAGCGGAGTCGTTCCTATTTCCTGTTGCGCCTCTTTTGCATCGGAAGCTTGACGACGCTTGTTTGTGGGTGTGGCGTCATGTGACCTGCTGTGGAGGAGTGATCTGTTCAGGGCTCTTCCCTCCCTTTTTAAACCTCAGATAAGTGTGTGTGTGTGTGTGTTTTGACAGTTGACCCTCCGAACCCCTCAGCAACGTTCAAAAAAAGCATCAAAACCTGCTTGGGAAGTCAACCAGAAACTTAAATTTAAATGCAAACAGCAATGGCATTTAAGGGACATTCTACAACATTTTATTTACCATACTTTTGTAAGGAAAAAATAACAACCAATACTAGGAAGAGTTAATAACATTATGCGGAATTATTGATAGCTCCATAAATATTCCAAGGCACGTGCTGACAATTTGTCAGTAAACATTTAAATATCTACAACTAAACGGATTATGTAACCGGGGAAGAGAAAGAGTCCAAAGTGTGTTTTTGTCATTGCAAGCTAAGTTCACTCTGATTCCAAAGTATATAATCCGAGTCCCAGTGTCGGCAAACAGGTACAAGGGGGTTTGCAGCATTAATTGATAATAATAATAATAATAATAATAAAACTTTTTAATTTAAAGTGCCTTGCTTCACACTCAAGGACAACGTACGGACGTACATATAAACAAAATCTAGATTTAAAAAAAAAAATACTAATAATATGTTTAAGAAAAACAATAAAATGACAAAGTGGTAAAAAAAAACAACAATGAAAAATAAAATGTTATTCTATATTTCCCCATTACAGCCGCTTGTACAGATGTATAGTTTAATTACAGACATTGGAGTCACTTCACTCGATTTTTCACCTCATTTTTATCTTATTTTTTAAATTTATTTTACCTGTATTTATAGATTTTTATTTTATATATTTTTAGACGCTAGATCCGCTCTTTGTTGCTCTTCTGGGACAAATGAAACTTCTCTGATTCTGATCCTTCGGGACGGTTTGTGTGCAAAGCTCGTGCCGGGTCGAGCGGGTCACCGATGTAAAACCCTTTCCCTTCAAGGAAAATCAATCCCGTAGCTGTATTTTTTTTTTTATCCGTCACTCCTCCTGCAGCGGCGTTGCAAAGCGCCGTCACATGACGGTCACGTCGCCTCCATTAACGGCCCACGCCAGGTCAGTCCGCACAGTGTGTATGTGTGTGTGTGTGTGTGTGTGTGTGTAGGCCGGCCTGAAACACCATGAAAACCAAATGGTTCCTCCAAAAAGGTAAAGAGGGTGAGGTGCATTTGCTCAAGACTGGCACGTCTCACTGGCCGTTCAGGTTTGGATTCCTGAGCCGCGCCCGCCGGGGGGACCAGGGCCTTAATTTGATTTGGTGTCCAGGCCTGAGCCAAGAGGGAAAGCAGAGGAACCACTGGAAACTCAAGGAGCGTCCTTATTTAATTGGAATCGCTGTCACAGTTAAACTGCTAAGTTTACATTATCATCATTTCCTGCTTTATCTTTGTGCACTTATTAGTGTTCGCAGTCAATTCTGGACTCCAACGTCATCGGTTTTAGATAGTAAGCTCACTTTACATTCATTTTTGTTTTATTGATGAAAACAACCCGGCATTAATGGCATCTTGAACAATATATTGTTGTCTAAGGATACCTCGGGAAGATACACAAAAAGATGAGATAAGAACAACTTTATTAATCCCGAAGGAAATTGTTGTGCCAGAGTTACAAAAAATATAGCAGTAATAAATAATAAAAAGAAAAAGGCAGAATTAGAAATAAAAATAAACTATAAACTATAAAGTGTCTCAGTGAAACTATAAAGTGTCTTAGTAAACAAGTGAGGTAAGGAGTGCACAATAGTATGATAAAAGGAAAAATTGTAGTGTAGCTGTTATGAAATGAAATATTGCACAGTTAAGTAACTGGATTTATTCATGAAACAATACCCCTTTTTAGCCCGGCCACGTTGGACCTCTTTATCATTAACCGAAATCTGCACCAACAAATCAGGAAGTGAGTAAAACTGTGTTCCTTTGGGCTGCTTCCTTCAGGGGTCGCCCCAGGCGATCAACCTCCTCTATCTAACCCTCTTTCGCTCCATCATAACTCTTCTTTGGTGTTTCTCTAGACCTCCTGTCTGCCGGCATCCTTCTGTAGATACATTCACATCTCAGTCTGACTTTATCTAAACATCTAACATGTGCTGTCCCACTGATAGGCTCGTCACTCCCAACGAGAACTTCAGCATCTTCGTCTCCGCTTCCTGCCTTTTCGTCGGTGCCGCCGTCTACGACAGTTCAAGTCAAACTGTCAAATATGATCGGAAAAGTAGAGACGTACAACCGTTCACAAGTTTTTTGGGAGCATACAAGTATGGATCCTTTCCTTTGTACATCAGAGAGGCTTGCATTCACGCCTGGTCAGCTCAGGGTCTCCAGTGAACCTGCTGCATGTTTTTGGACCGTGGGAGGAAAGCGGAGACTCCAGACAGAAGGGCCTGCAGTCGGAATCGAACTGGGAACCCTATTGCTTTGGAGATGGAGGCGCTAACAATTTGGGAGACAATATACCCTTGCGTAAGGGGCTGGTCAACTTGCAAATCCTGCTTACGCATTTGGTTTTAGTTATGGGAAACATTAAGGAGCCGGTCAGCCGAGTCCCAAAAAATCTGCCCCTTATCTCTTGAAACTCATTCGCTTTCATCCCAAACATAGGAAGAAAAGTCAGAGAATCATCCAAAATAAGACACGAGTAGATACATGTAAAAGAAAAAACATTTAATAATTCCACTATTGGGATTACAACCACAGCATGCAAATGAACACCAACAGGGGTACTTCCAACACTTCAAATAACAAGTTAAAGAATACAATCAACATTGTAGTGGTGCGACACCTTTTTTTTTTCGTGAGTCAGTGAGGAACAGTAACTATTCCTTTGCTACATGGAGCTCAAATGTCGTTCCTGATCCGGCCAACAGGTGTCGCCAGAGGCCGATTCGAACCAGGGACCACGGAGCTAACAAGAACAATCCTCTGACTTCCATATAAATATACAATCGTGGTATTAAAGTCCATCTACGCGTACTAGAGGGTTGGCATTGAACGGAAATGACCAAATTATTATTTAGTTGAGGTCCGGACTGAAAAAGTCACCACGGACCGAATTCAGGGTTAGTTAGTGTATTTGCCCTTCCAACCCGGGAAAGTGGATTTGCCTAACATGTGATTCCGGGAGCTTTCCGTGTCATTTAAAAAAGGCTGAATATAGAATAACTCGTAATAAAATATGTAACAGAGTTAAAAGAAAATTTAAAAAAAACAAAACGTTACACACAAACTCCTTTGCTTAAAAGACGGTCGGTCGTCGTGTCGAGCCACATTGCATCTTTTAAAAACAAAACTTTTCCATCTACAAGTTTCTTTTCAAATAACTATCATCGTTTTGGTATCCGTGAAGTATCTACCAAAATGTTTTTCTGTTTTTTTCTCTTTTTTTTTTTTAATTCTTAGGAAAAGGCCAAATAAAATCCATACATTGTATTGAAATACACTACAAAAGATAGAAAAATAGTTCTAGTATGAAGTTGGCAGCGGAGTGGCGAGGCTCAGAAGAGGAGGGGGCGGCGGCCGCGGGATCACATGATGGAGCAGCCTCTCTTGGCCGTGCGAGGGTCGCCCTGGACAACACACACACAGACACACACACACACACACACACAGACACACACACAGACACAGACACACACACAGACACACACACACACACACACACACAGACAGAGAAACTTTCAAACTTGTACACCCACAGTCAGTTTGAGTGGCAACATGTTGACGTGTCTGCGGTTTTGGATCATCCGGGAATGAATTCATTGGGATTCCCGGCGATAAGACCTTATGTTCCCGGCAGAGAGCTGCGTTCCTCTAATACAAACCTACTAGCAGTGCCTTTTGCTCGCTCCAAGCGATCTCAGGCAAAACTGTTCTCAGTTCTACTTCCTCAGTGGTGGAACAAACTTCCGGAAGTAAAAAGACTAGCATCATCTCTCTCAACCTTCAAGAAACAGGTAAAAACTTTTCTCTTTCAGGACTTTTTACTGCGCTGATGCTTGAGCTGCCCCAGATCAGGTTAGGCACCAAGTTAGACTATGCAGTGTGTGTGTGTGTACGTTTGTGTACGTCTTTGTCAGAAAAAAACAAAAAAACAAAACTAACCCCAGCTTACTGCTCTGTATATTTCCTGTGCATCTTGTATTTGCAAGTGTTATTTGCAGTGCTTATGTCCTCTATTGTAAGTCGCTTTGGATAAAAGCGTCTGCCAAATGTAATATAATGTAACGATTCTTCGAGGCCTGCATTCAGTGCTGTTCATACACGACTTCTTTCTCCCCGTTCAGCTCTTCCAGGGGAACCCTGAGGCGTTCCCAGACCAGTATCTTCCCCAGGGCCTCGTGCAGGTAGGACACACCCATAGCAACTCACCGGCTAGCCGTCCTGACCAAATGGCCAAAACCCCACTGGTTTCCATGATCTGGTTCTCCTTCTAAAAGTAGATCGAGAGCTTCGCCTTCCGGCTCCTTCTTCGCCCCCACGGATCGATAGTTTGCAATGAACCGCTAACCCTTCTTCTCAAATACCGTTCCTTTCATGCAGATGCGGGTAGACCTCCACCTTCTGTTGCCTATCCTTTGAAAGGCGTGGAACTCAAAGAGCAGTTTCTGCACTTTGTCTTCAACTTACGGCGTTCCATGGTTGGGTCGCCATCGCTCAGAAATTTAGTGTCGTTCCATCGCTCCCAAGTGCGACGTTAAAACAAATCAAATCACGTCAACACGCGGCACTGTATGAGTTTACATTCACCGGTCGTAGGCCATATTGGATTGTGCGACATTCGCTTTTTTGTTTGTGTTGATTTTTTTTTGGACACTTCTGACGGCAGCGCCCCGAAGGAAAGCAATCTACACGGACATGGAATTGTAAATAATAAAACGCTCGGAAAAACTGCTCAGCCAACTGATTTGGCCCAACTTACACAACTGTCTTGGCGATAAGAAGTGTATACGTGAAGACGTGAAAATCCTCTCCAGTGAAAACCTGGCCTGGAACGGATTTTTCAAGAAGATGGAGAGGCCTTCGGCAGATCCCGAACCCTCGACGGGTTTGGTGGCCGACGTAAATCGAGGACTGGCTGCGCTGAGACGTCGCCTTTACGGAACAGGCGATCACATATGGCGAGTCTCCACCAGGGGTCAGTGTTTGCCACATGGAGGAAGCGTGTCTGGAAACACCTGGAACTCAGCGCTGTGAGAGACGGTGTGGACGAACCTGCTGCTGGAAGAGGTCCTCCTCCTCTTCCTCCTCCTCCTCGGCGACCTCCAGCCCGTTATCGTCTTCCTCGCCCTGCTCTTCTTCCCTTGCGGTTTTATACGTGGTGGTTCTCTTCGCCACCTCCTGCCACGCAGAAGAAAGACGGCGTTTGACTTTGGGACCTGGACGCCACCGCCGCTCGACTTCTTCTCGGGAAATCCGGAAGGAGACGCGGCTGAGGAGGTTCTTGGTCTCACCTCGCCCTGAGGGTTGATCAGCACCACGTGGACGTCCTGCCCTGAGCTCCATGACGACTGGCTCTTCCACACCAGGTCCGAGGGAGGTTTGGAGGTCACGCCGGCATCGGACGCCCAAATCTGACAAAGACAATTTTTTTTGGGGCTACAGGGTCTTCCCTCCTGAAGCTGCTGACCAGACAAACACTGCGCCTCAGAAGTCTCACCATGACTTTCTGTCCTGCCTTCAGGACGTACTTGGGGGTGAACTTGTAGGTGGCTGATACCCCTTCGATGGTCTTGATCATCTCAAACCCCACCATGGCCTGGTCCTGTCACGGGACAACGAAGGTTAGCACTCGAGCGACACGAAGCCAGGCGGACTTCCGTTTCCCGGCGGGCGGCGCACCTCGTCCCCGCTGTTCTGGAGGCTGATGAACTTTCCGTCGGTGTCGATCTCGTCGATGCCGACGGGCCCCGTGGCCGAGGCCGAGTGGGCGATGGACACCGAGCTGCTGGCTTCCTGCTCCTCCACGTCCACGCGCTTCCTCTTGCCCTGAGTGGTGCGAACGCTGCGGCTGCTGGAGGAAGCCCGAGACACCGTGACGCGAGACGAAGGGCTGGGAGACAGTTTGAGCCTTTGGAGGAGATGGAGAAGAAAGGGGGGCGTCAGCGCAGGAGCTCCAACGGTAAGAAAAAAAACAGACCTCGTTCGGAGATAAACTTTTCATACTTCTAAAGTGCAGAATCTCTGACTCGGTCACTATTCCGGAAGAAGATTGTAAAAACTCGTCTCACCGCTCCTCCTCTCCCTCCAGAAGCTTGCGGTAGGCGTTGATCTCCATGTCCAGGGCCAGCTTGACGTCCAGCAGCTGCTCGTACTCGTTGAGCTGCTGCTGCATCTTGGCCTGGATCTCCACCACCTCGCGGTCTTTCTCCGTCAGCAGCTTGCGGCTCGCGTCCTTCTCCTGAGCCAGCGCCGCCTCCAGCTCGGCGATGCGGTCGCGCCAGCCCCGGGTCTGACGGGGAGGGTTTGAGGCGACGGTGAGCGACAGCGAGGGACATTTGATCCAACATTTCAATAAAAAAAAAAAACTACGGCTCCTGAGCTCAACGGAAAAGAGCGTCCACCTCCTTCTGCAGGGTCGCCAGCTGGGCGTTGAGGCTCTCCATCCTCAGGGTGGACTCCCTCAGCTCCTCGCGGGCCATGTTGGCCGACGCTCCGTTCATCTCAGAAAAGCGACGCAGGTCCTCCAGCTGAACACACACACACACACACACGCGCAAAGCTTCATACAATTTCCTTTTCACATACTACAATCTGAAAGAGGAAGTTAGCGTCAGTGGTAATTTCCTGTGTGACACCTCTCCACACTGACTGGGAAACAACGCTGTTACAAAAAAGAATTAAAATGAAAAGAAAAGTGGGGGGAAGAAAAAATCCCGTCAGTGAGACAAGGTGTTAAATGGTAAAATGACATTTTTAATGCCATGTGTTTTTACCCTCTGAGGGTAAGTGTTACTTTATAGATTGGTGCTGTGTGTGTGTGTGTGTGTGTGTGTGTGTGTTACAGCTGCTCAGGGGGATTTTTGAGAGAGGGGTCATTGGTCCTACTGCACTTCTAATTAAGCTGTCGACAGTAAACTTTAATTTGAAATGCGAGTCGGAGTGCAGAGTATCGCACATCTGCAACCGCCCGGTGATATTCCTGACAAATACGACAGTTTGTGGAAGAGCGCCGGGTTCGAGGCGAGGGCGACACCGGTGAAATATTAACCGAGGGAAGATCGATGAACGCGCATTTCATTTTACAAATGCATTTGGCAGCAATCAAACGGCACGAAGTCAAACAGGTTGACAAAGCTTTGGAAAATAAATGCCAATTTGCGAGAAAAGCATTTCAAAAATCTTTGTGGCTCCTCGAGGATTCCCTCCCCGATTGACTTTTCAAAAGCGTTTTCTTTAACTTTCTGCTCCTGACAGAGATCACACTCTGACCCGTTTCTCACACACACACACACTTATGTCAAGAGTGTTGACGCGTCGCGTACTTTGGTAGCGTAAGTGCCCTCCATGTTGTCTTTGTAGATCTTGATCTGCTCCTCGTTCTGGGCCCTCATTTCAGACAGCGCCTGTGTCAGCTTGAACTCGTACTCCTCCTTCCGGCCCGAGTCCACCTCCACCAGGCGGCTCTCGTACCGTTGCCGGGCCTCTTTCACTTCCTGCAGAAATACAACACGCTCAGTCCAGGGGGGCGTTTTGAGCCCAGTGTGGGAGAAGAAGCTCGGCTGAAGTTCTTCAATGTATTTTTCAGGCAAGATCACAGCAGAGATGATTAACTTTAAAAGAAATCACAACATTAATGTCGCATTTCCCTGTCAACTGAAACGCTTTTAATCCGTTCAGGTCCTCTGTTTTTGGTTACGTGCATTAAATAAGAAAAACGAATGTACTTTATGAATAACAAATAAGATATAAAGAGAAATAACGCACAAAAAAGAATATGTAAAGAAATAAACTGGTTTTATTAAACTGTATTTACCTTGAAAGTTGGACGGAGATGCCAGCAAATGAAATAAACAGTTTCATGCTCCGTTGCTTAACGTTTAATACTACACTTTATTATGAATGTAACTTTATGCTGCACTTTAATGCAAAGCGCAAGGCAAAAAAAAAAAACCGACGGCTCAAATCACGGAAAACCGTAAGTTGATGCACTTGCACGCCACGGTTTTGCTGACTATTTAAAGCGAGGCCTTGTGACGTGGTTTTAAAAGGAAGGAAGGCCTATCGTAACAGTTCTTTCGTCAGTTTCCCGCGTGTTGACAGCGGGCGCCGCGGTCTCACCTCCAGGTGCATGCTCTTACGGAACTCCATGTCCTCTACCAGGCTCTGGCAGCGGTTCTCCAAGTCGATGCGGAGGAGCGTCTCGTCCGCGAGGCTCTTCTTGGCCTGGGCGAGGCCGGAGTCGAGCTGGCGAACAGAAACGGCAATCTCACTCTTCCGATCCGGGTGGGGCTACGGGCACAGGCGGGCGGCGGCGGCGGCGCTCTACCTCCTGGATCTGCTCCTGCAGGTCGGCCAGCATGGCCTCCAGGCCCCTCTTCTCCGACAACGCCGTGGTCAGCATGGCGTCTTTGGAGTTGAGCTGAGCCTCCAGGTCCTTCAGCCTGGCCTGGGCTCCGGTGGCCTCCGAGTCCCGCTTGCTGAAGCTGCGTCGGCGGCGAAATGGAAAGGCATCGAGAATCCGCGAGTCAGTCGGGGAGAGCGTGAGAGAGACGTGATTCCAAGGATGAGCATTTCAATACATTTAGACCACATGGAGAACCTATCAGTGGAGTTAAACGGGTTCCTCCACATCCCAATTTCTCTGTAGAGTTACGAGAAATGTGGTGTTTGGAGGGGAGAAAAAAAAAAATAGTATCCTTTTCCTTCATATTTATTCGGATGAGGATGAGCTCGCAAAATGATATACTGTCCTAGAACCCGTGGTGGAGCTGTGGAGAAGATAACATGGTTACTTCCTGTGTGGACTGAATACTGTGTATTGTGTGTTCGCGTTATGTTCCAGCACAAAGACATGTGAATACAGACGAGAGCGTTTTTCCACTTCGTTCCACGAAAGGGGTCAACTCGGGGTCCCTGCGTTAACTCGAGATTTAGGGATTCCGATTGGACAAAGAATAAGGCCGTCAGGATGAAAAATAATGCCAAACAGCCTTGCAGTTAATAATGTGCGTAAGAAATAAAACACACTGGAATTCTTGTGAATCATGAATAAATCCCTTATCAGTAAATGTAAGAGCCCTTGGTGGCCTTCCTCATCTTCAGCTGAGGTTTCATGAGTCACATTTTTGGGTGGGAACCCTGAAACATACATCACAGGAAACTGTGTCTTAAGAGTCGTCGCCATTGGAAACGCTTTCAGTTCCTGAGCCGATGCGAGGGAAGGCGTCGAGACGTCATTCAAACGGCCACCGAAGGTGTCAATGTGCGGCGCGTCGGCGAAAAGCCATTTAAAGACAGCCTGCCGCCAGATGTCATCCAGTTTACAGCCAATAAAGTCCTCTGTCAGCTTTGACACGGCGAGGAATGAAGGGGGGTTGGCCCCGTCGCCGCAGGCAACATTCCATTATGTCACTTCTTCACAGGTTAACCATTTCCTTTTTTTTGTTTTTTATTTCCAACCCATTTTCCTCATATCGGCTCCTTAATGTTCTGAGCGTGTTGTTGGAAGAACTGCGGGCAAACAAAGTCCATCCTCGAACAATTCGAATATCGGTTCCCCGGCTCAAGGACAGGTTTTACAGTGTCAACAGGAGCTTTTATGAGCGGAGCGCTCTGCTGGGAGAACCTCTGCGGGGACAGTGGCCATTTATTTGCGAGTGGCGTGCCTCAGGGTTGGAGTAGGCTCACAGGAATGTGTGTTAGACTGAGTGAAGTATGAGCAGAACGCACTACGGCATGTCTGTGCCGTCATTTTACGGGTGAAAACACTGGTCGGCGGAAAAACCGGAGGCCCTATGGCTCTCGCTTCACAACAGCATTCCAACAATAACATGAGACAAATACCAAAGATGCCTTTGGAGTAGGTAATCGGGTGAATTTATCTGAAAACACGGATCGCCTCCGCTTCCTGTTTTCCCTCGGGGACGATTTTGGTCGACAAAGGAAGGGGGTGCTCGGGAATCTTTTTCGGCGAATTCGTTATTCGCGGATGACGCGCTCATGATGTCAGTCATGCAGACACGCAGCTTGACAAGCGCGTCGCGACTTCACTTGCGCGTAACGGCGGACTGACGGACAACCTCAACCCGACTGCGATTGACCGGTTGGTTAGTAGTCACCTTTCAAATAAGTTGCTGACAATCAGGAAAATCCATCGGCTCAAGCATGTTCGGAAACGTTTCATTCAGATTTCATCCACTGAGTTTTGCGTCGGGTGCTGAAATGCACATCCCTTGTATAAAGTGGAACGTGGGCTTATCAGGGTGAACGCCTCGGTTTACACCGGACACCTTAACGCATCCCGAACACGGATCAGACAGCGTTGGAGAGTGGGGACTGTCTAACACTTGTAATCGTAGTGTGAAACTGGGTCATTCTGGTTTTTGAGAGGAAATACTTACATTACGGCTAATTTGCTCCGCAAGATACCGATACACACTTTTTACCCCTCTACTTAACTACAACCATTTCATTATATGACTCTTGCGACGCCGGCCTGCTGGCAGATGGAGTCATGGGATGCAACAGCTTTTAATGACAGTCTGCTGGTGCGGAGTATTATTTCCAGCTGGTTCATATCCTAATGGGACACTGACCGGGTCTCCTGCCTGGTCAGGCAGCCGTACGCCTCGGTAGGACTGAGGAGATGTTCACTGAATACATATTGAATTACAGTCGCCGCCTGGGCCAGTTTAAACTGGACTAATGGGTTTACGGACTGGCCTGAGCGCCGGCTGCGGGCTGTCACTGCCACCTGTGCCTTCCCGTCTCGGGTGTGTGACCACACACACTATTTCCTCTGTTCGCAGGCCCCCTGCTGGGCTCTAAACTCTCGATCAGCACTTGTCATTCATAAATTTCACTGGGCTGTCACAATGTCGGGATTGATTTGCATCAAACAGGCTGAGTTTAATAGCAAAGCAAAAAGATCATGTGCATCATAAGTTGCTCATATACAATTAGCCTGTGCACACTACACACTGATACAGACACATTCCAACATATATTCAATGAAATTCTGTTAGATTAAGGTTATTGATTGTTTACCTGAGGACATATAATAATAATAATGGCATTACTTCTTTTCATTTATTTGAATATGGAAAGAACCTGTGGATTGAAATAGTAGGAGTACTTTGGAAAACTTCTCTCCTGCGTTACTCAAGTAAAACCCCGATGCTCCTTCAACTGGCAGCCTAAAGCCTCGCCCTGTTACGACTTCACACACAAGTGTAATGCAGCGAGAAGCCGCTCACTTTCCCCACAAATACAAACGTCAAAGCCGAGGGAACCTGCCGGTCAAGAGCACGAGGTCTGTGATTCCAATCGGTCAAATGTGCACAGGTTTTTCGTGCCCATAAGTCGACAGCTGTTTATCTGACAGGTGCTGAGGTCAAGTGGTCCAGATATATGGTAAACACACACACACACACACACACACACACACACACACACACACACACACACACACACACACACACACACACACACACACACACACACACACACACACACACACACACACACACACACACACACACACACACACAAAGACACCGATGTCTGCAAACATGTGGCTGCTGTACATCCGATGAAGTGACTAGGATATCACATATGGCCCAGAGGACCAGGTGCCCTGAGGCCATGATATATAATCCTCGGGCTGGTCAAACTTACACATTTATTTACCATTTGGCCAAGTGCACATTAGATTGTGGCCAGGTTGTGTAAGATTGTTATATATTTTTCAGTAAAGCACTAAGCAGCCATCTTATTGGCAGTTTGATTTATACCCTCTTGAAACAGACACCAAAAACTGAAATTGAAAGTTACTGCACCACCTCCCTCTGTGGGACAAGTATACCCAAACAAACTGTTTTCCCTTCCCAGGGCGAAAGTACTAAACAAACAATCCGTCGGGTGAATTTTCAATGACAGACTAGGCGGCGGCCTGATTGTCTAGAAATGTATCTCTGTTACACCAGAATTTAACTGTATTTTCTCAACACTGGTAACCCAATTGAATGCGAATCAGCTCTGGCAAAGAGCGGGTTAGATCTGAAGATCGGTCGAGCTCAGGCTGGTTTCCACGGCTCCCGCTGTGGTCGCAGGCCGACCGCGGGATTACCTTATCTCATTTTACTGCATTTGCTGATGACATCACTCTTTGTGATTTGACCGCATCTGGGAAAAAGTCCGTCTTTTGTTTTCGCTGCGGCCCAACCAACTAACCAACTTTACATTGGACGCACTGGAATGAAATCGCGGAGCGTTTGCTTCCTGAGCCCCCACCCCCGAAAACTTTGCAGACCCCAAAGTAAACAACGTCGACCATGACATCACCCCTGGTTTACACAGCCATTCTGCATCGGACGCAGAACTAAAGCTGCTCCAGCGGCCCCTTTTACACAGACCTGATCCAGCAGTATAAGAAAAAGTGAACACACACCCCTCACACACACACACACACACACACACACACACACACACACACACACACGAACTCGGCTAAAAGGTCAAGTAAGAGGGAGTGTTCTATCTGATGGCTAGACTTGTTCCTGGATTCTTCTTTGCTGGGGCATTTTTCTGCACACAGCAGAAAGATGATGCGTACATACCACATCACGTTGGACGCAGTTTAATCCAGCTGTTGCTTTTTATGTGCTTTATAAAAAAGTTGATTTGACTGATGGAATGCTTAATACATGCACGACGGTTTCAGATGAGCATCTGCATTTCTGTCATTTGTGGCGACAACAACAGGGAATGGGAATACTACAATTATTTCTTTTTTAGAAAGGACGGTAGTTTCAGTTCCAGATCTGCGCGGATTAAGAAGATCTTTTCGATCTGCACTCCGGAAAGGGGTTGCATTTCTTAAAGATTACGGAAACGATTTTGCTCAGCAGTTAAGCATTTACATTTCGTGCAGCTAAAGAGTAACGGGTGGATATGAATCAGCTGTCAGTCAATGGAAGCGATCCTTATTTAACCTAAATGTTTGTTTTTTCCTGTAAAGTTTTATTTTTTATTTCCGGCTTCTTCACAACCGTGCGGCGGGACGGGAGGGGGGAATGATCCCGACGCGCGGTTCTTTGTCACCGGGGCTCTTCGTGACCTCGTAGCGCCGCAAAAAGTGGCTCGAAAATCAAAAAGCCGGCGTCCGGGTTTTGCAAGCTCACCACCCCCCGCTCCCACCGGGTAAAGTGCTTTATGGCATCGGCTTACTTCTGCAGCAGCAGGTCGTACTCGGACTTGATCTTCCCAAGCTCGATCTGCAGCCAGGCCCGCTCCTTGGACGAGTCATCCAGACACTTCCTGGCGTCGGCTAGCTCCGTCTCGTACAGCGCCTTGAGTCCGCTCAGCTCCCGGCTCCTCACCTCTTCCTTCTCGCTGATTTGCAGGTGGAGGACGTCGTTTTCGGACTCTAGACTGCGGACCTTGTCGATGTAGACGGCCAGTCGGTCGTTGAGGTCCCGGAGCTGCTGCTTCTCCTGGAGCCTGGTGATCCGGGTCGGGCTTAGCGGTGTGCCGCCGCTGCCGCACGTGCTTCGCTGGCTCGTCGGAGTGGCAGCCGCCGTCGCCATCGTTTCAACGTCGAATAAAACAACCGAAAAAAGCGATTTAATCCGACGTTACGTGTGTAGCTTGTGCGGGAGTGCCGATTTAGCGACCGGCACGTCGGTGGAGCAACTCCCAGAAGTGTCCGGCGTTTTTTTCAACGGAATGAAAGAGGGGTTTGGCTTGGGAATATGGCGGCTCCGCGAAGTGTGACGTAGTGTGAAATCGACCAATCGCGGGCTCCGACGCAATGCCTTTTCCTAATTTCAATTTTTCGATTCGCTCGATTCGTTTACCGTAAGCTGTTCGAGCGGGCGGGGTCTTCTTTCACAGGGTTTTCCTTTATGTGAGGTCGGTGTGTCGAAATCAAGCACACCGGCGGTGACAATAACAAGCGCTGCTTTCTCTTTTAGATAACGGCTGTCTTTCGACCGCTATTACTAGGACCAGGACTTAAAGAAAACACCGCGGTTAAACAACATTTTTGGAAGTATAACACTATTTTTTGACTCTGCAAAACATAACAAAATGTATCTTGTACTATATTTGAAGAAAAGTCTAAAAGGGGAAAAAAACAGTAAAAAAAAAACATCTTCTTTTATTTTTATGAAAATAATTTTTCCATTGTCTGGTTGTGCCTTGGAGCTGATAGCCGTGTTTTTTTTAAATACATTTCAAGAAAAGTAATCGTTAACACTTGAGTCTAAAAGTGAAATAACTGTAAAAATTGTACGTTTCTGAAAAAAAAAAAAAAAAAAAAAAAGTAATTTCTCGACAAAATAATCTTGTCCATTGTTGTCTGGTTGTGTTCTTTGCAGGCCAGCGGAAAATCCTTCTCTGTGATATAAACATTTGTCACATTGGAATAACTCCATTGGACAAATTAATTAAAAAAAAAAAATCTTGTTTTGTAGTGTAAGAAACTATCTGATACTATAGACATTATTTTTTTCCAGGGTTGAAGGAATTTCTAGGCGCCTCCTTTGGAGGGGCTGAGCCGTCACATCTGCCAAAGTCTGCAGAACAACTGCAGGAATATGCAAATATTGTCCAGTGTGCAAGTTGGAAAAAGACAGATGAAATAGTTGCATATTGTAGCACTTAAATTCTCTGCTCAACAGCAATGACAGAGAGAATACATTTGTTTAGAAAACACTCTTACTTCAAATTTGTATAGTTTTTTTTTGTTTGCTTGTTTTGCTGTTCAGTTTTAGCCCAAACAATGACTGTAAAGGCGTGAACAAAAGTTGGAAATTAGCAAACACTTAAAATGACATGTGGACCAAGACAGAGAGGAAGAAGAGTGCAAAGTTTTCAGTGACAAAGCAGCTGCATTAGTAATAACTAAAACAGCATCACTAACCCTCTCTACTTTCCATGTGTTTAGATACTTAAGAGAGACTGCCAAAAAAAATAAAGGTAACGTGCCTATCCATATTTTGCCTTGGATGCACAAAAATCAGGCAATTTAACTCCCTGAACCTAGAGAGAAACAGCTGGGAGAGTTTTGAAGGCGCAGTTAGCCAGTTGGTTCAATACCTGCCTGCGTGTTTTGGCCACTATAACACAAACTAGAAGGGAGAGCATGATCTGATCTCCTCGACCCCTGGTACCGTGGGCTTTCTCAATTTCAGCATTCAACAAACGCCAGTTTAAGGAATTTCCTTAACATTTCAGTAAATGCTCAAATCACGCCTCTTGGGCATCGTTCACGTCACTACGGTGCCACCCGCAGGGCACTGGTGGAGAAAAAATACAGAAAATGGCACAGCAAGATGACAAACTGCCGTTGGAACTCAAAGAAAGATTATCCCCGTCACTTGTCCTGCTCCTTTTCATTAGTCGGTCTGACACCTTGATTTTATGACCACCGAGGCTTTCTGCAGGTCGGATTTTACATGAAATAAAAAAGAATTTTTTTTTTTTTATGGAATGTAGAACAGGATGTGATCACCATCGAAATTCAGCTGATGTGAAAATAGTTGACCAGACTAGACTAGTGTTCATAAACGTCCAATAACCATCACTACTAAAATTCATTTTGTGAGAATCGCATCTTATCAGCAAAATTATTTCTCACGTTTGTCTTGCGACCCAATTTTCATCTGAAAATCCACCGGGAGATTTTAACATTTTAAACAAATAATTTCTTGCATGACCGCAAATAAACAGATTGATGACAAAAAAAATTTATACAAATGGAAATTGAAGGCAGAATTGATCCAATAGCACCTGATCCAACACCTCTTTCTGTCTGCTTTGACAGTTAGTCTCTATATTCATTACTTCATTAAAACAAGGTAAGTACCAAAATCCTGTGAGCTGCAGATCTCCCATCTCCTGGCTTTCCAAGCTGGCTGGGAGTAGAACCGTCACAATCCCTCGGAGGTTTTTCCGAACCCGGGATTAACGGCACTGAGGTCTCAGGTCAAGGTCTAAAGAGCGTTGCCTTTGCAACGCGAGCCAATGGTTCGTGAGCACTGGGGCGATAACGTGGCACAATGCGACAAATAGGCCGCTAGTAGTTAAGTTTATCAGCACTATGTTAATTTTCTTATTACCGTAATTTCCGGATTATAAGACTACTTTTTTCACACTCTTTGAACACTGCGGCTTAAACGACAATGCGGCTAATTTATGGATTTTTTTGGGCTAACGAGCTTCACGCCGCCAAAGCATTTGGCCTCGTCACATTGGACCGATGAAATTACCGTGAAATTCTGAGGCCGTTCAATTCCGACGCTGAAGAATACAAATTTAATGGTTTTAGAGTAGGACAAAGTGAAGATAGAAAATGGACGGATGGATGGACGTTTCCTTGCGTTATTTACTATTAATCTTTTTCATCAGCCATGTCAACGGCAGTGTTTGGAAAAAAAAAGCATTTGTGGATGTTACCAGTATGTACTTAATTTTAAGTTTAAAAGAAAAGTTTCTGTGTAACATCTTTCAGTGTAAATGTGTAAATACTTAATGTTACCTGTGGCTTATAAACAAGTGCGGCCTATATTTGTTCACATATATTTATTTAGTTATTTTTAGCCAGTGTGGTTTACATTCAGGTGCGCTCAATTGTCCAAAAATTACAGTACAAATCTCAGAAGGCCAGAGTAAGCACATCGATGTTTGGTCTAACAGTCGTCTTTAAAATGGAAAAAAAACTTTGGCTGCACTTGACCAACAAACACAAACAAAAACTTGACAAAACATCGATATATTGGCGATCAGGCGCGGTCGAACAATTTTCACATCAATGTCATGGGCTTCTCATGCAGGAGTCAAGGGTTGAAACCGAACGCCCGTATCGATTCGTGCTCGACAACAAACCTTTGGTCAGCGACTGACAAGATGACATGAGCGAGGGCAATCATCTTCCTCTGTCGAGCCGCCGCTCGGAGGCACCGTGACTTGTCACTGCCAAACAAAGTTGGCTAACTTGACGTCGCAGTCCAAAGCTGGGTCAGACAGGATGATGACAAATATTCAATTTGAGTCACACTAGAAATACTAAAGGTCCCATGGTGAAAATAAGGGGAATTCCTTCATGTAACACATGTACTCTGATTGAAGTCGCTGGCCGGTCCAGTGATTGTTGCTAGTATTTAAATTGAGCAGATTATCTGCTTGGTTGGATAAAGCCGCTGGATGTAAAACTTTTCTCCTGAAGTCACTCAGCTGTCCCTGGAGAACAGTGGTGTAAAATAATGTTGTCAGCAAGGATTAATGCCTCTCGTTCTAGTAATCACTGATGGAATTCCAAGCTCCGTCTTAGCTGAATAACTTATCTCAATCAGTTGCAACAACGCTTTCTTCACACAGGCTTAATCAACCAACGAATGTGGCATTTCTTGACCAGCCGAGAGCTGAAATTCCAAGTATTTGATATCTATTGCGCTTTTTCTGGAGTCATTGGGGAAAAAGGCAGGAGTCCCCCTGGACTGGACTCCCCGTCAATCGCTGGAATAGAACATGAAACCCATAAACAAAAAGACGAAGATGAAAAATGTTTGAATTTTTTGGACTTTAAGCCTTGATCTTCTTATTTGACAGTGCCTTAAGGCACAGTAGATTGTTATTATGGTAAAATAGAACTCTAAAAGAAAACTCTTCTTCAGAAGAACGGTAGAAGCCTCTCAGATGAGGGGTGAAACCTCTTCAGGAGAAGAAATTCAAGTCCAGTCGCTACAACAAGAAGATTTCGACAATTCTAAAACTACATTAACAAGCCCCTTTACACTCGTGCATATGATTGTGTAACAAAAATTTATTGCACTTCAGCTTCTGATACAGCATGAAGGTAAAAACACACAATGCAACACATACACGGGGTTAAATATTTATTATAAATATTAATTTCTTAATACACCAGCTGTTATTGCCTACAGACTTATGTCTGAAAGGCTGAAACATAAACAAGATACAAATTAGACTTGCATGGAAGTGCACATTTCCAAAAACATTGCATTCATATATATATATATTCATATATATATATATATATATATATATACCAATAAAAAAAAAAGCATCATCCTGCAATACACTTCCATAGAAATGAAGAGGAAAATGTTTATGGAATGTAGCACTGTGACTGTCTCGTTTTCTCTTGAAGGTTATTTCATGCTTAATGAGTAAATATTGTGATTACATTATTACCAGTATATTTACCCATATACCTGAGTGTGTTAGTCATCAGCTATTTTATTACTCATTGTTTCTGTATTGCTGAAAGGAGAGGTGCGTACGGCTGCAGCCTAGAACTGGATAGAAATAAAACAAAAAAAACCAACAAAAAAACACAAACAAACGGTAATTTGGCTTGTTTTAAATCTTGCAACGAGGGCCGGGCTTCGTCGCGTCTTCTTTCGACGTCGAGAAAATTCGGAATTTGGTTGTAGCGGTGTCTCAATCGGCCTACGCTATTTAAAAGAAAAAAATTAACTGGCAGGTTTTTTTCATTCAGCAGACTTTATTTGCACTCAGTGGCAGTGGGTATGAAATCTAAAGCACGAGGCTGCAGTGCACTAGGTGAGACTATGGACCTGAGGCAGGAGTACAAACGCCCTCCTGACTGGCAGTTAAGAAAACACATCACTGGTTAATTAATGACATTTCAGGAAATGCAAGAGAACATATCTCACTCGGTTCAAAAATACAATTTGGTGGATAATGTACATATGACGCAATCAATCGGGACGCGCTTGGAAGTAGCTAGCGATGTGAATGTACCGTCAAGCCACGTGACCGGGCGGTTCTCAGAATTACTGGCCGAGAGGTCTGGCATTCCTTTCACTTTGCGAGGTCAAAGTAAAATCGGCTGTTAATTCGACACGCATGGGGAGAGCGGCGAGGGGATAAGACTTCCTTTCCGCCCCCGTTTCTTTTCACATAACGTCCAATTTGAATGGGGGACAGTGCAATACCGCTGAGGTCTTTGAGACCACGATTTCCATTTTTGGACACTCCCGTGGCCCTTTTAGAGCAAATCAAAATAACATCGGATAACGCCTTACGAGAAATCAAGATACCTTTTTTTTTTTGGCTTTTCGGATCAACAAACGGACCAATAATTAGTAGTCTTCTAGAAATTTCACTCCAACCTGCCGTTCGTCCACCTCTGACACGACTGTTGCCACCAAAACGAAAGATTTTACGAGTCCGGAGTAAAACCTTGACCTGCACTGAATCCTCAGGGAGTCGTGAGTTGCATTAAATGTAAACAACCAGCATCCCGGTCCACGCCGACACGTCCGTGGCGACAAAATCTCCACGTACAGCTCGACACAAGGTTATGTCACATCTCCGACGACGGCCGGACGAGTTTCGTCACCGAATCGCGACATCACCTGTTGTATCTACTCACCTTCGCACTTTCCCTGTAAAATAACGGCAATAAACGACGATAAAAGTAACAATCACATCTGTATTTGAGTTACAATGTGGCTCTTTCCGTAAAGTCTTGGTTTGGATTCAGCATTCGGGTGAGTGGAATTATCACTACTTAGCACCTTGCGGGTAGTTACATTCGACCGACGTCAGGGAAAACACTCGCGAGATGAGTAAACAGCAGCGTTGGAAGGGGGGGTGCAAACGGTCGGTCTTCATGAGGACATTCGAAAAGATGATGGCCTGGCGGCTTTGCGCATTGCACGATAACTTCATCCAGGAAGATCCGCATGCGCGAGAACTTATGATTGCATTTATGTAACATCTCTGTCCACCGGGATGGAGTTCCCGATTCGCTGCTGGCATTCACCAGAACTCTCTAAACACCAACGGAGCTTCTTACCACTCCCGTTAGCATTTTGCCCCAATCGTCGCAGGGCGAGTGATGCCAAAGTCCCCGACGGTCCGATTGTTGCTACCGTACTGCTTTTACCGTACTACCCAGCTGATTCCTTATTGCGAACAGAAGCTTTCGGATGCGATGGGTCTGACCCCGGCCATTGGCTGGTTGAAAAGGCATTGATTGTACCTGCTGTTGCGATTGCATCGTGAAACTTTGCGCCCGCGCTATCACACATTTAAACATTGCATTTTTTTTCCCCACCTGTGGACGGGCGGATGGGTGAACGGCCGACGTCCCGGACCGGCTCGCGCAGCCTGCGTTCGTTTCCTGGCTCCACTTTGTTCCTCGAGGAGCTCGAGTGAGTCACCTTCGCAAAGCACATCACCTGGCAACAGGGATCCGGGATTAGTCTTCTCAGACTCCCGGGTCCGACACAAAGCTCCCGGCTAATGAGGTGTCTTCGAAATGAAAGCAGCTGTTGCGTGGACGGAACTCGTCTTCCTGTCATACTTTGCACGTCGTGACTTCTTGAAAACAGAGGCGGGTTTCCTTGCTAATACGCTATAGCCTTTTGGCTTGGGTAGCGGAGGATGAAGCTGCTGCTCGGTCGGATTACGCGGCGATTGTACCTTTTTAAAAGACTTGAAAAGCAAAATTTAACGATACACCTTTGGACAATAAAAGACACGACCATGTCTGTACAGTGTAAGGCTTAATGTACGGATTACCAGCCGCACTAAGTAGGTTAGCAAGGAGGGCGCTAATCTTGCACTTCGCTTTGCTGCGCTACGTCCAACGGGTTCCTTCCAGGTTGAGTCTGCCTGCTCTGAGTCCGCTTCAGACGGGACTCTGTGTGGTTCTAGCGGTTTGGCTCAAGCTCCCCTTTTCTCTAAATGTCGTCTTCTCGTCCGATCCGGATCAAATTTCCCAGCCAAAGAAGGCCGCGTATTCTCGGTCGCATTGCAAAAGTGCGCTGCTGTCTGTCTGCGCCGGAGCCGATGTGAGGTAAAATTGCACGGAGGTGTCCGGAAAAGCTACGGCGTCATGACGAAGTCCTGTTATACGCAGCTTCGGCATGTTTCTCCAGCCAAAGCTCTGCTAACTGCATTGTCGATGCGTATGCACTTGCTTTCGACCCAAGGCACATTTTGTATTGCTTTTGATTGAGACTAGAGTAGTTGCAGTGGATGGGGTGATACACGTGGATGATTCCTGGTTCCTGGCTGCGTAACACTTTGAAACCAGAATTGACAACTTTCGTGTACAAGTCCACATCTTCCATTCCCCAGCCTAGGATGGAGGTATCGAACCCCCCGGATTTTAGCAGATCGCTCTTAAAGATACAGGCGATCCCGAAGCCGTAATCCCGCCAAAACCCACTTTTCTTGGTGAGCGCAAATCTGTTGTCACTCGGGGGCTTCTCGGCAAAGACGATCTTGGGGCTGTACTGACTGAACGCGACGGGGAAATAGATTTGCTTCCCCTGCACCGTGTTGTCTCTGCAGCGCTGCAAGGCGTCGCCGCTGAAGATAAGATCCACATCGCAGAAGAACAGTAAAGTGTCATTATCAAGCTGCGAGGAGCCCAGCTCCAGAGCAAATCCCCGTGAAAAGTTGCCGGTCACGGGGATTACAGACAAATCGGCTTTGGGATACTTCTTGCGGTAATCTTTGATTAACTGAATGTGTTTTCCTCCGTCGCCGTCCACCAGGATGACGGTGAGCTTGACGTTCTGTTTGGGTATCAAGCACACTTTCTCGAAGTTCTCCATGAAGTGGACGAAAGTGTCCAAGCGACCGGACAGAGGCACGAGGATGTTGACCTTCCTCTGGCTCTGCTCCCACATCTCCTGCGTCGACTCCTGGAACTGAAACGGCGACAGGAACTTGAGCGAGTTGGACAGGAAGGACAGGGACTGGGATTCGGAGTTGATCGCCGCCACCAGTTCGGCCACGTTTAGCTCTTCCGTTTCTCGGAAGAAAGGCCGGCTGAAGGACTGCTGGAGGTACGCGTGTCGCCTCACGGGCACGACGATTTTACGTCCCTTGTGTTTCTTGTACAGGAGCAGTAAATCCAAGACGTACTCCGCGCCGTGCAACGGGTTCACGCGGTAGTAGCCGTACTGGATCTCTTTAAAGTCGATGACGCGGCCGCGCGGCTTGGAATTCTCGTTGATCATCTCGATAACCTGGAGCACAACGTCGTCCAGCGCGGTTTGCAGCGAATTCCTAAGCCTCTGGCGCACCATCTTGTTCTCCACGGCGGAGTAAACATGGCGGCCGGTCAGAAAGTCCCACTCGATGACGTCGTTTCTGTCGCCGGGCTGGTAACGCATGAAGGACGGCGGGGCGCCCAGCTGCTGGTCCTCCCACAGCACCTCCACGTCGCTGAGCCGACTCATCGCCAGGCCCTCGCGGTGCAGCAGGACGGTGCGGTGACGGAGGCTGGAGATCTCGCGGGTCAACATGTAGCTGTGCAGCCGGTACTGGTGGGCGGGCCATTTGTTGGGGTGCAACGTGATGGCGTTGTGGATCTTGCTGCTGTGCAGCTCCTCGATGAAGCCTTTCTTGTTTTTCTCATAGTTCTCGTAGAAAAGCTGCTGCATCTGCGGGCGACAGGTTCCACGTGATTACAACGAGGAAGTTCGAGACCGCGGCTAATCGCGAGCAAATACGAGCAAATACCGGGGAACGCCGAAGCATTAGGCTACCGCTTCTCTGGAAACGATGCAAGCGGGAGGTAAAAAAATGAATGCATTGCAGCCGTGGGGATCACAAACAAAAGTTTGACGGAATATTTCATGCACTATCTGGGGTCGGAGCCTGTCCCAGCTGTCACCGGGCGAGAGGCGGGTTTCACCCTCGAAAGTATCCGCAAGCAGGGACTTCCTCGCCGTGCCGCACGAGTCATGAAATCCGATCGGCGTTTCCTTAAGATATAAAAATGCTGAGGAACGGCGTACCTCGTAGGACCAGACGCACTGCGTCCCACCAAATCGCCGTACGCAGCGGCCCACTTCCACGTCCTCGTGCGGCGTGTACATCTCCCTGAGGCAGGTGCCGATGTGGGGCACCATCAGGCGCAGCACCTCCCTGCTGAAGATCATCCCGGGGCCTCCCATGCAGAAGTTCTCCCCGGGTTCCAGGGCCAGACGGCCGAACTCCTCCGGCGTGCCCAGGCCGGTCTGACCCAGGTAGAGAGGCTTGCTGCTGTTCAGCGACCTCAGGAAGGACTCCAGCTTCTCACCTGAGAGAGGTTGGAGGTGGAGGTGGGGGTTAGGGGTGCAAATGTGTAAATCATCAAAAAAAAAAAAAAAAACACACACACTGTAATCACCTCTTATGTAAACATCATCGTCCGCCCGCATGAACCAGTCATACTTGTCCAGGTAGTGGTCGTGGATGTACTTGAGCATCATGAATGACTTCTTCTGTGGAGGGTAGGAATCGTCCACGCCCGCCAGGGAGACCACCGGGACGGCGTGGCGGAGGCGGATCTCCTCGGAACCGGCGCTGGAGAAGAACTCCACCTTCCCGGGGATGGAGCGGGCCCACGTCTTCCAGGCGGCCACGGCCCGGGTCCCCAGGTACTTCTTCGCCGTCATCACGCCCACGTAGAGGAAGCGCTCCGGCCGATCCACGGCCGCGCCGCTGCGGTTCCCCGCGGAGGAGCCCCCGGTCTGGGGTGGCGGGGTGGCCGCCGCCGGGGGCGGGCGGGCGGCCGCGGTCTCCCGCGGCAGCTTGCTGTCGGCCGGGTCGTCGCGGCGCCGACACGCCGACACCCCCCGCCGTTGACCCTCCAGGACGTGGGGGACGAGGAGCCAGGAGGACGCGGTGAAGCCGAGCAAGACGCCCGCGATCAAGGTCGTCCACTGCCTCCGCGATTTCAGAGCCATGGCTGCTCGTTAAGACGCGGGCTCCGGATGCGGGGCGGAGGCGCGGGGGGGGGATGAATGCCGCCGTTGTCTGTGGAGGTGCTGACGTGTAGGGCCGGCCGACATCTCCGTGGCAAGTCGGTGCCCTAACAGATGTGGGAAAACACACTTTCCCCCATCGCGGGCAAGCCAGACGAGACGCTCTCCCCTCCGCCGGGCCCGTCCTGGAAGCCGATCCGTCCCATCGGAAAAGCGTCAGACCGCGGCTCGGTCCCTGAACGCATCACGGCCGAGATCCATGTCGATCGAATCCGAATCCCCCACCCCCGTCTCGCTCCCCCGGGTGTCCGGGTGATCCCCGCGGCTACCCGCCGGCCTTCCTCCACGCCCGATCGCCGTAGCTTCACGTCATCGGTAGGCCAGCGGAGGTTGAAGAGGTCCGACCCGGAGCCCGGTTCACTGGGATTGTCCGGGGAGCCGATGTGTCATCGCGGTGAACATCTCCGCTCCTCGGGATGCGTCGTTCCGAACGATCCGACTCTTTTTCAGCTGCGAATCAGAAGATTCGGCTCCCGTCTTGAGAGACGCATGCTTTTCCTGCGCTCTTCTCTGCTGGTGATGCAGGCAGGGGCGGGATTTTATTTTGAGGGACACAACAAGCTCTACTCCAAAGTCTTTGATAATAATAATAATAATAATAATGATAATAACAATAATAATAATAATAATAATAATAATAATAATAATAATAATAATAATAACAACAACAACAATAACAATAACAACAACAATAATAATAATAATTCATATTATTTGATGGTGTCTTACTTAACGCCCAAGGAAACCATACTGGCATAACATATGCACAGAATACATGTAAAAGAAACAATAAGTGTCAGAGCACTTGGCATCAGATGGACTAGTCTGCTTTAAACAGATAAGATAAGATAAGATAAGATAAGATAAGATAAGATAAGATAAGATAAACTTTATTTATCCCCATAGGTTAATTTCCCTTGTCACAGCAGCGTAACAGTTATAATGTCAAAAAATAAAATAAAATAAAAAATATTGAAGCGAGTCACGAATGTTGGGGTTCATGTTGATGCTTGTTTCTGTGGGATTTTGGGGTTGCTGGGAATTTTGTGGGTGTGTTTTTTTCTTTTTCTTTTTTCTTTTTAACCTGGAAATAGGCATTGAGGGTTAGTTATATTGCAGGCTTGTGTGGCGTGGCTGTGGCCAACAACAGCTATTGCTCATTAAATGGACATTTAACCGTTACCCGGGTGTTTCCCTGACTAAAATGCTACAATTTTTTTATTTTTGACATTTGACGGCATATAATTTGAGCTATGATTTGAAGTGGAGGAATGAAGTCATGTTTCGTAGTTGGGGTGGTGCAGATATCCAGACACCTTGAGGTAATGGTGGGAAGATCCTAGAAGTCTTTTCAAAAACAGGGCAAATAAAATATAAGGTAAAATGTTATTTTCATAAAAAATGATATTATTTATTAAAAATATAAAATATTCACATATCATAGCTGAGGCATCTGGCATTTCTCAATGCCAGCCAGTGCAAAGAATTTTATCCTTGATTTTTGGAGGCTCCACATTCCCCCCCTAGAAGAAGAGAACGCAATACGCCTTTTATCATCCCACAAATGGGGATATTTCAATTTGCACAGCAGAAAGCGGACAATGCGGTAGAGGTTTATGAATATTATAAGTTAAAATCAATATCATACAAAGTATAAGAAAATGTAAACAAAAAAAAACCAAAACGCTTCTAATGATGTGATTGTTATGGTTCTATCCGGTTGTATATTTCTAAAAGAAAAAAGTGTCTGAAGAATTGCATATCAACACACAAATCATTCATTATTGCAAAATTAGGCTAAAAGAGAAGTTTTTTTTTTACCTAAAATATTATTTTTATAATTATTCCGTATTCTGCTATACGACAGCAAATTAGTTGAATGTGTAAACTATATAACATTTAGTGAACCGATTCTGATTCTGATCGTGATTGATGATCTGTTTTGGGATCCGAGAGAGCTCCGATTCTTTTTCAATGAGCCGAGCCGAAAGAGTCGACTCTTTGAAAAGAGCCGGACTTCCCGTCAACACACTCTTCCGGTTGGGCATCCCCTTTTTCACAATAAAAGCATAACGTCTTTTAACACGTTGTCTCGTCACCGAACCCGTTTGTTTTAAACACTAGTCAACCGAAACCAGGCATTGACAATAACATAATCGATGTTAACACTTTTCACACAACAACAAACCTCTAAATGAACACAACAGGAGGTTTCTTGCATCTTATTTTGAAGGCTTACCACCCAAGCAGCAGATATAACAGCACGTAGAAGCAGTGCTAATATCCGTTACTCGTCTTTTATATACGATTATGAATTAAGCGATGATGTTTCAATTTTAACATTTACCAAACTTGCGGGCAAATAATTGTTAAATGCATCAGAAACGGGTTAAACTTTTGAAACTAACAACTGTCAAGCTACTTTAACCACTTCCGCAAAGCAGGAGCTACTTCCGGTGACTTCCAACCTGGCTTGATTCTGCAGAGATGCTCAGCAGGACCAGTAGGGCGGATGCGGTCTGCTCGCATCCTGGTGGTGAAGCTTTCGACATGGGCCTCATATCCTTCCTCTTTCACGTTAAGATAAAGCTTTTGTTATAACTAAGCTGATGCTAAGGTGTTTCCCAATACATAATAACATAAAATAATAACACAAAAGTGTGGGCTTTTTTTCTGCTCCCAGACCAGTGGTGTGCAGAGGTCTTTTGATGATCCGGGGCAAATCTTGACTGCATGCCCCTAAAGACTCAAATATAAGGCCTAACATATAGAGATAGGAAAACATTTTGATATGTAATCACAGATGAAACAGGAAATAAACTCTTAATTTGATTTTGGTATAAATTAATGAAGTTCTTTTCCACACAAGATGTCACAAAACACCTGAACTACTTCACTCATGCTCATTAAACCCAGGTAACTAATAAAATACCTCAAATATGGTTTTATTATTTTCACTTTTGAAAATGACCTTTCACAGTTTGCAACCAAAAATTACCTCCGCAAACAGTGATCCGTATGAAACATGCATGATCGGAAAACGTTCATTGAATCTCACCCAAAAGATCCGATGTAAAACGTAGTTGCACATGTTCTAGAGCTATTCACATTTAGATTCATAAATGCACAAAAAAGGAATAAACAGCAGTGCGGTGAACCTCCAAAACTTCATTTATCATCGCTGAAATTTTTAAAATTTCAATCTCATAGCCTTCTCTGAATCCAGCGCAGGCTCAGCGGTGTAGATAGAGAATGTCTTGTCAACTTCATGACACGCAAATTCAATTCAACTCGTCTCTGCACGTCTGAACACACACACGCTCTTTTAGCGAGGCCGTTCGTCTCCAGATGAGGAACTAAGTTTTTGCACATTCATGTCATCGGTTTCGTCGCCATCTCTTATCTTTCATAACGGATGCAGAGCGACGTTTCGGGTGAAGTCTCTCTGGCTGCGAGGAAAAGGGCGGACTTCTATTCTGGACTTCCATTTCCCGCTAGTCCGGAAAGGTGGTTGAATTTCCGGGGACTCTCTGTTTTTTTTTTTTCCTCCACTCAGTCCCGGACAAACGCCGGACTCGCAGCCTTAAACCGAACCGCCTCGGCGGAGCCTCGGTCGCTGACTTCCCGAAAACTCCTCGGAGCAAACATTGAGGGTTTTCTTCCTAAATCTAATATTTGCTGAACGCTCTCTAAACCTAACTGCAGGTTTGGTGCTCCGGTTCTCTGTCGGAAAATATAGGCAGTTACTCTGCTGTGAGGAAATCACATCCACGGGTGAAAACAAACAGATCCTGTTCTCAGAACTTCTAATGAAGGGCTGTCTGTGCTCTCCATGGAAATCAATGAATAATGTTAGCATTAGCATTAGCATTAGCTTTCACGCGTTTTCCGTGTGAAGTTTCCATGTTCTCTATACGAAGCCTGATGACAGCCTGCGGGATTAGCTGGATAGATATTGACCCAATGGATATCGGTCTCGATAAGTATTCATAGACTTTTTAATTACAAGAGTCAGTCAAATGCCAATTTCCACTTGAAGGGGAAGTGAACATTCCAGGGTTTTCCTGTGCAAATGTCTGAAAAGTTGGCACCTCCTCCTCATGAACAGCAATTTAGCGCCAATGCATTTCATATCAATACTTAGAAATGTTTAATCTCATCAGCAATGAAGGTCATTTGTCAATTCTTGGACGCCCACACACTCCTATCTGTGCCTTTACACACCAAGTGCCCTCAGGCTTGGCGAGCAGTGACACAGTGGTGAGGTGTGGTCTATGGATTTCTGGCGAGATTATTGAAGAGGATCTTAGAGAATGAGATGATGCTTGAGGAATGGAGAAGAAGTTGGATGGCAACCATTTTTAAGAATAACGGGGATGTACAGAATAGCAGTAACTATAGAGGGATAAAGTTGATGAGCCATACAATGAAGTTATGGGAAAGAGTAGTGGAAACTAGACTGACAGCAGAAGTCAGCATTTGTGAGCATCAGTATGGTTTCAATGCCTAGAAAGAGTACTACAGATGCAGTATTTGCTTTGAGAATGCTAACAGAGAAGTACAGGGAAGGCCAGAGGGAACTGCATTGTGTTTTTGTAGACCTAGAAAAGGCATACGACAGGGTGCTGAGAGAGGAACTCTGGTATTGTATAAGGAAGTCTGGAGTGGCAGAGAAGTATGCTAGACTGGTGCAGGACATGTATGCTAGCTGTGAGACACTGGTACAGTGTGCTGTAGGGGTAACAGAGAAGTTCAAGGTGGAGGTGGGACTCCATCAGGGATCAGCTCTGAGCCCCTTCTTGTTTGCAATGGTGATGGATAGGCTGACAGATGAGGTTAGACAGGAATCACGATGGACCATGATGTTTGCAGATGACATTGTGATCTGCAGTGAGAGCAGGGAACAGGTGAAGGAAAATCTAGAGAGGCGGAGGTATGCTCTGGAAAGGAGAGGAATGAAAGTTAGTCGCAGCAAGACAGAATATATGTGTGCGAATGAGAGGAACTCGGGTGGAATGATGAGGCTACAGGGAGTGGAGATCAAGAAGCTGGAGGATTTCAGGTACTTGGGGTCAACAGTCCAGAGCAATGGAGGGGATGGAAAAGACGTGAAGAGACGGATTCAAGCAGGTTGGAATGGGTGGAGAAAAGTGTCAGGGGTACGAAGAGATAGAAGACTATCAGTCAGAATGAAAGGAAAATTGTAGACGACAGTAGTGAGACCAGCGATGCTGTGTGGACTGGAAACCAATGACAAAAAGACAGGAGGCAGAGCTGGAGGTTGCAGAGATGAAGATGTTGAGGTTCTCTTTGGGAGTGACCAGGATGGATAGGATCAGGGATGAGTCCATCAGAGAGAAGGTCAGAGAAGCCAGACTGAGATGGTTGGATCATGTACAAAGGACGGATAGTGAATATATTGGTAGACGGATGCAGGAATTGGAGGTCTAGAGGAAGACCAAAGAGAAGATCTATGGACGTAGTGAGAGAGGAAATGAAGTTAGTTGGTGTGAGAGAGGAAGATACAGAGAATAAGGTTGGATGGAGAAGGTTGATTCGCTGTGGCGACCCCTGAGGGGAAAAAGCCCAAAGGAAAAGAAGGAGGTTTGGTTTGGATGAGCTGCAGGTAAGAATCTCACCAGTAGATGACAGCAAAATCAAGTTTGTAAACTCAAGAGCCGCTCGAAAGTTAAAATTCCAACATGTTTTTTGAGATCTTGTATCTTTCATCAGACTCCCCCCTTTTGTTTCCTCGTCTGAGTTTCGGTTCATCGACTTTGCATCATGAAAATGGAAATAACCCAATTTAATCTAAAGTCCTTTCTGGTTGGTGCTAACATGTAATATTTCATAACTTGTTTGGAGTTAGTGTTTCTTTTATTTATCTGATATGGCTTACAAGTTCAGTTTGGTGACATGTATTAAAAAAAGACATCTTTTCAAGTCTTTTTTTTTCCACACGGAGCGAATGATCCTGATCAAACTGGTTTCTCTGGAAAATATCTGAATGAATAAGCATGGAGTGATTAATTAATAAAAACATTTTTTTAGGTCTAATTGAATGTCAGGAAACTGACTTCTGTCTCTGCAGGCCGATCAATTCCCAGCTCCACCTTGCCTCAAGTCTTATCTCGTATGCAGTATATTTAAAAAGAAAAATAAATGGTTTATTCTCAGAAAGACCTCTTTTTATCCTCTCCTTCGTCTTAAAATCTCAGAGGTGAAAGACACGGTCCAGTCTCACCGGCTTTGGAATCCCGACACTTTAAACAAGAACAGTAGAAAAAATCTGGAGGCTCAACTTGTTCATTTTAAAAGTTCTGGTAAAATACATTTATTTTCATCTATTTTGAGTGTGTATTTTTTTTGTCCCTCTTTTTATGCACGCCTCTAGCCATGAGTCTTCACAAAATGTCTATAAAACCTCTTGAATCTTGATTGTATAAGTTTTTGTATGTGCACGTCTGAAGGGGTTAAACATGGATACAGGTAATTATATGCAGAATAGCATCACAATAAAATCGACATAATATGAAAACAGTGCAGTGGCATGCAAGAATGTTAATGACTGTGGGAGAAAAATGTCTGAAATTAGGGTGTGTGGTGGGGTGGGGCACTGAAATAGCTAATATTAAGGATAAAAATGAGGATAAGAGTTGATTTTTTTGATCCCACGCGAAGGAAATTTAATTGTCACAACAGCGTAGAAGAATGTGCAGGGAATGGGAACAAAAACAGGACAGAATTAACTATATATAAAAATATTACTGCCTAGAGTAATTTTTTTAAATCAGACGGTTTACATAGGAAATTTCTGTGGAGGTGACATGTGATGTGTCCTGGAGAGAAAATGCATAGCAGTATAAATGGAGGTATAATGGATGGGAGTGTTGAAAAATTGCAATATAGTAGAAAAGGTAATGCAAAAAAAAAACAAAAAACGATATTTTGGTGATTCCCCGGGAGCAGCTGTGCAATAATTCAAGCAAATACTTATGAGTTGCATGAGCTCTCATTGCAAAATTTCACTGTGCCTGCACAATAACAATTAAAAATCTTCATACTTGATGCTTGATGAGTTTGTGGAATTAAACAGTTACATTAAAACCGTCCTCTATTGTAAGGTGTGAGTGATTTTTTTCGGAAAGGCGCTTTAAAAAAAAAAGACAGTATTAGAATGGGTGTGTGTGTGTGTGTGTGTGAGAGAGAGAGAGAGAGATTTTTTCAGGGGATTTGAAAGTTCCAAATATTCTTAAAATAAAACAAGAAATCCCCAAATACACATTGGGGGATTCAGTCTTGTGCTGATGTTGCCCCAGGGTCAGGATGAAGTTCTGACTCCAGATAAACTTGACCTTTTCCAAAGCTCGCCTCCCATTGGCTGAGCGACCTCTGACGTCATCGCCGCGGCGCTTGCAGCGTCGATGGAAGAGGCTGTGGGAGGTGGAAGTTGCCTCAGTGCGCGGATTGAGACTCCGACGGACGCTTTTGTGTTTTTCCCCTCCTCCCTCCGGATCCTTCCATGACCTCCGGGTCCCCGGACCCCCTGCTGCCCGGGAACCTGCGCCTCTGATCGGGACATTTTACCGGACAAGTGGACCCATGAGGTAGGACCTCCACCACACACCTCCACTTCCTACCACTATTTGTAGTATGTTGTTGTTTTTTATTTATATTTTTGACAGTGCAAACGAATTGCTTTGCGTTTATTTTGGTTCTTGATAATCCAATCCACTGGATTAAAAAAACAAAAAACAAAACTTAAAATAATATTTGATTTGAAATCCAACCGTGCAGAAATTAACAGAAATGTTTACACCTGAATATTTTTTTCATATCCACTTTCCTTTTTGTTTTTAACTTATTTTTTCTTACGTTTCTTATGTTTTCCCACTCAGACAGGTTTTTTAAAATTAATTTTAAACACATAGTTCTTTTTTTTTTCTACAAAAAAAAAAACACCGCAGTGAAATGAAGTAATTTAAGTATCATTTAGGAGGAGTGTGTGTAAATTCCCACTGGAGAGTTGCTGCACTCCCTGTGGAAAAGAAACTTGGGGATTCTAAAAATGCTATACAAGAAAACACACCCACACCCACCCACACACACACACACACACACACCGCTTGAGGGGATGTGGTGTTGGGGTCGCCTCCAGGGCCGGATGCAGAGCTCCAGCCTGATGGAGGACGCTCTGAGGTTCCTGTAGGGGGGTTTGAAATCACAAGTTTCACTCCGAGTTTAGCTCCCAAGCTCTGAGGGATTCGACGCGATCGAGATGTTTCTCCACTCCAGCGGTCGGAGCTCCGGTGTCTGGACGTTTATCATCTTGTCGTGCGCGTGTGTGCGTGTGTGTGCGAGTTATGGATACCAGACCACAACATCAGACACCAAGCCTGCAGGGGTGTGAGAGCTTTGCATGTGTGTGTTTGTGAGGTTTATGACCAGCAGGAAAAGTAAGGAAGGATGGAAATCCATCCTGTGTTGGCGCACGTGACGAACACAGATCAAATTAGTATTGACCCCGGGGCGGCGAGCGCCAGAAGGTCCCCGGTTGGAAGCTTTCTGTGTGGAGTCTCCATCTCCTCCCCTGGGTGGGGGTTCCTTCAGGTTCTCCGGTTTCCTCCAACAGTCCAAAAACATGCAGGAAGCTCACAGGACACCTGGAAATGCCCAGATGTGAGAATGACAGAGTGAATTGTAGGTCTCAATATGGCATTTGATTGAAAGGGTGAATGTTTAAATGTCTATATGAGATGTGAATCCAATGGCATGTGTAGAGAGGGCGAATAGTTGGTACAACCCTGAACACTTGAATCTTTTTTCCACTTTTCACATCCTTTTTTCTTTCTCCATATTTATCTGTTTATCTTTCTAGATGTTATATTATACTTTTAGTCTCATATTTTTTCTGTCTTATCGCTAACGCAGAGATGCTGCTATTATTGTGTTGCGTCCTGCCTTTTAAGGTTGGTTTGTGTCTGTTTTTGATTACACCGAACCTTAAAGCTGCTATCTCTACATTTTGTTGCGCTCTGTGTAACAACAAGTCTTGAATTCTTTAAAAACGGCTTGTCAATGAGAGAGTGAATCCAGTGTCTGTATTTTACATGTGAATGAGAGGGTGAATGCTTGTCTCACGGCAACTGGTTCAGTTCTGAAAAAGCCTCTTAGATGAGGCGTGAAAGACATCCAACATTCACCCTCTCATACAGAGTCAGATAATAATTCACCCTCACATACAGTGACATCTAACATTCACCCTCTCATACACACATATAACAATTCACCCATACATATCTTGACAGCCAACATTCACCCTCTCATATAGTGACATAATAATTCACCCTCTCATATGTGACATCCAACATATCCCTCTCATATAGAGACATATAACAATTCATCCTCATATAGAGACATAAACCTTTCACCCTCTCATATAGTGACATTTAATATTCACCCTCTCATATAGTGACATAATAATTCACTCTCTCATATCTTGACATCCAACATTCACCCTCTCATATAAATACATATAACAATTCACTCTCATATATAGAGACATCAACAATTCACCCTCCCATATAGTGACATTTAATATTCACCCTCTCGTACAGAGACGTATAATAATTCACCCTCACATATAGTGACCTCCAACATTCACCCTCTCATATAAATTCATACAACAATTCACCCTCATATATAGAGACATCCAACCATTCACCCTATCATATAGCAACATATAATAAGTCACCCTCTCATATAGAGTGACAGCCAACATTCACCCTCTCATATAGTGACATAATAATTCACCCTCTCATATGTGACGTTCACCCTCTCATATAGAAACAGAACAATTCACCCTCATATATAGAGACATCAACCATTCACCCTCTCATATAGACATATAATAATTCACCCTCTCATATAGAGACATGCAAACAATCACCCTCTCACATTGATATCAACTATTTAAATTCAAATCCAGTTGCTACGACAAGAAGATTTCAACAAGAATTCACCACTGAGAACGTCCACAGACACGAAGGAGAACGGTTTTATGTCTTTATATGAGGTGTGAATGAGAGGATGAATCATTTTAGGTCCCTCTATGAAGCGGTTAAAGCAGAATAGAAAATGAATGAATGAATGAATGAAAATTGGCCATCATCTCCTCTCCATCAAACCCATATTCCACATTTTCTGCAACTGTTTTTTTTTTTTAGAAACGTCCTTTGTTTCCCATCTGTAATTCTAAAATGCGACCGTTTGGGAGGGAAGTGCAACAGGAGCGTGTTTTTTTCCCCGACAGATATGGAAGCGCGGAAACACACTGGGCGCTTTTATTTCCTTCCTGGATCCCCCTGTCGCTTCTCGTCCCGCTTTTCCAAACGGACCACCTGTCCCTACGTTAAGAGCGGCGAGGCACCCACCGGAGAAATGACTGAACAAATAGTGCCCGGGAGACTTTAATGAGTCTAATAAGTTGCACCTGCCAAAATCACACACACACACACACACACACACACACACTCAGACATGCTTGGACTTTTTCTGCTCCATAAGGTATTGAGGTTGAAAGTCACATTTGCTCACGTCCTCCTGATCGCTGTCTTGGTTTATCCGCCGCCGTGGAATGTATCTGGTTATATTTAAAGGATTTACGAGAGTTTTAAGAGATTTTGTTAGAATGTTGATCGGAAGGCGTTTCCACCTTCACCTCTTCGGATTTTACCGAACCCCATCGTTGGCTCGTGTCGGAGTCTCAGCTTCCGAGTTGTTTATTTTGTCTCATCGAGCAAAAAAAAAAAACAAAAAACGCCGGGTTCATTTTCTCAAATTGCAGCGTTTGGCTGGAAAGGGGGCGGGTTGATGGAATCGATCGGTGATCAATACTCGGGTTTCACCAGCTGATCATTGGTTCCCTCCACGGTGACGCGAATGAGAGAGTGGCCGGTTGTTTTGGCCCCGCGATCGACCGCGACTTGTTCCGGGTGAACCCTGCCTGTGGCAATATAGACTATGAATTAATTAATTATTGAATTTTGGGAAATTTTACGAAGGGTGTTTTTGGTTTTTTTTCGTCCGATCGCTTAAAAAAAAAAAAAAAAACGCTACCGCTGCTGTTACTGTAGGATCCTATGTTCCTCTCGTTCCTATTTCTCCAGATCTTTGGTCCGTGTTCTGCTTTTTATTTGTGGCAAAAAAAAAAAAAGAAAAATGTCTTCAGGGCCGTTTTGACAGCTGCTGACTCTTCAAATTTGGGTCCGTTTATCGACAACACGCTCGATCTTTGGCAAACAGAACCCGAGCAGAGGCCGTAGAAAAACGCGGGGGTTAGCAAACGACGGAATGGACGAAAGAAAGCTTCGGTGCCGTTCTTGGTTCCTCTTTCAGACTCCGCTACTTTTGTACGTGATGTTACAGCAGCTTGTCACTGATCTTGCTAAAACTTTCTGCACAAGATTCCCAACCCTGTCCGCAAGGTTACTCTGGTACATTCACCATCACAAGAACCGACAAAATCGGAACAAAACATGATTTGTTCTTGCGAGTTATTCCTTCTTGAGATGCCCCCAGGTCTGAACTTCTCCAAGGTGTCGGGAGATCTGTTATTCTCGTCCGACGCCGGCCGGTAACTTATTCATCCATTTGACCGGTTTGGTTTAAACCTTATTCCTTCCTTCTCGAATACGTTTTCCCCGGTCGGTTCCGTAGAGCGTGGGTTGCCTTCCTGTCAAATGCCGAGTTCTGCTCTAAAAGCAGCTCGAGTGTCAGGTGAAGTGATCCTTCAGCGTTCGGCGACTTCTGTTTTCCCCAGGGAAAGTGAGCCGGCACAGCGGGGAGACAAAAGGCTGCGCGGGGACGGAAGTTAAAGCAGGGTTACGATGACAAAACACACACGCAGCAGCTGTTTGTTGTGTTTTTTTAATTTTTTTTCTTTTTTTTTGCTCGGCCAGTCAAGAGCGATTGTTTTTTTTTTTTTTGAGCGAACAATTCCTTCGCAGCTTCGCCTCCCCACGAGATACCTCTTATGTTTTGGAACTCATCTCTTCTGGAAACTGGATGATCCAAAATATCCAACCCTTCGGAGACACGCTCGCTCTAATGGTGTTTACAGGGCATGGCGGTCTCGGCCTGTCACAGTTGTGTCAGTCTAAGCTGTACTTAAAGTCGGGCCAGCTCAACGTCCATTAGAGTCAGCTGTAAATCCACTTCACCAGCCTCAGCTGTTGTTTTGTCAGGCACGACCAATGAGGCTCGATGGGAAAAGTAAGAGCGCAACTCATTTCCATGTCTTTCAAGAGAAACGCCAGATTTCTACAAATAAATCGCCCCGTTCCCACAGACGTCCCGCATCGGATTCCTCTGAAGCCAGTAAAACATTTTTACGAAACAGTTACAACATTTCTCTTTGGCTCCATACGTTTTTTTTTTTTTAAATTCAATTTGTAGTTGAGCGCAAGAAGTTTTGCGATTCAAGAACGCTTGGCTGCGATGTAAACAAACTCCTCGTCACCAAAGCGACGTCCGAGAACCCCGAGTCAGCTGAGGTCGGTCTTTGTGTTGGTCAAAATGTGAACCTTGAAGGCGCCGCAAAGACCAAGCCCACTAGTTAAGTAGCACCTGCGTGTTAGATCTCCATGTCAACAGGTCGCACTAGTCCATCATTAAATCTACACTGTCAAGCAGCGTTCTACCAGAAGTACCATTTGCACCATAAGTACCAATAGTACAATGTAAGTCTTTCTTGGGTGGTTTTGAAATACAACAAATACATACAAATACAGGTTTGTATGTATGTATGTGGTTTCGAAATACAACAAATACATACAAATACATACAAGTACGCATGCCCTGCTGATCGGTTGTCCTGATTGAAATCAAAAAAACAAACAAACAAACAGAATAAACGGTTAATCGTAATTTCCGAATTAATAACAGCTACTTTATTCGTACGCTTTGAACACTGCGGCTTAAACAACGATGCAGCTAATTTATGGATTTTTTTTGGGCTAATGAGCTTCATGATACCAAAACATTTAGCCTCGTCGCATCGGACCAATGAAATTACTGTGAAATTCTGAGGCCGTTCAATTCAGACACAGAAGAAGCCGACTTTAATGGTTTCAGTGCGCAGGAGGAAGACGAACATACATATTTATATGATATATGAAGATTTATATCCTCATTTAGGTTTGGTGGTCTACTTTTCACCCTTATCGTTCCATTCTGTTGTACATTCTTATTCCTTATGTTGCTGTTGTTCTCCCTGCAGTGGATGTCTTTGCTATTGTCCGTCTTCCAACCGTCTCTCCATTTATATTTATATTCATATTTATTTTACGCTGCTGTGACAAAAGAATTTTCCCTACGGGGAACAATAAAGTTTATCTTATAGCGATCAGCTGGGGCAGGACAAAGCAAACTTTTCCTTATGTTATTTATTATTAATCATTTTCATCAGCCGTGCTACGGGCACTGCCCGGAAAAAAGCATTTCTAGTACGTATTTGTGGATGTTAGCGGTATGTATTTAATTAAAAAAAAAAAGTTTTTATATATATATATATTATTCGTCATTTTTTGCAGGTGCGGCTTATATTCAGGTGCGCCCAATAGTCCAGAAATGACAGTAGCTTGATTGAAGACACAATGTCACAGTCAGTAGCAGTCGGTGAACCCAGCAAGCTAACGTTAGCGGGAGCTTGTCATTGCCTTTGTCTGGTGATACTCGATGGTAAATATGGTAAACTGTCCCCACTCACATTTTGCTTTCTCACCGTGTGGTTTACATTAGATAGCAGTCACCCATTCACACACAGACAGAGGTAGAGTTGCGATGCGAGGCGCTAACCAGGCCATCGCCAGAAACTTTGGGTTCAGCGTCTTGTCTAAGGACGCTTTGGCGTACAGTCAAGGGGAGCCGGGAATCATACCGCCAGCCTTCTGCTCTACCATCTGAGCCACAGCCGCCTCAAATGGTTATTTCTGCTTTGAATCTGGTATTTTTAATTTTTTTTTTGCGACTGACCGTTGGAAAACATCTCTGTCAGCGTTCTAACTTTGACCATTCATTTGCATGGCCGTCCCGACTCACTCTCCGCTCAAACCCAATAACCTCAAAATTGTGATGTTTCATTGTTACCCCTAAATGTCTTGACATTCAACGGAGGAGGAGCGGGGGGGGGGGGGGGGGGCCTTCATGTCTGCTCCAGAGGAGCTGATCTCCCCTTAGAACCCCCTAATTTGAATCATGTGCTGGTGTGTGTTCGTCTTCCGCCAAGAGAAGGCAAGAAGACCTCAGACTGCGCTCGCTTACCGTATTTAACACCGCTCACTGATCCAACACTGATGAACAACAGACCCGCGGGTTTGAGTCCGCAGTGGGAGGATGGCGGAAAAACAAATGGAGTGCGCGGACGAGGGACTGGTTTTTGATTCGTTTACAATCTTTATTTCTCACCGAATTGTGCTTTGGATTTTTACTTAGCAAAGCAGAACTGGTTAAAAATCGCCAAATGTCGTGGAACCGGGCCCAACGTTTAGGCTCGCAGGCCACATGTGGCAACACTCAGGCAGCTGTTGTCCGCTCCCCTCCTAAAGGTTGCATGTAGTCTGTTGTGGCTCTGCTGTAAATAATGTTTTCCACGTTCTAGCAATTATCACAATGACAGGTTAATTTGTTTGCAGTCGGTTATTATGTCCCTGTGTCACGTTTGAAGCAAAAGAAAGATAAACCCAGCTGTATTCTAATACGCCAAGCCCCCGCGGGATGATCGGCTTCAACCCGTGCTGCAAAAACGGTTCGTATTTCAAACATACAAGTTGTGCCTCCCTTTTCGATCAGCAGGGTTTGTTGTTTGCGTAGCGTTGGCAAGTGTGCGCTCGAGAGAGACAACCGGCGATGTTGTGTATTGTCTGACTTAGGTGACACTGTGCCAGTCAAAACAACTACTATCAACTATGACGTTATTGTTTTTATTATTATCATGCGGTTTGTATTGAATGTCTGATAAGACTCAAAGTTTTGTGACCGATCAGGATTTATCGGCTGCGTTCATTTAATTTCCCCGCTTGAGATTTTAGTAATAAATGCCTTTTGAGTTTATTAGCGTTGTGTCCGTTTTGGAGAATTGGGGACTCTGCGAATAAACACGATGAATCGGCCAGAATGGTTTCATAGAAGACACAAATGTAATGTTATGTAAATGAAATGTCGCTTTCCAGCGTAGCTCCGGCCCGGGCTCCTGCTCGTTTCAAAAGTGGACCCGCAAAGCTCGATTTTTGTGCATTCAACACGGCCGACTGTACATACCATTACTGTCTTTTGTAATATGTCGAACAGCCCTAAAGTCGCGGCGTACAGCACCATGCCAAATTGCTGGCCAACTCTACGTGCGCATTTTCATATTTTTGGTCTTAGTGGTTAACACCAGTTGAGCTCACGGATTTAGATATCCCGTCCGATCTCGCAAGTTGCAAAATTCGGCGTGATTTTTAAAGGATCTAAACAAGACGTCCGCTGTATTTGAACGGCGTGCCTTCATGGAAACCAAAGTATCCACTTCTTTGCCATGAGAAGTCTCTTTAAACGCTAAACCGTGGACTGAGAGCGGAAGGGCGAGCGCAGGATTGGCTAAAGGTTTGACACACACTCCGAGAAATCAGGTCCCAAAAAGTGCACGAATTGGCAGATAAATATCGGTCCGTGGCATGAGTGCAGCCTTTGTCTGGACCTGGAGGGACTTCAGACACCAGGTCCTGGTTCCTGGCAGTGCTTCGTGCGCGGACAGAGAGGCGTCAACACTGCGCTGCCTGGAACAGTGTATCAAAGTTGTGCGGCCCTGCCTAATCCGTTCCTTTAGGGGTTGTGTGTCTGGAGCTCTTTCACACGCACAGCATGGCCCTTGTTTGTGCAGCAGTGCAGTTGTCGTAGGGCGGGGAGGGCTCCTGCGTTGGTGGCTGCAGCTGTGCCTTTGCAGCTCAATGAAACCAGAGAGCGCCGGCCCCGCCGGGCCATAAAGCGGCCGTACAGGCGCAGGAGACGTCTCGCAGGCTACCGCAACCAACCTGCTCCAGGTTTGTGAAATTGCCCGCTCGGCAACGCTAACTCGCCGGCCTCCGTACGTTTAATTTGCCAACGCAGAGCTATCAGTCAAACATCTTGAGCCGTATTGTTTATTGCTGTCGCCAGCTGTTTCTCAAGCGTTAAACACACAGGCCGGGAAAACTGCTGGTAAAATCTCCAAGTGGGTTTAAGTGATACGTTTATCTTTGGATCACATTTTTTTTTTTTTTCTTATAATTGTACAGCGCTTCCTGCTTGGAACCGCCGTGCCGAATCGTGGATGCTTCACGCCGTTCAAGCTCTGGTGAAGTTTAAAGTGCTCGATTGCGCTTAGACATTCTGAGATAACCAGTTGTGTTTGGCGCTAAATTTAAAAAGGAACCCAACACCGGCCTCAAGCTTGACACCTCTCATCACAAATATAAACAAGGTGTGGAATTCCCAACTTCTTCTTGACCCTAGATTCTAAAAGACCGGCCTATCCAATATCCCATATCGCATATCCAATATCCCATATCCAATATCTAATATCTAGTATCCCATCCCTCATTTATCATTGGCCACAACTTAAATACTTTTGCATTTTTTTATATTTACGTTTCGTTCAATTTTTCTGTATCACACTAACAGGGTTGATCAAGTTGTTATATCTTTTTTCAAACATCTCAGGCTCACATAATAAAAAATTTTATCCGTTGGCAGTATTTAATATATATATTAAGTACATTAAGTGCAGCAGTTGTTTTTAGAAATTAGATCCGGAAGGTCTAATGAAAAAACTATCATGTGTACCAAAAAAGATTTTCTTAGTTGACCGGTAGCAATTGATCTGCAAACCGATATCGGTCCAGGGTTGGGGTCCACTGATGAAGATGGAGCCTCGTGATGCAGGGCGACGATTTTGTTCCGGTGAATTAGGTAAATGGTTTTTGTAGACTTGAATCTGAGTAATTGCGGGTTAATTAATTAGACCCTGGAGCCCCTGGCGCCCCTGGCCCGCCTGTGCACTATTTATACCTCGTCACGTGACTTCTGTCTGAAAGGCCAGGGAATGGAGTGGACGCCCAGACAAGCCACAGCACATCAGGGCGTGCCTGCTGTGAGAAATAGAGTTAACTATAGTTAACTATAAGTTAACTGGTTAAGTTATGCCTATTTGTCCCAAAACTGGATGGTAATGAAGATGAATGACCTTATAACTTAACCTTGTGGGACTCCAAGACGTTTGAGACACTCTTGGACCAAAGTATGCTCATTCGTTGGGACTTCCTTGCCCTCGCTACGGTTGTGGCTTGTGTATGTACATGGTTCGAAGTATTATTTGTCTCCCTGACTGGCCTCACAATTACAGTTCTGCACTTTGGCTCGGGGTCAGGCGCCTTCCTTGTATCCTGGTTCATCGGTGTCCGTTGGGCTGTTCCTGGTGACGCAAGGAAAGGTGGCTCTCCATAGTTCTTTCAATAGGGATGGGCTTCGCTTGGTTTCCCTTTTCAGGTCCTTCTTCTTTCAGACATTATATGCGTGGAGCACTGGAGACGATTCCATCAGTGGCTTGTTTTGGGTTTTGTTTTGTTTCGTTTTGGAGCACTGAAGCCGATTCCGTCAGTGGCTTGTTTTGAGTTTTTGCGTTAAACCGGTGCGTTGAACATTATCCAATCCTTCTCATCATTGTGATCGGAGATGGATAAAAAAGGCAGAACGAGGAAACAAACAAACAATCTGAAATTCTATCGTCACGATAAACAAAGTACGACAACTCATTTCAATCAAACATTTTGTTCGCTCAACAAAAGACCCCATTTAATCAAATCGTCTGTGACCTGTGTATACGTGTGTTTTTGTTGACTAATGTGCTTGGTGGTTAAAGAACGCTGCAAATTGCAAAGCTGTCGGTCTTGTTGAATTCTCATTCTGACCAGAACGTTCAAACAATTGCAACAACTCCTGCGGGGAAGCGTCCGGTGACGGTGTCAAGTTTTTGAAAAAGGCGACTCATTATCGACCCTCGGGCGAATGTGTCACATTCGGGCTGCAGGTACGCCAGAGTCCAACTCCTCCAGATGTTCTCACGCACGTGCACGTCTTTCACACTGGACGAAAAACTACACCCGCCAACATCTGCCTTTTTTTCCCGAGCGGAAGGGGGACAGGTACAAACCGGATTCGATTTCCGGGTCAAATTTCTCGGTATTTGTCACAGCAACGGTCGGGCAATCGCCCCGGGTAGAGCAGGTTTATTAGCATTTTAGGATAAAATATATTGTATAAAAATGATATGAATAATATAATATAAAAAAAAAAAAAATCAAATATATTGTCAGTTATTTGGACGTTTTATATTCTATGATGTATACTGGAGTTACGGGATTTGAAAATGGAGCCAGAATCTGAATATTAGAGGCTTGTTTTTCACATTTTTGGGCGTTTCTGTGGGGTTTTCTCTGCTTGACGGTAACCGAGACGCTAACCGTCACCTCCCTCTCTTATCCTTTCCCGTCCAAAGGTGCGGCGCCGACTGACATGGCCCTGTCGCTGCGGTGCCACCGGACAGTCTTGTTGGCTGTGGCCTTCTGTTTCCTGCCTTGTATCACTTCCTCTCTCAACCTGGAGGATCCCAATGTTTGCAGCCACTGGGAAAGGTCAGTCACATGACATAAACTGTTTACCGCGATCTTTTTTATTTAAACGAGCGCTAATCCCGAGATGGTTAAAGAAGTAACACGTGAATATTAAGTGTTCAAATTCATCTCAGGGAGTTTTGCATAAGAAGCAGGGTGACACTCAGATACCCAAGATAGATTCTCCATCAGCAAACACTTGGCAATGGTTTCAAAAAATTATAGAGAAAAGACAGAAAAAGGCTTTTAACCGGGGTAAACCTTGAACCGGACCGGACTCTAGGTGGGCGGCCATCTGCCGGTTGGGTTAAGAGAGTGAGAGAGATCAGTGTGAGTAATTTTTACCAGTGGGTGTTGAGCAGGAGCAGCTCTGGGGGTTGGAATACCTGCAGAGAATGCAGTAGAGAGAGGAAAAAGTACAAAACCTGTGGAGACTGGAGAGAAACAATTGACCCAGTTTAGTATTTCACGCCGTCTGGAATGAAATCGTCCCGATGCACGTTTTTCCCCCCGACAGCCGGACACATTTTTAAGCATCTCTTTCAAACACAGGAAGGGCTGATGCTTTGAAATGCCCAAATTTTAGAAGCCGCTTGATTTCTACATAAAGTACATGCTGTCTGTGTATTATATATATATATATATATGGCACATATTTTACATTAGAAAAATCACACGGCGCACCACCAAATAAATATGTCAAAAACATTTTTTAACGAATCAGAACGAAACCCTAGTCTCAATTTATTTAGTGTGAAATCTAATATATCTAATATCTGTAGATTCGTCAAGTTGCAATGCAAATTTCCCACTGATTTGCAACTTTTTCGGAACACTTTTTTCAATGTCTGAAGACATGTCATCAATATGTTTGAAAATGGTATTATTTGAGAGAACTCGGCCTATTTCTTTATCAACACCAGAGCCGAGCATTTTTTCTACAATGATTTTGCCGGCAGGTAGTATTAATGTTTTGCTTCGGTGTGCGGCTGTTTGGATTTAGAGATGATTCAGCGACTTTATAACAGCTTTCACTGCTTTCTCACTCGTCCTGGTAGTTTTCAACAACGCTGCCTGTTTGTTTACGCAGATACAAGTACTTTTTATTTTAAAAATGTATCACGCAAAGTGTCACTAATCACTCTGATACACAGACGCACAGGTTAATTCACTACCCGTTGCCATCGAATGGGCCACGCTGCCCACATAGACATAGGAAGACACATTATTTGGATAAACAATTTTCGGACCAATCATTACATTATTACATTACATTACATTACATTTGGCAGACGCTTTTATCCAAAGCGACTCTTACAATAGAGGACATAGGGACTGCAAATAACACTTGCACATACAAGATGCACAGGAAATATACAGAACAGTAAGCTTGGGTTAGTGAGTTTTTTTTTTTTTTGACAAAGACATACACACACACACACACACACACACTGCATAGCAGTCAAGTGAAAGTGGGCATTTTTCCACGGCACACCTGATGATCTCTCACGGCACACTAACACTGACTTAAACAACTCAATGTCACTCCATGTCAATCACACTTGTGTGAAATCAAACTGTCCACTTAGGAAGCAACAACGATTCATTTTGACTTGTTTTAAGGACATGACATTAAGCGTATAGTGTGTTTTTCCACTTTCATTTTGAGTGTGACTCCAAATCCAGACCTACAAGGGTTCATAAATTTGATTTCCGTTGATCATTTTTGTGTGATTTTGTTGACAGCACATTCAGCTATGTAAAAGAACAAAGTATTTAATAAGAATATTTCATTCATTCAGACCTAGAATGTGTTCCCTTTATTTTTTTGAGGAGTGTATATGTATATATAGTATATATGTATATATGAGTATGTCAAAAATATTCGTTATGCAAACAAACGGTCAAAAATGTAGACTCTTATCAGAATATCTTAAGTAACTGAATATAGAGATTGAATGTGTGTTACAGTGTTGAAACTAAAAAAATCCTAGAACATGACTGTGCGGTCAGATTTCGCAAACGAAATTGGTTTTATTGTCAATTAAGTTACCAATCGCAGGAATTTTTTCAGGGCCTGTTGTTGGACACAATAGCCAGGGTATAAATATGGGTTGATGGGGAAAAAAAAAAGTTACATGTTACAACATGGACACTTCGGCTTATAGACAAGTATATGTACGCGTATATTTATTTAGTTATTTTTAGCCGGTGCAGCTTATATTCATGTACTAGTAGAGAAATGTGTTTTTGCAGGTGTGGTTACCGTGACATAAAAAAGGCCGTGGGTTCGGGGGGGGGGAGTGTCAATGGGGTCACTGGCCTTGTTGATAAGACCAGTTGCTGCGGGAAAGAAACTGTTGTTGTCGCGTGAGGATTTGGTCTTGATCGACCAAAGAGGCTGTTAACATGTTAGGCATGTTAACATGTTAGGCATGTTAACAGCAGCCCCGAAACAAGTTTTCAAATGCTACCGGTTCTCTAGTAAGACAGTTCAATTCGTCAACTTCACCAACTTCAAGGTGTCAAACAAATGTCTGTTGAACATACGTGATCTGTAGATTTTGAGGGGTTCGTGAATGTTTAGGGCCAAAACTTCACAACTGTCTTTATTAATAGATAAATATGTGTGTCATCTGCATAGAAATGAATGTTTTCTTTCTTTTTTACTATTAGCCCGGATATTTCCTTACATATATACTTGTACATATTTTTTAGTTCTTAAATGGACTTTTATCAATACTTTTTTTATCTGATGCTTATATTTTTTTATCTTGTACCCTTTGAGTGGGAGCTGCTCCCGTAACAAAAAGCAAATTCCCCTAAAGGATCAATAAAGTATTTCTGAATCTGATTCTCCGACCAAATGGAGCAATTGAGCAACTGAACACACAACCTTTGATTTTACAGACGGTTCATGACTCGCGTGAAACTGAAATCCTGTAAGACCAATTAAAAATCACGGTGCTTAACAGGAAGCTATGCGGCGATAAGGCACAATAGTACAGAGAAAAGTCTTAGACGACTGAAAACTCATTATTGAGTCATAAAAGAAGAGACGTTTTGGCAGGTTTCCCGCCCATAATGCCTTTCATGGCATAATCTGAGGAACAGCTGCAGATGCACTCAGTTCACCCCGATGCTCTTCCCTCCCTCCGCGGATCAGACCCGCCGTCTCGAAAGCGCCTTGGTAGTACAACCGAAAAACCAAAAAGTTCACTGTACTATTCAACGGTACTGTAGACAAGAAGAGCGAATGCTAATTTTTTTATTCGTGTTTTTCTGGGGGAAGGGAAGCAAGATGCTCGCTACCCAAAGCCTGTGGTCAGAAGTGTTCACGAGGCAGTCATAAGGTACCTTTGGCCCCTCCAACCCCACCACTCCAAGTCTGTCTGATTTGCGGTGGCACATTCACTGAGAGCTGACAAATGAGGCCTCAGAAATGAAGGGCCACACACACAGTACTGTAGGCAGCCGTGCACAAAGTTCACCAAAGAGGGTCTCCAATCCCGCCTGATCATGTATGCACACACACGCGCACACACACACACACACACACACAAGTCTGATCCCTCGTCTGCCTCTTCCTGTGCTTTCAGCTACTCTGTGACGGTGCAGGAGTCGTATGCCCACCCATTCGATCAGATTTATTACACCAGCTGCACCGACATCCTCAACTGGTTCAAATGCACCAGACACAGGTGAGTTACCCCAAAGTGTGTGTGTGTGTGTGTGTGTGTGTGTGTGTGTGTGTGTGTGTACATGAAGATTTATTACGAATGCTGATATTATTTTTATATACATTCTTAAGCTGATGTTAGATAATGTTGTTAGACAGTGGAAGATATTTGGTTCGGTTGATGTAGCTCTGCTGTCATTTCTGTGTGTGTGTGTGTGTGTGGGGGGGGGGGGTGGTTGAATCCTATCTCATGTTGTGAAACCACACAGTGACAAAAGAATCATACAAAGTGGAGAGAATTTATCATATTTTCTGAATGAAGTGGAATTTCAACAGAATTCAGCAACAGAGAATGTCTGTTTATATGTCTCTTCTATTTATATTTATATTTACATTTATATTGATATTCATTGTCATTGTTATTGTTGCACTGCCGTGACAAACAAGCCCCTATGGGGATCAATAAAATACTATCTTATCTTATCTAAGAACAAGACAGACAAACCGCACACAGTATTTTATGCTTATTTATATGCTGCTCAAAAAAATAAAGGTAACAAATAAACAACACAATGTCACTCCAAGTCAATCACACTTTTGTGAAATCAAACTGTCCACTTAGGAAGCAACACTGATTCATATTTACTTGTTTTAAGGACATTACATCCAAGTTTGATCAACCTGTTGTGTGTTTTTCCACTTTTTTCCACAAATCCAGACCTTTATGGGTTCATACATTTGATTTCCATTGATCATTTTTGTGTGATTTTGTTGTCAGCACATTTAAGTATGTAAAGAACAAAGTATGTAATAAGAATATTTCATTCATTCAGATCCACAATGTGTTTTTTTAGTGTTCCCTTTATTTTTTTAAGCAGTGTATTATCCAGGTTGATCCATCCCATAAGTGCTTTATGTGTCTGGTGGCATTGCTTGGCCTGAGAGTGTGATGGTCAGTATGACATCACTTCCTATATGTGTGTGTGTGTGTGTGTTTAGGGTGAGCTACCGGACGGCTTATCGCCGCGGGGAGAAGACCATGTACCGGAGAAAGTCCCAGTGCTGTCCGGGCTTCTTCGAAGACGGAGAGATTTGCTCCCGTGAGTATTCCTGCAAACACGCCTGTATAAACACACACAAAATATAATTTGTATTCTATTTATAACAGTAAACTTTGCCAGTTTACTGTTTATTATTTTGATTATTTTCAGATTATTTTGTGTCGCAAGAAAGATGCTCCACCTCAAACTGACAATCTGAGCGTTGTTGATGTTTTTAATCATGATTAACCACGTCGGTCCCACAGTTGCGCTGTTTTGATAAAAATAAGATAAATTATCGACTTCCGTGTTCCTGAAAATATATCCTTGGCACAGCGGAGCAGCGGTTAGCGCATTTAGTGCACATCTTATCCTCGATGTTACGGCACAATAAGAGCAGGTATTCTCAAGAACGCACAGAATCAGCAAGGAGCGGGAATGGCGGTCACCTGACTTGATGCCGAGTGCTGATTGGTCCCCTTGCAGCTGCGATGAAAAGCCAGTTTTTAGTCTCAGATGGAAAAAGGGGTGTGCGGGAGACCTTTGACCTTTGCACAGAAAAAAAAAAAAAACAACACAACCTGAGTCAACCCCGCGCGTCGCCACAATGAGGATCTCACTCGTCAACCGTGAGCGCCGATCCCCGAACACACTCCCTCCGCCCGCAACAGGTGTGACGGCGCCCTGGCCGGTGGCAAACAACAACTGCGTCCGTGAAAGGAAGCCTTTATTTTCACACACGCTGCAGCGCGAGTAGCCGGAGATTTAGACGAAGATGAAGAGGGGGTGTGATGATCCGCCGCGGGAGTTCAGAGGGGGAATTCATCCTCAGTTGTGTGTTTTTTTTTTAGCAACTGTCACATGCGACTCTCTCGGGGCTACCTTGAGGAACATTTTCGAGGAAGTACAGTCATTTAGTAAATTTTCCTCAGGGAGGCATGTGTAAACCGTCGCGTAACAGCGTGAAAGACCCAAACTCGAGCCCCGATGTGGCGACGTCGCCTCAAAAGCTTATTCATCAGGTTCCTCCTCAGAATCAGAATCAGAAAAACTTTATTTGTTCCTGAGGGGCAATTGGGGGGCACATTTAGCAGCAGCATCAAAATTGTGAACATCAAGGATAAAATGTAAAAAAAAATTTTTTTTATATAATTTATGATATAATGTAATTTATAGTATATAATTTTATATATATATATATGTGTGTGTGTGTGTGTGTGTAAATATATATATTCAGTATATACACAGACAGATATTTATATGTATGATTCTCTTTTTTATTTTACATAAATATGTGCATATGTGTGTGTATATATATATATATATATATATATATATTTTACAATTTATCACATTTTTATTACATTTTATCCTTAATGTTCACAATTTTCATGCTGCTGCCAAATGTGCCCCCCAATTGCCCCTCAGGAACAAATAAAGTTGTATATATATATATATATATATATATATATATATATATATATATATATATATATATATATATATATATAACGTTTTGTATATTTATATATAAATATATGTATTACATTACATTTATATATCTTTATATTTCATTTTTCTATATATTTTTTATGTTACCTAAAAAAATTATTTATAATTTTTAAAATTATATATAGTTATAATTGTACAGTAATTAGATAAATTACTGCACAAAATTGTGTATCGGTTCCCCGCGGCTCCACATTCCCCTTACATCCAGTTAATAAAGTCCGAAAATCCAATGACGTCTCGCTTTTCTCTTATTTATTCTCTCTCTCTGAGAAAAACATAAAATAAACAAAAATACAGATGCAACTTTACGCGGTAGAGCCAGGGAATGATTTACATCCGCTGTCCTGGGGCCAGTTGGTGTTATACTTGAAAATTGGCTCATAAATTTCATGTGAAATTGGTCACAGCGCAGAGATGTCAGCACGATACACACACACACACACACACACACACACACACGACAGTGCTGTAATTGCTAAATGAAGTGCATGGAAGAAGATGCCAGTGAGCTAATCAGGCTTCATTCATCTGATTTGCAGTTATTCTCTAAACAAAAAAATTCTGGATGCAAAACATCGACCAAGATGTCGCGTCTCCTTGTGTGCTCTTCTTCTCTCACGTCTTCTTCTTCTTCTTCTTCCTCGCCCAGCTCACTGCGCCGAGAGCTGCGTCCACGGCCGCTGCATGGCCCCCAACACCTGCCAGTGCGAGCCGGGCTGGGGGGGCTCCAACTGCTCCAGCGGTAAGTCCTCCAGCTGCCGCCGTCCGTCTGTGTTTGCGCGTCCGCTGTGAAGTCTCACCTTCTGAACTCACCAGAAGGGGGGGAAAGAGAAGAAAAAAAAAAAAAAAAAAAAAACCCGGGGAAGGTCGGGATCGTCTTACAGACGCAAACACGCCGCGGCGTTTTTTTTGGGTTTGCGGCTCGGACGTGCGCGCATGACGTCGAGGGCGAGGAGCGAGGAGCTGGCATCTGGTGAAGACAACTGTTACCCCTGGTGGCTGCTAATGTTTTCCATCAAATCGTTTCATGATCCCCGGGAGTTGAGAAACCCTTCAAACACAAAAACACAAAAAACGTCTGGTCGGGGTTTCAATGTGGATACAGATGCTTCTGTTTATATCATTCATTCATTCATTATCTAAACCACTTATCCGGCTGGTTCACCATGATCACAACCATTCATCCTCTCATTCACAAGTCAGAAAGAACATAAAATAAGCCAAACCGGCTAAAAATAACAAAATAAATATATGTGTCCATATATAGGCTGCACTTGTTTATAAGTCACAGGTTTCTATGTTATGATATTTACAGAGAAAGATGTTACACAGAAACATTTTTTAAAATTTTTTTTTTTCTATTAAATACACACAAATACATTAAATCTTCACAGATTTGTAACTGTTTTATATTATTTGTATCGCACTTTAATTTCATTTTAAATGGAATCGTATTCTTTTGCTGCCTCTTGGCCAGGACTCCCTTGAAAAAGAGGTTTTTAATCTCAATGGGGCTTTCCTGGTTAAATAAAGGGAAAAAAAAAAAAAAAAAAAAAAATATATATATATATATATATATATATATATATATATATATATATATAATATAACATCTACAAATATGTACCAAAAATGTTTTTTTCTGAACAGTGCCTGTAACACGGCAGATGACAAAAATCGCTATCTTGGTCTTCCCTCCTGCGCACGAAAACTATTAAAATCTTCTTCTTCTGTGTCGGAATTGAACAACCTCAGAATTTCACGGTCATTTCAAAAAATCTATAAATTAGTCGCATTGCTGTTTTAGCCGCAGCGTTCAAAGAGAGTGGAAAAAAGTAGCGGCTTATCCGGGTCTCCAGTGAACCCCCACAAAGAAAAACCCTCCCGTCAGACCTTCTTGCTGCGACACGGAAGCGCTGGTTCCGTTGTTCAGATCCTTTCTGAGAGGGTTTCTCCCCGTATTCGTGCGTTCATGATCGTTTTGTGAATTACGGCTCCTAGAAATTCAAAGGTCAAAGGTCACGCTGCCTCAAGGCTGACAGTGAGACTCCGGGGCAGACGTTTCAAATGGAAATTGATGGCGCGTGAGCATGAAAACGGAATAACCTCACACACGCCTAGATCCGGCTATGAATCTGCCGGAGAACGGCGATAGCCCTCGCGGCGGCCTGTCGAGGCTCGGCCGGCGCATTCTGCCGTCTGACATCATTTATCAAGTCTGGCGAAGCAGCCGCTCCGGCCTCCGGGCTTCGGACGTCAACGTGATGCATGATACGCGGCCGCGCAGCCGTCGCCCACCAGCTGCCAGCTTTGACCGGCTGCCAAAACTATGAATTTCCGAAACTGCGTTGCACCGCGGGGGGACGACGGTGCAGGAAAACGTTTGGCGTCTGGCGGCAGAGACGTTTTCTGTGAGGTGATTCTGATGAGGACCAGCACAATAACATTCAACCATAGATTTTTTTTTTTTTTTTTTTTTTGTTTCGGCCAAAAAAATGACGAGATTTTTCCAATCGCAGCTCATTAATTCGGAAATTCCAAAACCGCAAGCGGGCAGCGGCACGGATCTCCAAGACGAACTCCAGAAAAACAGTCCCGACCGACCGACCGACCGACCGACCGGGCGGGGCGGAGCGGAGCGGATCCCTTTCGGCCACTTGGGATTCGGCAAGTGGAGAAAACAGTTGACGCTGACGAACGACAAAAAACTAAAACCCAGTTTTCATCATGGCTGCTTCTCATCGGAAGGAACAGACTGTCAGCTTGGGTTGGAGATGCCAAACTGGAATCATTCATTCATTCACTCATTATATTTACACGGTTTATCCTGCGGTCAGGGTCGGGGGGTAGAATATCCCAGCTGTCATTGGGCGAGAGGTGGGGTTCACCCTGGATCGCTCACCAGTTGCTGTCGGGGCCACATTTCCAGACATACCATAACCATTCATACCTCATATAGAGACATACAACCATTTACCTACTCATTCGTACCTCATAGAGCAAAACAACCATTCACTTATTCATTCCCAGGCCATATAAACATACAAACATTCACCCGCTCACTCACTAAAAGTGATATACAACCATTCACTCGCTCATTCAAATGGCATATAGAGACTAACAACCATCCACCCTCTCAATCACACGTCCAATCGAGACGTAAAACCATTTACACACCCACTCATTCACAAGTCTAAAAGATCGTACTTTATTGATCCCCATGGGGGAAATTCGTTGTTACAGCAGTGTATTGATAAATATGAATATAAATCTAAAATAGAAGAGACATATAAATAGAAGAAACAAGTGACAACAACAACAGCAAGAATAGAAATAGATAACAGAATGAAAAAAAAACAACAAAATTGGATAAGCAGGGGGGAGAATGGAGTTATAACAAGGATTTAAAAAATTAAAGGAATACAACCTTTCACTCAGTCATTCAAATGTCATATAGAGACATGCAACTATTCACTCTCATTTATTCTCATGTCAAATAGAAACAACCATCAACTCTGTCTCTCACATATCATATAGAGACAGTTGCCCCTCATATAGTGATATAAACCCTTCAGCAGTCCCTCATATGGCATACAAAGACATACAAGTCTTGACCCTCTGACCCCACTGCTGGCTCCGGATCCGGCGTTTGCGATTGAAAATGCAAACATTTGATTTTAGTGGATGGGGGCGGATAGCCGTAAAAAAACGCTGATCCAACAGCATCCCGGACTCAGCGTAACGTAGCGAGATGTTCGTATAGATCCCGGCGACTCTCCGCGGATGGTTATTTCCCTCCTCGGAGAGCCTGGCAGCGAGTCTCCAGTCAGGACTATAGGCTGATACTGTATAAAGAGCCCACAGGGCGGGACCCCGCTGTCTTCACTTTCAGCTTGTAATAAAGGAGCTTATTGTTGTGTCTGAGGCCCGGGGCTCCCCTGGGCTCCACGGGGCCTGGCTTGTCTGTCTGCTCACACACACACACACACACACACACACACACACACACACACACACACACACACAGCAGAAGCCTCTGCTCCGACAAGTGCTGATGATGATACCACGCTGGTCCCTTTAATATTATCCGAGCGCCGCCGAGGACGAGCATTAATGTATCCAGACACGAAAACACTTTCGGGGTGGGGGGACGAGCAGGGGTGGGATGAAATGAAACGGATTCTATTCTTGTAGGCTCACATGAGGCCAAAAACATCCGGAGCAAGTCTGAACATGCATCCAGAGCGTGGCCGTCCAGTGGATTTCACCTGTTGTGAATAAAACGCGCCCAATCATTCATTGCCGTTGACAGGGCAGTAGAGATGCAGTGAGCCTGCATGACTAGCAGGGTCCGGCCCGACAGGGAGGGGCAACATATCAATCCCATGGTGAACTCAGTGACACCAGGGTATTGAGTCCCATAGCTCGCAGTAAAGATTAAACCATTTTACTGTCTGTGTGTGTGTGTGGATGTTGGACATCTTAATGATTATAGCAATTCACCCTCATATATAGAGAAATGCAATAATTTGCGGGGTTATTCACACATCATATAGAGACATACAGCATTTACTTGCTTATTCACACGTCATATAGGGACATACACCATTCACAAGTCATATAGAGACGTACAACATTCACTCCTTCATCTGCAAGTCACATCGAGACATACAACATTGGCTCCCTCATTTCTAAAGACCTACAACATTTGCTCCTTCATCCACGAGTCATATAGAGACCTAAAACATGCACTTGCTTATTCACATGTCATATAGGGACATACAACATTCGCTCCCTTATTCCCAAGTCATAAAGAGACATACAACATTCACTACTTCATCAGTAAGTCATATAAAGACATACAACATTGGCTCCCTCATCCGTAAGTCATATAGAGACATACAACATTTGCTCCCTCATCCGCAAGTCATATAGAGCATACAACATTCGCTCCTTCATCCACATTATGTGTCCTGATCTATAACTATAGCTTTGGAAGCAGATAGCACGGCAGGGATTGTATGTCACTGAGAGCAGAGGGAAAAAAACGCCTGTGTATTGAGTGTATTAGGTCAGTCAGTCGCCGTGTTTCAACATGACTTTAATTTCCCCAAGACACTCCAAAGGCCTCTGTCTGACGGCTCTTTTCTTTACAGGTCAGCAGACCCCAACAATAAGTCTGAGGATCAATTTAGGGGCCAGAAACAGGAAATGGGGGATGGCAGTGTTCAGCGGGTAGCAGGAATAATAGTAGAAAAATTGTGTGGTAGGAAATGACTGGAGGCGATGGGGCTTATGATTCAGCACACATGACAACAACACAAGACGCTCAGGAGGCCCAAGTTCAGCTCCCAGAGTTTAGGCACAACAACAGCTGGCCGGGACGTGACTCGCACTGATATGCATTTTACACCGAACACAGCTAGCGCAGCCTTCCACTAGCCAAATCAAGTCCGATTATGTTTGGACGTCGCTGAATCACAACCCAGTCGTCTGATGACCCTGATTTAAAGAAACCCGACATTCTCTTCCAGGAGCAAGCACCAGAGGACACCCGGACAAAATCGAGTTCAATGTCGGCGGCCTTCTGCCTCGACCGGTCGGGGCAGAAAGAGAGAGCGAGAAAGATGTGGTAGTGACAGGTACAAAAATGATCACAAACCAATGATGATAGCGCTAACAGATACATGCTATTAGCTGAAACGATACAGTATTAGCTTTAATGTTCACAAGAGAAGTAACAACGGAGGACGCTCGGCAAGACCAGTGTAGTAGATCAAGCCACGCCCCCTGGGAACTTGTAAAATGAGAGAGCCCGAGGGCAATATGGGCGACTCATGAATTGGTTCAATGGATGATATACGTTTGGAGACTCTCAGTGGGCTGAACCAGGAAGGGATGGAAACAAAACAAACATTTTCCTTGTTGACACTCATCCCTGCTTCCACACGAAGACGTTCAGTGAGTTTGCAGGAGAAGCTTCTGAGTGGATTCTGCCATAGTTTGAATATTGCTCACCTCGTCTATAGGTTTTTACCCAAGTGAAACAATCAAACCCTTAGTAATGGGATTATTTGTCAGAGAGACCAGAGTAACAATCTTGCCGGGGAACAGTCTCCTTTGTAAAATCCCTTTCGTTCACATCCATAAAATAGCCGTCTTGGCCTTCGTTCGGGCTTTTCCTGCTGAATCATGTCACCCCGAGCCCCCCCGGGCCCGCTGAACTCTTAACCTCCTGTTGTTTTCATCCTTGCCAGCCTTTCTAGAAAAGCCTCAGGACCTAATTTGTCATTTGTAGGAAACAAATTGGTGTCAAATATCAACCACAAAAAAGGCTTGTACTTTCATGGACAAGTGAATTCTTCACATGACACTTGTTCAACTTTGTAGGGATAGGGTCAAGTACATTGTGAGTCTGACTAGCAGTGACTGTATTTGATATTTACCAATATTTATGACTGAAAAAATTGAATATTTCTATTTGTTCATTATCAATACTGCACTCAGGAACCCTATCCCAGCTGTCATTGGGCGAGAGGCGGAGTTCAGCTAGGCTCTATTGCCAGTGGACACGTATAGAGACGTGACATTCACCCTCTTATTCACATGTCTGGGCAATTGATGAAACTCTTGGATTTTTTTGGACTGCGAGAGGAAACCGGAGAACACGGAGGAACCCCACGCAGACATTGGGACAACATGGAGACTCCAGAAAGAAAGGCTCTATGTCAGAATCCAACTAGGGATTGTAGCTTTGAAGCGGGAGCGCTAACCGCGGCGCCACCGTGCCGCCAAATAATTGAATATCCTAAATATTGTCGCTGAATCGGCTCCCGATGAGTCGGCTGTCTTTTGACATTCAGAAACGGCGGACACGCCATCTGTTTGGTCAAACGCTGTCACGTTATGATTTGCCTTTGAGTCTGCGGCGTCTCCCATGCAGGCTCGTTGCGTGCCGGTCGCAGATTTTAACGTTTTAACGGCAGGAACCTGGAGGATGTTCCCACGCGACATGGAGGGAAATGGGAACGCTACAGATGTCTTTCCTCAGCAGGAATCCTCTTCTATCAGTGGGAAAGACGTTTTTTAAGTTCCCATGAGTGCACCATGCCTGGTGGACTGGGTAATCACTGAATAGACGGGAAAACAAGAACCCCTCTCTGCCGCCGCCGCCGCCGCCGCCGCCCCCACCCTCCTTAGTATGAAAAGGGGGAGCCAACTCTCAACAACTGGCAGCTCAAATTACCGGTTTGAGATTGAACTCCTCTTCCCCCCAAAATTTCGTCGTGACAGTGGAGCAAAAGAAAGAGGCCCAGAAAAAGGGTAGAGGGGAGGGCTCGCGGGCTTCCGGACGTGTCCGACAAAACATGTAAAGCATTATTAAAATCGCTTGCTTGGTAGTAAGGCAGGATGCAGATGGGTGTGAATGAGGAAGTGCAGCCAAGTTCAGAAGAAAGTGGACGTGCCAGCCGAGGGACCGAAAACAGACGTGGGCTGTGTTATAATACAAGTAATTGGGGTACGACCTCACCTCTGTCCTCGAGCAGCAACCTGGAAACTCCGGCGCACAAAGTTGTATACAAGTGTGCAAAGTCAAAATTAGTGTCGAAACCTCTTCCGAGAGGTTTCATTAGAACCGACGGTTAGGGGTGAAACGTCTTCAAGTGAAGAAACTCAAGTCCAGTTGCCAAGACAAGAAGATTTTGACAAGAATTCATCAGATGACTGAGAACCTCCACAGACATGTTGCTGTACAATTTGGCGTGACAACCATTCGACTTGTGCGGGAGTTAGAAAAGACGGCCAGGACACTCGCAGACGACAGGAACCACCGATGCTCCAACCTACATTGTGAACAACAAAAGATCACCCCAAACAGCCCACATCTACTTTCCTCTGTTAGAGCAGAAGGCATCCTTCAGAGAATTCAACGACATCTTCTAAATGAAAGGATAAGACAGACGCACTTCATGCTGGACATCCTGGAAACCAGACTCGTACAGAGAAATTCATCAGACAGGGGGATGAAACGTCTTCAAGTGAAGAAATTCAAGTCCGATTGCCAAGATGATGTTTCAATGAAGGGTTAATCGCTAGCTGCGAGGGTGGGAAGGAAGGGAATCAGAAAATTGGCGGTTCGATTCCCATCTCCAGCTGTCAAGCCAAAGTTGTGACCAAGCGCAAGTTGCCTCTGATGGCCCGGATAGGACCTCGCATGAGCACACTGCCACCATGGCTGTGTTAGCCGGTGTGTGAATGGATGAATGGGTGAATGGGGGAATGGGTGAAGGGGTGAAGGGGTATGCTATCCGGTTTTGGAAGTCAAGATTTGAAAGTGCTCCTTTGAACGAAACCCATTTCACCAACCTGGTTGTTTTGGCGTTTCGGAAGTCTTTCTTCTCGGGGCAGACTTGTATGCTTTGGTCGATTCCGGCAGGGGAGCGCCGGAATCTGTTATGGCGTTTGCCGTGCGTTAGCCATCGGACCTCACCAGCACCTGGTGTGACAAAAACGTGTAATTCCTCGTTCATATCCAGTGAAATAAAACCATGTGACCTCCACTTTGCTGAGCCCAGCCTTGTGACCGTCACAGTGTAGCCTTTTTTTATTTGTTTATTTATTCTTTTTATACTACAGTCTTGAATAGGCAGATGAATGGGAACAGGCTGTTCTCAGGCGAGCGAATGAGGAGCCCCGAGCCCTCGCAGTTTGGCCTTTCTTCAATGTAGGTCAGGTTTCACAAAGGTACCAGGATGCCAGACTTGAATGCAAGAGGGTTTTACATGTGCATCTTCCTATCTCTAATCTCCTCCTCCTCCCCTTTGTCCGCTGATCCTCACACAGGGCCACGCCGCCCGGAGGGAAAGGAAGCATGCTCGGATTGAAGCGGGCTAATGCGGGCGGAATAAAAGGGGCCTGTTAATCACTTGAACAGCTTCAGAATGGCGAACGGCTTTGACATGGTCGCGTTGATTTGCATGCCGGGCACACAAACGTCCCGGCTCTGTTTGTGCGCGCTGGAAATGAGAACAGCCTGATTCGTAGAGACGTTAAAAAACACAATCCACCACGATCCTCGCTTCGTCTGCGGGAATATCTGTGACCGGTTCACGGGAAAAAAAAAAATCAGACTGATTTATAGAAGAACGAATGAAAGATTTTTTTCTTTCTCTGCTCTGAAAGATTGGTGGTTCGATTCCCCGGTTGCTCCTGTCTGCAAGGAGAAGTGCTCTTCTTTTTCCTCTTTAGAACAAAGAGATTTGTGCAGGGCTGTCAAAGTTAACTTAATTAATTTAAATTAATTCATTTGCATGATTAATTTGATTTTAGAGGCTGATTTCATGGTTGTATGTCTCAATTTGCAGCCCTGCGACTGACTGCCAACTGGTCCAGTTCGAGCCCGGCCTCTCGTCCAATGTCCAATGGGATAGCCTTCAGCCCACTTGTCTGCAGGATAAGCGGCATAAATAATGAAAGATAAGATAAGATAAGATAAGATAAGATAAGATAAGATAAGATAAGATAAGATATGCTTTATTGATCCCATAGGATTCGTTTGTCACAGCAGCATAACAGTTATAGTATTAATAAATACAAATATGAATAGAGAGACATTTAAAAGACAATTAAAAGATTGCAAAAGACATCCACAAATAAATAGACAGCAGAGAGCAACAAAAGAGAACAAGAATAGACAATAGAATGAAGAAAAAAAAAAAGACAGCCAAGGTAAGAATAGACGACCAAAACAACAACGAGGATAAGAACAAATGAAAGAGAATAAGTATTAGAATAAGAATCAGAGTGAATGAGTTTGATTCAAAATTTTAATACTGAACGCATCAACATCCCACAATCCGGCCCACCAGGCGTGGATCGGCGCTGCAAGATGGCAGATTTAAACAACATATCGGCGTTGATGGGAAGCGTCAGTTCAAACAAATGCAAATGGGAGCGACAGGAAGTAGTCGGTGTAGCGTCCAGGAAGGGGTTTTCCTTTCGCCGAAACACTTCCCGTTTAGAGCCCCAGTCGGGGGATTCCTCTGCAAGGACCGGGTGACCGCCGCGCCCGGCTCGCGCCAAACCCTCAGGGAACGTTTCACATAATGTAAACAAGTCAGTCTGTCAAAGCGGAGGGCTGAAATAATACAGAAAAAAAAGAAAAAAAGGAGGATTCTTAAATCTTATTTTGCAAATTTGGACACCATATCTGGTGGCGCTTGAGACACAAACTCCAGGACAAGGTGTCGTGACAGTGACGGTCTGGAAATGAGGCGCGGCGGGGGGGCAAACTCAGGTCAAATTCCTGCCATGCCGTGAGAGGATGACCCAAAAAAAAAAAAAAAAAACCAGGTCTGATGTAGCAACCCGCTAGCACGCGCTACACGTAACTCTATCAACAAGATTGAACTTGTAGATGAATGAAGGGTCAAATCTGTCAATCATCAGTGGTTTGAAAGCGATGCCGATCAGCTGACATGCATGATGAGATTCTCCCCCGCGCTGTCGTGCCTTGTTTTCATAACTGGTGAATATTAAGGGAGAAATGAAAAACACCCCGCTGACTCCTCGCCTGTGTTTGGTTAACGGTCTCACTTTCGGCTTCCACTAAATATAAACCCCCAGGACGTCCCCTTGATGACAAGTTTGAAGGATGAAATGATCTCATATGAACTTTAATGGCTCACACTTGAATCCTGCTCATCCCTCGCTTGTGTAATTCATATTCTAAATCATTAGCATACATGTAGAACCTAAGAATTGGGATTTAAACGGGACGTCTCTATGCAGTAACGCTTGTGGAAATCACGGTGAAAGTGAACGATGACGATCATTTCTTCTGCAACGACAAGGAACACTTCTCCTTTCATTCTGCGAGGAAACACGAACATGCGTTTTCTCAATTCCGCAAAAAAATAAAAAAATAAAAATAAATATATATATATATATATATATATATATATATAGTGCAACCACTGCACTTTATTTGGATAAATATGGATATGCATCTATGTGTAGGATACATATATACAGAGAGTACAAGAAGGGTCCTTATACATGATATAAAATAATATAAAATAATATAATATAATATAATGTAATATTATATCATATAATATGATATAATATAATATAATATGATATAGGATACAGAGAATAGGGTTAGATGGAGAAAGTTGATTCGCTGTGGCGACCCCTGAAGGGAAAAGCCGAAAGAAGAAGAAATATAATATATCATAATATAATGATAATTATAAATCTATATATATACATATATTGTTGCATTAATATTGTTGGAGCGAGAAATGCTTTTGACAGTATTCATATATATGTATGAATATATCCATACATATCCATCTAAATATAAACTGTATAAAGAGGTGTGTATACATGTATGTATGTGCTGTATATACACAGGCATGCATAAATATTTATCTAAACATATATATGTGACGTGTATGTGTGTGTACATAGAGACACACTCACACACACACACATACATATATATTCACATACAAATTTATATTCATATATCTACATATATATGTATATAATAATGTTGTCGCATCAATGGTGTCAAAGCTGGAGCTTTAGACCAGAATGTGAAAGGTGGAATTGGCAGAAAATTGTAAAAGTCAACAGATATTTTCCTTTCCTTCCAACATTTGACGTAGTATCATGTTATTTTTATTTCCTCCTCCTGCTGAAGTAACCCCCCCCCCCCCTTTTTTTTTTGTCCTCCTCAGCCTGTGACGGAGACCACTGGGGGCCCCACTGCAGCAACAGATGCCAGTGTCAGAACGGAGCGCTGTGTAACCCCATCACCGGAGCGTGCATCTGCACGCCCGGCCACCGAGGCTGGCGCTGCGAGGCGCGTTGCGAGCTGGGCACCTACGGCGCCGGATGCCAGCAGAAATGCCAGTGTCAGAATGGCGCCGCCTGCCACCATGTCACCGGGGAATGCACGTGCTCGCCGGGATACACCGGAGCTTTGTAAGTCGGAGTATGTGGCTGCAAACGACAACGGTGACAGTGCACTTACGTCAAAGTATCCCATACTTGACTCGAGCCAGGGTTCAAATACAGTCCGGACGTTTTTTATTTTCCTCATTTTTAGTCACTGAAACACATCAATTGCATTTTGTCTTAGCAAGCACACAGTTCTCCTCACTCCCCACATTGCATTTGCATATCACATTAAATGTCGGGTCCCATCTGTGAATGAATGGGGGAATGTTTGCATGTCGATGATGTGTGAATGAGAGGGTGAATGAATGAAGGGCGACGGATCCAAGGTGCACCCCCCCTCTCGTCCAATGACAACTGGGAGAGGATCCAGCCACACTGCTAACCTGGCTGCAGGATAAGTGGAATAGATAATGAATGAATGAATGAATGAATGAATGGTGACCAGTCCAAGTTGTGCTAAGCCTCTGTCCAATGAAAGCTGGGTAGGCTCCAGCATCAGTGCTACCCTGGGTGCAGGGTGAGTGGAAGAAGATGGATGAATGAATGAATGAATTAAAGAATGAATGAATGGCGACCAGTCCAAGGTGTACCCTGCCTTTCGTCCAATGACAGCTGTGAAAAATTCCAGCCACCCTGCAACCCTGGTGCAGGATCAGTATAATAGATAATGAATGAATTTATGAATGGATGAATGGCGACCGGTCCAAGGTGTACCCCATCCTTCACCCAAGGACAAGTGGGAAAGGATCCAGCCACCCTGCAAACCTTGGTGCAAGATAAATTAAATAGACGAATGAATGAATGAATGAATGAATGAATGAATGAATGGCGACCAGTCCAAGGTGTACCCAGCCTCTTACCCTATGACAGCCGGGAAAGGCTCCAACATTGGTGCAGGAAAAGCAAAATAAACAATGAGTGAATGAATGAATGAATGAATGAATGAATGGCAACAGGTCAAAAGTGTACCCTGCCTTTCACCCAATGACAGCTGGGATCATCTCCAGCATCCCCTTGACCCGGAGTGCAGGATAAATGGTAGATCATGGATGGATGGATGAATGAATAGACTAATGAGTGAATGGATGGATGAATAAATTAGATCCCGCACACGCAAAAAGCACATTTTTTCTTTGTTTCTCATAGAAAAGCCACATTATCTAATAGATCCTTTGACAGTCTGTCATCCGTTACATGAAACCACGTTGTTGTTCTTTCCAGGCAGAAGGGTTTTTCTGTTTTCTAGTTTTCTGGCCCTAAAAACAAGAGCTCCATAGACGAGGACGCAGGCTTGGCTTTGTCGAGTGCAACCGTTCACCTGATCGCGGCCGTTCCCCCGCCTCCCCGGGCTCGCCGATGACAAAGCTGCCTTGTGCTAAGAGTAGCTTCAAGCAATGACACTGCATGAGAAAGTTCAAGAAGTGCATTTTTTTTTTTTTTTCAAACGAGATCCTGGGAAGGATAAACGTGATTTGAGAAAATAATCTCACGCCTCGGTGATCCATGGCACGCTCGGGGGAAACCGACCGGCCGCGCGAGTTAACACGAAAAACATAAATGTCAAGTCGAGAGTTTAAACACGGTTGCGGGAAAAATTTGATGATTCATTCAGATGAGCGGATGCATTGTTTCTCCCGTCAGCTGCGAAGACCTGTGTCCTCCGGGGAAGCACGGGCAGCAGTGCGAGGAGAGGTGTCCGTGTCAGAACGGAGGTGTTTGTCACCATGTGACCGGAGAGTGTTCCTGCCCCGCGGGTTGGATGGTATGCACACTGAAACACAAACACACAGCACACACACACACTCCCCGGCGGTGTGACACCGCTCCTCGAGGAAACACAAGTCGAAATTATACTCGGGTGTGAGTAACGCTTTTTCTGCCCGACTCTTCACGTCCGTTGGAAACAAGAGAAGGTACCATTATGGTCCCGCTTACTGACCTTTGCACCAGTGATGTGCGGTGAGGTTCATGGCTGGTGAGGCACTGACTTCATCACAATCAGATTTACAAACACATGAATCCTACAGAGTAGCTTATTCACCGAATAAGCCGAGGAATCGCTGGAATCACGAGCGCCCCCTACCGTGAGGCAGGGGAACTGCTTGCCTCACTTAGTGGCTCTTTGCAGCTGTTTTACGTTCGCTTAGCACACAAAAGTAGTTGTTGACAAAAAAAAGCACTGTGCATTGGAAATGAAGTTCATGTGGTAAAACCGAGGATGTCAAACGTACGGCCCGTGGGCCAGTACCGGCCCACCAGGGGGTCCAATCCGGTCCGTGGAAAGAATCTGCAGTTTGAAAAAATACATAGAAATCATGCCCTACTTTTTAAAAATTAAAATCCAGTTCCCATATTGTCTGCTACGGGTGCACTGTTTTAGTCAGTTTTAGCAACATGGCACTATGTTACTCAGAACTCATAGCAGAAATACGACTTCTGGTTCTGTAAATAGCATTTTGTCCAGATATTTACCTGCTTTTCCGTTGGCCCGACACCCTCGTTGTCTAAAAAGAGAAAAGTGGACATGGAGTTTAGGGTTATCTAAGATAAATGGACCACTTCTTATTTGTTTGTTGAAGTCAATAAGAAACCTGTAGAAAAATAGGAAACCCCTTGGTTTGGGTGCCACTATGAGACTCGCCATGGCGAAAAATACAACAAAATGCATAGAGTACTGAGAAGACAGAACTGCGGCAAAGTGTTGTTGAAATTGCACTCACTTTTCTTAATGAATCTAAGGTTGTTTGTCACGTATTTTTAAAGGAACAGTTCATTACATGTAAAGAGTTTTATCATTTACACTAAAACAAAGGAAACATTTGAACATAGTGTTACTTCTAGGTAACTACGCTATGATTTGACCGGTTTGGCCCCCTTGACATTAAACTAGGCCGCATGTGGCCGCCGGACCAAAATAGTTTACCGTAATTTTCGGACGATTAGCAACGACTTTTTCATGTAAACAACGGTGCGGCTTATGTATGGATTTTTTTGGGGGGGGGGGGGGGGGTAATGAGCTTCACGCCGCTAAAACATTTATACCCATCACATTGGACCGATAAAATGACCAAGTCTGTTCAACTCCGACACCGAAGAAGACGACTTTTTCGGTTTTAGTTAGCAGGAGGAAGCCCAAGATAGCGATCTGCTAGCCGATGCGGCTTATATTGAGGTGCGCTCAATAGTCCAGAAATTACGGTCAACATCTTAATAGTGACATACAGAGAACCAGCGATGCAGCCGTAGTGCAGAACATGCCAACAGTCAGCTGTCATTGCTCAATCTACGTTGAGGCTCAACAGTCCGCAGCCTCACCGCATGTCTCTTCTCAATATTTGAGCTGTAAATGTGAAAATCCAGCCATTTTTGAATAAAAAACTGGTGAAGTTAAATGACCTTTATAGTGCAAATCACTGATGAATATAACCATTTAATTTTTTTTTTCATTTTACATTTGACATTTGCCTCCCCCGACCTCACATCGCTGCTTTGCATTAAACTGTCAACTCCCGTCAAATATCAGTCTGTATTTGCATGCACTTAAAACTTCATACCTCATGATTCAACTTAATGTAAAAGTGCACTTTACTGTGAATTTGCACTCTATTATAGTATTATTATCATTTTGTTAATGTCATGTCACAGCAGTATTGTGAGATACATCTCCTCGATTCCTCTGTATGTCCAGTGCGTGCGGAGAAATTGACAATAACGCAGACTTTGACTTGACCTTGCATCTTCCGTGCAGGGCACCGTGTGCGGCCAGCCGTGTCCGGAGGGCCGATTCGGTCCCAACTGTTCCCTGGAGTGCCAGTGTCACAACAACGGCTTCTGCGTCTCGTCAAGCGGACAGTGTCTCTGCAGCCCGGGGTACACCGGGGAACGGTAGGACACTATTTATCACCGCTAGGCTAAGCTAAGCTAAACTGTGTGTGTTGGACATCGCGTGTGTCGGGAAACCACTGATGTAAACGAAGGGGCAACGAGGGATTGACGACAACAACATTGAGTTATGAGTTCATGGTACTTTTTCCACGATATTGATGCTTTTTGTCCCCTGAAGGTGTTTGTTAATAACTTTATCGCAAGGACAATGTGGCTAAAAGTCAAGAGCAGCAATACTTGAAAGAAATGAATCAGTGAATAAATTGAATAAAAATCATTAGAATTTTCGGAATTTTAATCATTATAGCAAATAATTGTGTGCTGGGGCCTGTCCCAGCTGTTACCAGGCGAGAGGTGGGGTTCACCCTTTTAAAATATTTGCCATTTTTTGACAAAAAAAACTTTTTTTTGGGCCTAAATCAACTCCTTATTCAACGGATGGCTCAGCTTTTTGGGTTTTCTGAAAAAATGATTCGATGCCGGGCTTACACCTTGCGATTTTCACAATCGAAAACATAAAACTGTAAATCAGAGGGAAACTCTTAAGAGTCTTGCTGGAGTCTAACTGGAGTCGTAACGCGCCCCCGTCGTCTGGGTTGTTAAGAGTAAGGCGGTAATCTTACAGTTTTGGAGCAGTCCTAGCTCAGTCTTTTCCTAGTCTTGGGATTACGACAAAATCAAACATGTTTGATATTATCGCAACTCTTTCGGTCTTTTGCGGTGACGTAACACAACCAACGACCAATAATGAACTCCAACAAAACCGGAGCAGGAAACCTAGAAGACAAATAATCACCAGAGTGGCAACAGAGACGGTATTTCTTTGCGGTTTGGATGAACGGGGAACGGCGAAGGACATCCCGATCAATGCGGAGGGTCCAGAAAGAGGACCAGAAGGTGGATCTATGGACAGAACAGCCCGGCTTGGACGATATCAACTGTCCGACATACCAGCACCGGGTCGAGAAAGAAACGCAATGGACTGAAATCGCAGAGGCTCTGCAAATACCCACCGAAAACATTGCATTTACATCCAGGGACTTTGTACAATCTCAGTGTCAGACTAGGCTGAGACTTATAACTCTAGTCTTTAGATGTGAGATGGTAATTTTACACAAGTCTTTTCCAAATTTTGTCAAAGTCTTTAGATGTGTGAGGGGCGGTAGGCCATTATTTTATGAAGGCGATGATATAGACGCATACAACTATTCACTCTCGTAGGACGAACATTATCACGAGTTCCTCTGCCGTTGCCATATTTGTTATTGTCTAAAAAACAGAACGCAGAACTTGGAAGTTGGAAGTGAACTCGGCACTGCCCTCTGGTGGACACGTTGCTTTACAGCATAGGATGAAAGCACACATGGGACTATACAGCATACCCTTGTTTTTCGCGGGGGTTATGATGTTCCAAAAAGAACCCGTGATAGGCAAAAGCCGAGAAATAGAAACCTTTATTTTTTTTTTACAATTATTATACAATTAAATACTCTATTATACATTGAAAAGAAAGAACAAACCATTTTACAGGCTCAATCATGTGTTTCACAAATAAAAGTACTGTACTTTAGAAAGGTTTTTTTCAACAAATAACTTCTGTACTGTACCGTCAAATAATAATTTTAATCATCAATGTGAACAGAAGGCTTCAAATTGCGGAGATTAGCACCGCCCACCGCGAACTTATTGCTGCTGCGAAACTTATTGCTGCTGTCGTCCTTATGTTTTTTTCTTCCTTCTTTACGAATGGAAGATTCATTAATTCCGTAATGCCGACCTACAGCCGCATAGCTTTTACCTTCCCTTAGCATGTCCAGAAGTTTAACTTTATCTGCGCTAGATAGCATCTTCCGCTGCCTTTTGGGCCCTTTTGTCAGTCCAGAGCGTTTTGTCAACATTATTGGTTTCAGAGAAATTGGAAATTGCAAGAGAATTTGCACGTACGTAATGTAAATTTGGCAAGCTGTTTTACGTACGTGTACATATTAAACTGCAACGTTATTGACGCACAGGGAGAGAAGAAGCGGAGTGACTTTTTAGCCAATCAGAATGCAGATCACAATGCACGATGCAAATCCGTGAAGTAGCGAAACCGTGAAAAGTAAACGGTTATAGCGAGGGATCGCTGTACGGGCATTCGAAACGGAATTCCTTCCTGCTTACACCCGTCGAAAAAGAATATCGGTCTTTTTTCGCATTGTTCTGCTCGTCGTCGTTCCCTCACGGCCTTCTTCGCGACGGAGGAGTGAACCAACAGGCTCCGGTTCTACTCATCTGTATCTGCTTAACTCATCCGCCTCCTCCAAATTACCGTAGAGAAATCAAGACCAGGAAGCTGGCTGGTGTTTTCTCAGACTGATCTTAGCTGTTTGCCGCGTGCCGCCTTGCGTCCATATAATTAACAATATCAGAGAGCGCGCAGCATATACTTAGGCGGGCCAGTGATGAGACAGGAATAGCCCTCCCGAGTGCCCTTTTATGAGTAAATAAGGGTTTGAGCGAAGCCAAACGTCATGGTGTAGCGCCGCTTGTAAATAGGTTGGTCAGGCTCCACCCGAAGCCGCTGGAATCCATTAAGAGCGCAGCGGGGGCCCCGTCAGGAAGGAGCAACACCCACCGCCGCCGCCGCCGCCGCCGAATGAGTCGCGACACGTTTGCCGGTGCGGTCGGACGACTCCAGATAGAGCCGTCATTTCGGTAAAGATTGCAGAGGAAAGGCTGCAGAGGAAACTGAGTGAGCAAATTCTGAAACACAAGGAAATCAGATTTAGTAGTCTGCATGATGAATATTCCAAAAGAAAGAGCGTTAAGGGAAAGGAATTAAAGAATAGATGGGCATGTGTTCTATATTCTGAATGGAAGGGAATTCATCTGCTTTTCTTAGAAAGAGCAAACAATGGCCTCCATGTTTGTTCCCCCTTCTTCCCTGTTCTTACTTGTCCTTGGGGGGCGTTTTGTTTTTCGGCCCCAGCGTGATCCGCGGGCCGGGCCGGGTGGATCTTTGTCCTCTAATCATGGAGGAGATCATGAGGATCCTCGGCAGCTCGTCTCTGAGCGGTCGGTTTGGCCCCATTAGCCTCTTCCAGGAACGTCCGAGAGGCCGAACCGCAGCGGCTCCCATTACAGACAGCAGGTTTGCGGCCGCTGCCCCGTGACCCTTTCTTCTGGTGCCCTTGATTTACTTTTTGTTAAACACAGATGTTCAACAAAAAAAAAGTCAGTTTCTACTTCTGGTCGTTTTTTTTTTTTCTCGTGTTGGTTAATTTCTTTCGGACCGGTCCGGGTTGCCAAGCCCTTTTTTGTTTTCTCGGCCGAGCGCTGAGAGCGGCGGGGGGGAAGTCAGACCTGAATGAGGGGTTTCAGGTTTTGTTTGAGAGCTTTTTGAAGTTGACTTCTAAGTAAGAATCCCGAATTTGAATTTGTCCGTCAGCCAGCGTGGGTCTGGGGCGATTGAACACAAGACGCGAAGGTACTTGGACTCCAGATCCCGACGGCCTTTTCAAATGTCGTTAAAAGCCCGGGTGCCTCCCTTGCGTGCTTAATGTCGCCATGGTTGTCGAGCGATACGTTCCGCTCGGAGGCGGTGCCGAGTTCAGAGTTCACGTCCGACTGCAGTTGCAGGCACCTAAAAACATCGGCACCGCAAAAAGCCATCGCAGTGGATGGACCCGATCCTCGAGCATACCGTGCAACTCTGCACCCCAAGAAACCCCGATGGTACCGCTCAGTTTGTTGTGCTTGGCCGCTTCGAGTCAATGCCTGGATCTTCCGTTCCACCCGTGCGGAATCTCATGTTTCTAAACCCATAGAATTTCCGAGTGAAGGGGTTCCCCCGGGTCTGTCACGTCGGGTGAAGCCGAATATGCCTGGACGCGCACCGCACTTCCCAGAGGCTCTTCTCTTTTGTGTCCACTAGGAAATAGGGACCTTTTGTTTTTGTGCACCGACATTGTGGAACAGCCTGATCTGTGGATTCTTTGAAGCAAAGCTGAAAACCCACTTGTTTGCCGCTGCACACGAGTCATCAATGTCAGTTTTTTTTTTTTTTCTGGGCAGCACAGGGGGCACAGCGGTTCGCACTCCACCTCACAGCAAGACGGTTCCCGGTTGGACTCCGACAGAGGGGCCTTTCTGTGTGGACTTTGAATGTCTTTCCCATGTCAACGTGGGTTTCCTCCAGGTTTTCCGGTTTCCTCCCGCGGTCCAAAAACCCGGCTCTGTTGGTTGAGCCGGTTCGATACCCGATTCCGATTGAGTCATCGGACTGATCCCGTTTGCCGAGCCTGCGTGGGTTCGACCAAGCCTCAGGAATTCACTTCATAGAACTACACGCGGTGTCTAATTACACTCTTCTTACTTCGCAGCTTGACGTCAGTGTGACCTCGTACTCTTCTGCGAAATCTCTTTTCTCATCATTCAGTGACGCCTTCAGGGAATAATGGCGACTTTTTATGACACACGGCGTCTTGTGTAACAATCTTGGGGTTGCTGAGATGGTAAAAATGGGGAGTAGTCTGCTACCGGGAGTAGTCCGGTTACCAATTTCACTAAATGCCCCAGGATGCTGCTCTCCAAACACAAAACCTTAGAATGTAGCCAAGGGGGCCCGGGGAGGTCAACAGAAGTCCGTCCAGCGGTGTTTACATCACGCTGACATGTTGACCAGCTGTCAATATTGGGCGTCGCCCCTGCAATAACAGCTGTCTCCAAAAAAAAAAAAAAGTATGGGTGTGTTGTTAAGGGGGTTGATTGACAGGAGACCCTGGCTGGTGTTGATATCTAACCTTCGCCGTAGGCTGCGCTGACCTTTGACCCCCCTGCTTTGGGTAACAGGGGGGGTCGGATGTGCACGCGCACTTCTTGACACGCTAGTTACAGTCAGATCCGCACAATCGCTCCTATAGAAAGGGGTCCAATCCTTCCAAAATAAGACTCTCACATGACTCCCGATATCCCTGGAAGTGGTTGGACGTGCACACGCGCACGCACACCCGGAGGATCAACGTGCACGCGGTTTCACACTTTAATATGACGTCCAAATCACGCGTTCATGTGTCCGCAGGTGCCAGGACGAGTGTCCGGTCGGGTTCTACGGGGCCGGCTGCGCCAAGACGTGCCGCTGCAAGAACAACGCCAAGTGTTACCATAGCAACGGGATGTGTTTGTGCGAGCCGGGCTACACCGGGGAGACATGTGACGTGCGACTGTGTCCCGAGGGAAACTACGGCCTGCGTTGTGACAGGAAGTGCCCGTGCTTTGCTGAAAACACCCTCAGGTAAAGGGAAAAAAAAATACCCATTTTCAGAACTGTGCAGTGTGTGACCGTTTTTGAATTATGGGATGTCGTTTGCAAACCCAAAGCGACAAAAACCTTTTCTTATTAGGACTTTGCATTCCCCGCCGGTGTCCAGGCAGGTTCTCCGATTTCATCCCATAATGTGATTGACAGGTTAAGCTCCGCCTCCTGCCCCGCTCAGATTGGCTCCAGGCGTAGAAACTGAATGAAAGAATGCTTGTCAAAATCTGGATTTGAATTTCTTCGCCTATCCGAGAGGCCCCTTCAGTTCTAATGACCTGCAGAGAGTTTTCGAATATACCGTAAATTCCGGCCGTAAATACCGTAAATTGTCTCCGAAAATTAGAATATTGTGATAAAGTTCTTTATCTTATGTAATGCAATTACAAAAACAAAAATGTCATACATTCTGGATTCATTACAAATCAACTGAAATATTGCAAGCCTTTTATTATTTTAATATTGCTGATTATGGCTGACATCTTAAGAAAACTCAAAAATCCTATCTCAAAATCATGAAAAAGTCATTTTTATTTTGTTAATTGCATTACAGAAGATACAGAACTTTAGCACAATATTCTAATTTTCTGAGACAGTCCTGTAAGCCTCTACTTTTTTCACACGCTACGCTTTTTACAGCGATGCGGCTAATATACGGTACCTTCTTTCCGCCGACGCCGTCACAGTGGTCAAATGACACCGTTTCGGGAAACCCACCCGCATTTACGATAATTCTTCAGATCAGACATCTTGCGCTAAAAGCACACACCCCTATTGGGAAAAAGACGCGCGTAAAAACATTTGATGCCGCTTTCAAATTGAAAGCGATCAGTGTGGCTGTTAAAGAAGGAAGCTGCTGCACGTAAGGTCGCCTCGCCACGTGTTCTGAAAAAACATCTCGCTTTGTTAATATCTCATGTTTCAACCAGGACACCTAAAAGACAAGTGCAGCTTATTTATGTACAATTTCTTTTAAAAATTAGCAGGTGCGGCCTATACAAAGATGCGCCCTATAGTCCAGAATTGACAGTAACTGCTGTGATTTTTCAACGAGATTTCAATACACCACGACCTGGATGACTGAGATTACTAATCGGTTAGTAGCTGCACCTCCACAAGCAAGTTCATGGGTGGAGAGAGCGGAGGTGAGGCTCGCCACCGCAGACAGCTGACCCATCATTTGGGACGACGCAGCTGGCGGGATGCATGTGTCGCCAGCCGGCAGCTGTTCTGCTGGTGCTCAATGGGCCTGCTGTGTCAGGTGGACCAGCTGTCAGTCAAACACACACACACACACACACACACACACACACATACACACCACCTGCATGTTTGTGAAGATGTTTCTAGACCCTTGTTTGGATTGAGTTCACTCGTAACCCCCACGTCCTCTATTGAGGACATTTTGGTTTCTGCGCACTTTTAGCTTTATTAAGATATTTCAATTATGACATGATTGGGACATTGTGCTGCTGCAGCAGCAGCAAAAAGTGAAAAAAAAATAAGTAACAGTTACATAAAATAAATAAACTCTGATGTGTAACAGTATAAAGTATAATCTTAAAAAAAAATATCTCCATATGTACCAATATACAGGAATAAGCGGCAAAGTGGTAATGTGAAGTAGTAGTTTATGTGTATATATATATATATATATATATATGAATTTACTGTTTATTCACAATTTTTTTGGTTCCATGCTCTTTTAAATTTGAAACAAATTCACAGTGGTTACGATTGTTTGCAAATCGGAAACATTTAAATCATGCAACGCCGGGGGATTTTAAGTGCCCCCGTTTTTAAAGGTTAATTTGAGATAAAACCAACCTAGAAACACTCATCCTGTAAAGAAAAGCAAACATTGCAAGGCTCTTCATCATCTAATGTGGTTGATAGAACAACATGGCTGCTCTGTTCCCATGGAGGCTTCAGGCCAAACTGCAGGGTTGTATGTGTGTGTGTGTGTGTGTGTGTGTGTGTGTGTGTGTGTGTGTGTGTGTGTGAGGAACACTCACTTTAGTGAATTCCATATTTGTCTCCAGGAACAGTGTGTCTCCAACCTACATTGGAGTACATATGCCATAAATGGGTCAATATTCCTTCATTATCTATACCAATTATCCCGTGGTCAGGGTTTGCCGGGGAGCTGGAGTTTATCTCAGCTGTGATTGGCCGAGAGGCCGGGTTCGGGCGCCGGACCGGGCGCCGCTTCATCCCAGGGCCACACGTAGACGTACAACGTCAATCTCCACAACCGTTCATTCGTTCATTCCCACGTCCGGACAATTTAGGATCTCCCGTGAGCCGACTTTTCAGGGTTTTGGACCTGGAGAACCCAGAAGAACCCCACGCAGACTCGAGGAGTGCATGGAGACTCCGCCCCCTTTCCCAAAAAGTCCCTGTTTTCGGACGTTTGTCTCGTGCCTGCAAGTCAAACGTCCTGTAAGACAGCAAATCCGTGACATGATCCTGGCTGGATTTCCCCTCCCGGGCTAATGGGGTTTAGTGTTACTTGAGTAAACAAAAAGCGACGGGTTCTATCTCTAATCTGAGACGGGCCTGTGTGTGTGTGTGTTTGTGTGTGAATGTGATCAAGTCGTCAACAATGCAACTCCGGCCCGATCGAAATTAAATTTCCCATATAAATAGCCGGATTTTTTTTTTTTTTTTTTTTCACATTTTTTTATTTTTCAACACCCGCCGGCTCGTGTTTTCCCTGCTGGTCACAAGACTGGTGGGGGATTGCGAAACAGACAGAAACATAAAAGGGACCCTGATCTTCCCAAAACAGCTGTTCTCACTTTGTTGATGTGTTATTAAAGGGGACCTTTATTACGCAGGATTCTCAGTTCAAATAATATCCCTGTCTTAAAAGGCCGCTTGCATAAAAGTCCACCTTTCTTCTCAGTGGACGGCTCCCGGGGGTTTGCCGGGGGGCGGCAAAGCTCACGCAGGACTTTTTGCCTCGGGCGACAGGGGGGGGGGGGCTTTTTGGTTTTGTCTTTTTTTTTTTGTTTTTTTTCGACAGAAAACTCCCCGTCTTTCAGAAAATAGTGAGGAAGTCAGGAGGACATGATGAGGTAGCGATGGATTTGAGCGGAGGAGCGCCGAGCAAAGCATGCATGGGCTTCACTGGACACCCGAAATTTGTCCAGATGTGTGAAAGACAGAGTGAACGCTTATTTGTTTCTAAATATCATGCCAAAGATTTAGCAAATGTTAAATGTCCTTGTCCTATGATTTCTGAATGAGAGGGTAAATGCCGTATATTTCTATACAGACGTCCGAATGAATGAGTGAATGGTTGCACGTCTGTATATCACGCATGAATGCGATTACAAGATGTGAGTGAATGAATGAGCTGGTGAATGTTGTATGTCTGCATCACGTGCCAATGAATGAGTGAATGGTCGCACATGTATATATTGCATGTGAATGTGACAGTAAACTGTTGTGAATGAATGAATTCTTAATAAGAAATATGAATGAGTGAGGGACTGGCTGCATGTCTCTGTGATATTCAAATGAGTGAGTAAATGGTTGAATGTATTCATATGACATGTGAATGAGAGGTTGAATGTTGGTTGTCTCTATATGACGTGCAAATTTAATGAGTGAATGGTTGCACGTCTGTATATCACGCCTGAGTTCAAATACGAGATGTGAATGAATGAATGAGTGGGCGAAGGGGTGAAGTGAATGAGAGGGTGAATGTTGTATGTCTGCATCATGTGCTAATGAATGAGGGAATGATTGCACATCTATATATCGCGTGTGAACGTGTCAGTAAACTGTTGTGAATTAATGAATGAATGAATGAATTCTTATCTGTCTTAATAAGAAACATGAATGAGTTAGGGACTGGCTGCATGTCTCTGTGATATTCAAATGAGTGAGTGAATGGTTGTATGTTTTTTTATATGACGTGCAAATGAATGAGTGAATGGTTGCATGTCCCCTCTATGAAGTGAATGAAGGTGCATGTTTCTATATCAGGTGTGAATGTGTCAGTGAACTGTTGAGGATGAATGAATGAATGAGGGAGCGGTGGTCCGTCTTAATATGAAACGTGAATGAGTGAGTGAATGGTTGAATGTTCCTATATGAAGTGAATGAAGGGGTGAATTTTGCACGTCCCTTTATTATGTGTGCTTGTATAAGATATCCACATGAGTGAGTGAATGGTCGAATTCTTTATATAATGAGAGGGTAAATGTTGTTATTTTTTTTATATGCCGTGCAAATGAATGAGTGAATGGTTGCGTGTCTCTATATCAGGTGTGAACGCGTCAGTGAACTGTAGAGGATGAATGAATGAGGGACCGGTTGTCCGTCTTAATATGAAATGTGAATGAGTGAGTGAATGGTTGCCTCTGTATGATAATTGAATGAGAGGGTGATGGTGTTTGTCTCTATGCGACCTGTGAATGAATGAATGAATGAATGAATGAATGAATGCTTATTTCCTTCTAAATGACGTGCAAATGACTGAGTCGTATTCTTCATATGACATGAGGTGTGAATGAGAGCGTGAATGTTGTGTGTCTCTATATGATGTGTGAATGAATGAGTGAATGTTTCTATATCATATCAATGTGTCAGTGAACCCTTGAGGATGAATGAATGAGGGAACGTTGTCTGTCTTTATAAAAATCTCGAATGATTGAGTTGCATGTTTGAGATATTCAAATGAGGGAGTGAATGGATGAATGTCCCTACGGGAAGTGAATGAGAGGGTTGCCAAGGCGACGCCTTTGACGCCTCCCTCTAATAACCAGCTTTGCTTTGGCAGCCCATTGAAAAATTTAAATCCCGACACGGCGAGTCACACTTTCTGCACAAAAACGCCGCTTCCTTTCCGTGACGACCTGTGTGTTCCTCCCCTTTTCACCAGCTGCCACCCGATGTCGGGGGAGTGCACGTGTAAACCCGGCTGGTCCGGCCTCTACTGCAACGAGACGTGCACGCCCGGCTTCTACGGCAAGTCCTGCCGACAGGTGTGCCCGTGCCAGAACGGCGCCGACTGCCACAGTGTGACGGGGGATTGCACCTGCGCCCCGGGATTCATGGTAAATCCTCTCGTCTGGGATTCGGCGCTTAAACCGAGGCCCGGATCTGATTTCGTTTTGGGGCTCCGTGTGAGCGCCGCATCCTGGGATGTCCGTTGACCCATCCCTTCATCTCCGGCCAGCTCGGATCCGACTCATAATCCCTGTTTTAGCACAATAATCCTTATATTGCGGTGTGATTACAACATCACAGATTACGACTTTCCAACATGATGTGCAACATCGCGTAAGAACGAGAGGCGAGTTACAGCACGGCTACTTTCCAGGAACGCTACAAAGCCCTCGTATAAGTTTCTTAGACACAGCACTCCCGACTCGAAAACCATCAGCTGTGCAGAAGAATATTCTATTAATATTAGTTCAGTCGTGCCTTTCGGAGAGAAACGCTGTAAATCCACGGCTTCCAGCTCACATGTTCCCCGTGGGCCCCTGACTTCGCCTCCGATCTGTAACGGCGTTGACCCTTGCAGGGCCCCGACTGCTCCGTCCCCTGCCCAGCGGGATCCCACGGAGTCAACTGCTCGTCCAGGTGCAGCTGCAAGAACGGAGCCCAGTGTTCGCCCGTGGACGGCTCGTGCTTCTGCAGACCAGGTGAGCAGAACACGGCGGTTCGGGCCGGATGGCGGGCCCCTGCTGGACGGAATGGGAATTACACTCAAACAAAACATAAAAGATAAGATAAATTTGTTTATCACAGCAGCGCAACAATAACAATAAATAAATAGAAGAGACAATTAAAAGGATGAAGAAAATAGCAAGGATGGGAATCGATGACAACAAGCATAAATATAAACAGGATGAGAATGGAATGACAAGAGGGGTAAAAAATAAACCAAAATATAAAGATACATGATGATGCGGAAGTTCCTATCATGCCCTAACTCCGTCAATTTTGATTTTTTTTTATATATTTTTTTTTTATCATTGTTGGTCTCACTCCATTCGCATCATGTTTATTTTTGTCATTCTTACTGTCACTTTGCTTCTGTTCTTATCCTTGTTTTTTTTTTGTTTTTTTTTTTCATTCTGTTGATTACCCTTGTTCACTCTTGCTATATTTTAATTATATTTATACTAATTTTTATCAACATTGTCATTGTTGCTCATAAAAAAAAAAAAATCCTGTACGGAGATCTATAAAGTATATCTTTTTCCAATTTCAGTCATTATTTTGACACATTTCAACAATGCTAAACGGCGCTAAAGTCTTGTAACCCCCCTGGATCGTACCATCTGACGGCAACCGATGCATTTCACTTTTTGTTGGTGTAAAAGCGTAAGCTACATTGTGGATGTTGTGGTCCAGGGTGGCACGGGGTGGACTGCTCCATCAACTGCCCCAGCGGCTCCTGGGGGCTGGGCTGCAACCAGAGCTGCACCTGCGGGAACGGAGCGGCGTGCAACGCCCTGGACGGCCGCTGCACCTGCGCTCCGGGGTGGAGGGGGGAGCGATGCGAAGTCCACTGCCAGGTGAGGACCGTGCACGTCCGTATATATATATATATATATATATATACACTGCTCAAAAAAATAAAGGGAACACTTAAAAAACACATCCCAGATCTAAATGAATGAAATATTCTTATGAAATACTTTGCTCTTTACACAGTTGAATGTGCTGACAACAAAATCACACAAAAATGATCAATGGAAATCAATTGTATCAACCCATGGAGGTCTGGATTAGGAATCACACTCAAAATTAAAGTGTAAAAACAAACTCCAGGCTGATCCAACTTTGATGTAATGTCCTTAAAACAAGTCAAAATGAATCTGTGTTGCTTCCTGAGTGGACACTATGATTTCACAGAAGTGTGATTGACTTGGAGTTACATTGTGTTGTTCAAGTGTTCCCTTTATTTTTTTGAGCAGTATATATATATATATATATATATATGTATAAATACCCTAACTTGGGAGTACCCTAATTGGTCCCGCGACCGAGCTCGTAAGTCCATTAAATTTCCCCATTGAAATCAGTTGAAACGCTAAAAATGATTTGCTTTGAAATTGGTAAAATGTACTTTTTTAATCATTTTAAATCAAAATAAATAATGGTAATGTATGAAAAAAATGATAATACATAATAAAAGAGAATGTCAAAAATTGTACTTAGCCTGAAAATCAAACAAAGATGCCGGAGGCGGTAGAGTTTTTATTCGGCGCTCTATCGCTTAATCGCTTAAGATAAGATAGAATAAGAGAAGAAAGACTTTATTGATCCTTGAATGGGAAATTCAGAATTATTATGTAGAAAAATGTGCAAATTATAATGAAAGGGAAGACTATGCAAATAAAGGATATAGATACAATTGAACTAGACTACATACAGTAGAAGTAGAAAATAGAAAATAAAATAACAAACAGAAAACAAAATAACAAATATAAGAAATGTCTTGTGCAAAGAATGGTTATAGAAATAACAGACGCTCAGTAGGAGATGTGGGTAGTGAAACTGAAATGATGAGTGAGGTTTCCTGCACATGTATAAATATATATGATAAGTGATAAGTAGAGATAAAGGTAGTGAAAAATATTGATCCAAAATAAATAAAAAATCCTAAAATGCATAAAAATGCATTTTACTTTAGTTCGTACATATTAAAAATGTCACTTTGAATTTGAAAAGTATGGTGATCTTTTACCATCAAAATAAATCGTGGTCAAATATTTTTTTGGTTTGAAAATTGAAGTTCAAGTACAAGAAGGACTCAAATAGACTTTGAGTATTTTGCTAAAAAGTAACCCTCAACTCAACATCTTTTTCTCAGGGTTGAAAATGTTTTGTCGCATGCAGAAATGCCATTTTGTTTTTTTGTGCAATTGTTCATTGATTTAAAAAACCAACAACAATAAGATAGGCAAAGAAAAGGCAAAAAAATAACATTATATGCAGTGGTAATTCATTTTAAATTTCAAAAGGGTTGTGTGGCTCCAGGTGTTTGCTTTACTGTGGGGAAACTGGTCCAAATGTGGTAAATCTGGCAAATCTGGTAAAAGTTGGCGACTCCTGGACTAGCGAGTGGCGGGCGGCTCAATTTTATGAAAAGCAGCGGCCACGGAGGTGTTATTCGCTCATCCTGCTCTTAACTCAGATCTCAGCTTGTATCTCAAAGCAAAAAATCAAATTAGCAATTTGCATCTAGGAAAAGATGCAAGTTGATGCACTTGTAAGCCAAGGTTCCACTGCATGTGTGTGTGTTTGACAAAACGTGAACTTGAATCCACTGGCAGGATGGAAGCTACGGCCTGGACTGCAGGGAACGCTGCGACTGCAGTCACGCTGACGGCTGCCACCACTCCACCGGACACTGCCGCTGCCTTGCCGGCTGGACGGGTAGGAGCGACCGCTGACCCCCAAACCGAAAAACATTTTCGGGAACATTCGTGTTTTTTTTGTCACTATATCTAAGATAAGATACAGGGAATAGGCTAAGAATAAGGGAGGAGTCCAAGGATCATTGAGCACCCGTGTTTACGTGCAGGTATCCACTGCGACAGCGCATGTCCAGAAGGCCGCTGGGGCCCGAACTGCTCTCTGCCTTGTAACTGTAAGAACGGAGCGTCCTGCTCTCCGGACGAAGGGACCTGCGAATGTGCTCCAGGGTTCAGGGGCGCCACCTGTCAGAGGAGTACGTACCTGCACCTGCACCTTCACCTTCACCTTCACCTTCACCTTCACCTTCACCTTCACCTTCACCTTCACCTTCACCTTCACCACATGCAAAGCCTCCCTACGACTGGTCGTCCGAACAAGCGCGTTTTCTCACGTTCCATTTTGCTAAATATTATAAATCGTCACTTGCAACCCTTCTTGATGTTTCCTCACCTGCGTGTTCCTCTTTCCTCCGCAGTCTGTTCCCCTGGTTACTACGGACACCGCTGCAGCCAGATGTGCCCCCAGTGCGTGCACAGCAACGGGCCGTGCCACCACGTGTCCGGACATTGCGACTGTCTGCCGGGCTTCAAGGGCGCGCTTTGCAATGAGGGTGAGCGCCGCGGCACGGCACGCCGGAGTCGGTTATTGTCGACCACTAGGGGGCGCCAAAACTCACCCAGCTAGAACTAGAATTTCATTTTGTTGATTTTTTATGTTTTACCATTTTCATTTCATTTCTTTTGATTAACATGTTACGGCTTTGATGGTTATTTTCTTTCTTAACCAGTCAAATTGTCAAAATAAATGAATCAATAAAAGCATGAATGAATGATTAAATAGAATAATTAATGAGCTAGATAATTAATGAATACGCGAATGTAAAAAAAAATAAATAAATAAGGGGATAATCCCAGACTTTCTTAAAAAGCTAAAAGCTATGGCTGCTAATGTTTGCGCTAGGTCCCTGACACATTCAAGATTCAAAGAGTTTATTGTCATGTGTACAGTCTGGAAACATGATTCTCGTACAATGAAATTCTTACTTTGCTGTCCATTTAGTATTGATAGATAAATAACAATAAACACATAGTCGTAACCTGATGTATGAAATTTAAAAAGTGCAGGTAAATGTAAACATACACGATAATGTAAACGGTATTGGTAAGATTGACTACAGTTCCCAGTGATGAATCTCAAATACACGTTTAGCTATTTATGAATAATAGCCTACTAGCTAACTTGATGTGTGTGGTGTGCAGTGTGTCCCGGAGGTTTCTACGGGAAGCGGTGCTTCTGGGGCTGCAGCTGCACCAACAACGGCACCTGCAACCCCATCGACGGCTCCTGTCAGTGCTACCCCGGATGGATCGGCAGCGACTGCTCTCAGCGTAGGTCCAACCCGGCGCCGAGGGTTCGAAGGATCGACGGGATCTGATGTTTTCACCTGGCTTTTCCTGCAGCGTGTCCACCCGGCCAGTGGGGACCAAACTGCATCCACACCTGCAACTGTCACAACGGAGCGTACTGCAGCGCATATGATGGGGAATGCAAGTGCACGCCTGGATGGACCGGCCTCTACTGCACGCAGCGTGAGTTTTACACACTCCCTCACACACACACACACACACACACACACACACACACAAATCAATATGCGCACCTGATCTTCAAGCTAACATTCCCGATTATGTGTGAGGCTCATAGTCATTCTCCAAACTGCTTTGTCACTTTTTGACCCGACCTGCACTGAGCTGGGATGTTTTTGTTTTTTTTTAAATGAGAATAAGTGATTTGCAGTAGTTTTTAACACCAAAGAGTTTTTTTCACGCTAAATCATGAATCCGTCACCTTTCTCTGACCCTCAAAATCATTTTCTGAGCGTTTAAATTCAGCACTTTTATGGTTTTCTTTCAAAAATCGCGTCCCCTCCACCCGCAGGCTGCCCGTTAGGATTTTACGGGAAGGACTGTTCCCAGACCTGTCAGTGCAGGAACGGAGCCGACTGCGACCACATCACGGGTCAGTGCACCTGTCGCACTGGCTTCATGGGACAGAACTGTGAGCAAAGTAGGTCCCCCCCCATCCCACCCGCCGTCGGGTCGCTACATTTCGAAACCTTTCCGAAAAACGCACGCTTTTGCTCAGACATGCACATCCTGTGAAACCGAGCGGCGATTTGGACGCGGCTCCCGAACCGCCAAACGGCGCTTTGGGTTCCCGTTCTGTGTGTTTTGCAAGTCGGAATTCCACATCGGTCTCCATCCTTCCCTGCAGAGTGCCCACCCGGGTCTTACGGCTACGGCTGCCGGCAGGTGTGCGACTGCCTGAACAACTCCACCTGCGATCACATCACCGGAACGTGTTACTGCAGCCCGGGCTGGAAGGGAGCTCGCTGTGACCAGGGTGAGGATGCGCATCGTCGCTTCCCGCGATGTCCTGGCTTCTCCTCTCTCCTAGTGTATTGGCCGAGACGGCTCTTTTGCCATCATGTTCTCGCCCTCATGGTGCCTCCATGTTCTCGCCATATCTGCGTGGGGTTCCTCACATGGGATAAAAACATGCACGAGCTTCATTGGAAACCCTAAATTAAACAGACGTGTGAATGAGAAGGTGAATGGTTGTATCTATATGTGGCCAAATCAATAACCACTTGGCAGTCCTGTAGATTAGTACTGGATATAATTATTTTTGCACTATTTACCGTAATTTCCGGGTTATTTCCGGGTTTAAAAATGCAGCGTCAACAATGATTTTTTTTTAGGCCAACGAGCTTCATGACGCCAAAATGTTTAGCCTCGTCACATCGGACCAATGAAATTACCGTGAAATTCTGAGGCCGTTCACCAAAGAAGACGACTTTAATGGTTTTAGTGCGAAGGAGGGAGACCAAGATAGCGTTCAGCTGGAGCAGGACAAAGCGGGGATAGATTTATTATTTATTATTTATTATTTATTATTTATTATTTATTATTTATTATTTATTATTTATTATTTATTATTTATTATTTATTATTTATTATTTTCATCAACCGTGTTATAGGCGCTGTTCAGAAAAAAGCTTTTCCAGTATGTGTTTGTGAATGTGTATGTATTTGACTAAAATCCCCCCAAAAAAACATTTCTGCGTAAATATCTCATATTACAACATGGACACCTGCGACTTATAGACAAGTGCAACCTATATGTGTACACATATGTATTTATTTATTTTCAGCCGGTGCGGCTTATATTCAGGTGTATTCAATAGCCTAAAAAAATGTCCTGTCTAGAATCGACTACATTTAATGCACATATCAATCTGTAGCACCCTATCTGTAAATCACATTATTGACATAATAATGACATTAATGACATATAATATGTATATGCTGTTAATTTATTTTTCAAATCTGCACCTGCTGCTTTTTTGCACTTCTGGTCGTATGCTTAACTGCTTGACCTGCACTTGTACACATGTAATGACAACATGGTTGAATCTAAACTAATCGAAACAGCTAACTGGTCCAGGGTCACCCCGACTCCCACCCAGTGACAACACTGGATGAATTTACCTCCACATCCCACATATATGTTAAAAAAGTGCTTGGACAAAGATGTCAAATTGAGTGACCCCTCCCTGCCCTTCCCCCTTCCCGTGCTCCCCAGCAGGCGTGGTGGTGGGCAGCTTGAACAGCCTGACCAGCGCCGCCATGCACGTGGACACCTACCAAATCGGAGCCATCGCGGGGATCATCGTACTGGTGCTGCTGGTGCTCTTCTTCCTCCTGCTCTTCATAATCTACAGGAAGAAGCAGAAGGTCAAAGAGCCCGCCATGCCTGCGGTGACCTACACACCGGCGCTGAGGGTCACCGCCGATTACACCATATCAGGTATAGCATGAGTCGCATGTCTTTGTTTGTTTGTTTGTTTTGAAGTTTATTAGGACAGTGTACAAATACATTAAGCACAGAGGCAGAGATGTTTGTACCAGATTATAGCTCATAGCTAATTTCCATCTGTAGTCCTGTGCAATACAAATATAAAACTGTATAAAATAGTATATAAAATATACAGATAGGCAATAAAGTAACTATACAATATATAAATAGGCAATAAAATATGTCTTTTGCAAGTTTAAAGTGCTATTGTTGTGATATTGTTACTTGGGTCAGGGATGTATTATTACATTTGGAAGAACTGATCACAAGTCCGATTTGTGAATTATGAGATTATGAGAGCTTGAACAATAAGAAGAGGGGGGAATAAGCCCGTCCTGCACTTCAATGCCAGGAGCAGACAGAATGTGTGAAATTCACACAAAAGAGTGAGAACTCTTGTTTATTTTCTCTGTGAGGGTCAAAAAAACATGTAGTTACCACATGTGACCACATGGTGGCGCCAAAAACAAATATTAATTAAAAATAAAACAGCTTGTGTTTGTTGAGCAGTCAGATATCAGCTGGGCTTGGATCAATTTCATAAAGGGTTTTTTTTTATTCAAGGGTCATAAATAAATAGAAGAGCAAAAAAAAAAAGAAAAAGAAAAAGCAAATGTTATCTTATAATTCATGTTCTCTAAGTTCTCATCCAGCTTATAAAGTGTAACCTTGTTCTTGTCACAGATGCCCACCCCCCGCCCTGCGAGACGCATCCCAGTAACTACTTTTCCAACCCAAGCTACCACACACTCACCCAGTGCATCAGTCCCCGGCATGTTAGCGCCTCTCTGTACGAAAAGGTATGACCTTCGGAGAGGCCGGTAAAAGGCCGGGGGGGGCAGAAGGTTGTCAGAGCTGACGGTTCAATAACTCTCATGTGACACTTGAACAGGGAAAGAACGGACAGATGTTTGTGAACTTGAAAAACATGGATCAGAGGAAGAGATATCCGGTTCCCGATCACACCGGCACCCTTCCCGCCGACTGGAAACACGGGGACTGCTTCACCGAACTGGGTGAGATATTGATAAATTCAATACAAACTCAAAATTTGACCCGCGTTGCTCACGGCCTTTGCTTCTTTCTGCAAACCAGGGGCCTATGGCATTGACAGGCGGTGCATGGGAAATTCCTTACACGGTAGGTTGCGGATTATTAAAACAAATTGGCATGTTAAACGCTTGCTCTCATTGGTTCCTGTGTTTTGTGTCGTTCAGAATTGGTGAAGGGCGCACCCTATCACGCCAGCTCCAGCTCCCTCAACAGCTCAGAAAACCCGTACGCCACAATTAAAGATCCCCCGCTTCTGACCGCCAAGAGCAGCGAGTGTGGCTACGTGGAGATGAAGTCGCCCGCCAGACGCGACTCGCCCTATGCCGAGATCAGCAACAGCAACCCCACTATCGATAACAAGAATGTTTATGAAGTTGGTGAGGAGCTCAAGGTTATAATAATTTCTTATTATTGTACAAATTCAATTTCCCCTGCCCCACATTTCACCCTGACCACTGACACACTGATGACACACACAGCCTCCACATCTTCTACGTGTCTCCAAACCAGAAAACATGGCTGCTCTACTGATACTCTTTTACTGCCCATACATATATATCTATAGATATAGATATATATAGAAATATATGTAAAATCATAGATTTATGGACGTAGTGAGAGAGGATATGAATGTAGTTAGTGTGAGAGAGGAGGATACAGAGATTCACTGTGGCGACCCCCGAAGGGAAAAGCCGAAAGAAGAAGATGATATATATATATGAAATAATCTCTCAGAGAAGTATGTTCGACTGGTGCAGGACATGTATGCTTGCTGTGAGATAGTGGTGAGGTGTGCTGTAGGCGTAATAGAGTAGTTCAAGGTGGAGGTGGGAGTGCATCAGGGATCAGCTCTGGGCCCCTTCTTGTTTGCTGCGATGGCAGACAGATGAGCTTAGACAGGAATCTCCATGGGCTATGATGTTTGCAGATGAAACTGTGATCTGTAGTGACAGCTTGGAGCTGGTGGAGGAACACTTAGAGAGGTGGAAGTCTACTCTGGGAAGGAGAGGAATGAAGGTTAGCTGCAGGAAGACAGAATGTATGCTTGTGAATGAGAGAGACCCAAGTGGGAGGGTGAGGCTACAGGGAGTCCAGACTCTGGACTGTTGACTGTAAGTGCTGTAAGTACTCTGGACCATAAGTGCTGTAAGTACTCTGGACCGTAAGTGCCGTAAGTACTCTGGACCGCAAGTGCTGTAAGTACTCTGGACTGCAAGTGCCCTAAGTACTCTGGACCGCAAGTACTCTGAGTACTCTGGACCGCAAGTACTCTAAGTACTCTGGCCCATAAGTACTGTAAGTACATTGGACTGCAAGTACTGTAAGTACTCTGAATTGCAAGTACTGCAAGTACTCTGGACTCCAGAGCAATAGAGAGGGTGGAGAAGAAGTGGTGAAAAGTGTCAGTAATGATAAAAGATCATCAGCCAGGATGAAAGGAAAGGTATGGAAGGCAGAGTTGAGGGCAGCCATGTTGTCTGGTGTAAAGACATGGAGGCAGAGCTGGAGGCAGCAGAGACGAAGATATTAAGGTTCTCTTTGGCAGTGAGGTGGACAGAGGATCAGGAATGAGTCCATCAGAGGGACAGCACATGTTGGATGTACTGGAGATGAAGTTAGACTAAGAGGGTTTGGACATGGACAGAGGAGGGATAGAAAAGAATTGGGTAGAAGAGTGCTGAGGTTGGAACTACCAGGCAGGAGGTCCTAGAGGAAGGATTTATAGATGGAGGGAAAGACAGCGAGGACTAGTATGTCGATGTGAGATATTCATTTGACTAATTGTGATTTAGAATCAAACACTTGTCATATAAGATTCGTCACTGCTTAATTTACGTGTCCTGTCTCAGTAATTCCAACGTCAAAACGAAAAACAAACCATTCCTTTGCCGCCCCTTTGTCCCTCCACTCCGAATTCCTCTTAGATTCCTGTCGGGTGCTTCACGCGGGTGATTTATTTTTTCCCTGTGTTTTCTTCCACCCAGAGCCGACTGTGAGCGCCGTCCACCCTCCCGGCGGCACCAACGGCCACGCGCCGCCTGGCCAGGATCCCTACGACCTGCCGAAGAACAGCCGCATCCCCTGCCACTACGACCTGCTGCCGGCCCGGGAGAGCCAAGGCTCTGAGAAGAAGGACCCGGAAGGCGAATGAGCCTGTGACAGACAGCTTCCGAGCTGGCTATTCATACGCCGCTGCATCTTATCGCTGTTTTATCGCCGTTACACTTTGATATTATTTTGATATTTCTTTTTATATCGGAAGAGAGCGGGCACACAAAAACACGGAGGTACCACTTTGACTCTCAGCAGTGACCTTTCAAGTGAAGCCCAGAAGGAACGAAGCAGTTTGCTGGTTGGACGTTACCGGGCAACCACTAAAGGGATGGAGTATGTTTCTCGCTTTTCTGAACGCAACTGTGGAAGCAAGAAGCACAACGCCCGAATCAGAAGAGGCAGAAGGTTCCACGCCTGATAGGCTGCCGTCGGGCAGCTTCTTCGGAGAAACGACCGAAAACGAGGACGCCGGTCGGGACGTTCTGTTTTAGCGACTGATGTCGGGAGCCGGTGAATTCCATCGGCAAACGTGCGGAAGACGAGGGGTTTGTGTCGCCGGCCGTGGCGCCGGGCGTGATCGGGCGGTTGCTGGAATAACCAAAGGTACTTGTGCTGTTTGACGGCACTGCGCATTTTAAATCCCAGTCACGAGCGTGTCTCGTTTTGCGATATTCCAATAGCTGTTGGAGGTCACTCCGGCTTCCGACGAGTGATCGACCTTTACGGCGACTCCTACGAGACATTTCCTTTTCCACGCCGTTTGCTCCCGCGTTTCATTTCGATCCCAAACAGCTTCATCCACCCCACGAACCTCCCATTTTCACACACCCACGTTGCCGCGCCTTCAAAATCTTGTTTCTATTCTAGCGCCGTTCATGCCGCATAAGTAAACGTAAGAAATAATGCAACCACCACCAAACTCCATTGTAAATAATTGCGTGTCTGTAAATGCTTTTATTGTTTTCTTGCTATTATTTGGTGCATCAGTGTTTTACGGTTATGCTTAAAGGTTGATTTTATCTCCATTCCCAACATGGGATCTCAGCAGACCCTCTACCCGTCACCTATGTGTCCACAGACAGGACGGGTGGCACCTCGCAGCCACTCCCGTCCGTCGTCCTCGACGTCTTCCTCTGGCATTTTCGGATGTAAACATTTGTCCCTCACGTGGACCAGATGTGACCCCGGTGTAGAATCCTAATGTGGGATTACGGAGCGCATCTATCACGGGGTGTACATCGGAGTAACATCGGTTCGGCGATGAATCTACCAAAGCTACTGTTATCCACCCTTCTCGAAGAATTTCATGTTTACCTAAATACTGAGCTAAGTACAGTGGTCCCTTAAAATACAAATTTAATTCGTTCTTGAAGTGGGTTTGTATGTTGTTTTTTTTTTGTACCAAAATGAATTTTCTCCATTTACAATAACAGAAACCAAATCGGTAGCACTAGTATCCGAACTAGCCGCCTCCCCGCGCCTCACTACTGAATTCAGGCCCAGTTGGTTCAGAAGAACTGTCTCCCATCTCTTCCGACTCACGTTTTAAATCACGATATATAGAGCGCTTTCTCACTTATGATTGTCTACGTAACGGCATCACCTACGATCTCTTTCTCCAATTTTTCCATATCATTGTATAGTCGTTTTTTGCGACGTAATAGTAATGCCCTTGGATGTAGACATAACTTTATGGATTACTTTTGCTTTAGGATGGTACATATCGCGAATGCATTGCGATTCTATTCACGTGCGATATCGGTGACATTATTTTGTGCTTAATTTCCATAGAAAGCATCTTCTGTCTGGGTTCACCGCTTGCTTTCTTAGGGCCTGTGATGATTATTAAAAGAAATACACAAAATAAGCACAAAGATATAAAATGGTGCCAGTCAACAGATAGGAACGCAACATTATACACGCGTACTGTACGAAGTACCTGGATGTCACGAAGCGTATTCGAGTTGTGGGAGATCGCTAGATGCGTACTGGGCGAATTTCGAATTTTGATTTTCTCGCTTTCGGATTTGTATCATGACATTTTATTTCAAGGATCAAATTTGATTTAATTAATTGGGCGATTAATTAACCGATTAATTCATCAGTTAGTTGATTAATTGGTCAATTAATTGATTAAATTTGAAATAAGATATGAATCGCACTTCATATCTTTAAAAAAATTTGCATATAAAGCGATTTGTATCTTAAGGGACCACTGTAGTTTGTAATCACGGTTCAACAGCAACGCTCATGGCGCTTCTGTGCACCGCCTTCAAGGTGAAATGCGGAACCGCGAGAGAACTGAAGCGAGCTCTGATGCAAATCCAAAATTTGAATGTTACTATTTTCACTCTCTTTTAAATGCAATGAAAGAAGGCCAGGCGTTCAAGTGCAGTTGCTGCTTGTCGAAGTCATTATTAATGAATTAAGTCGCGAAAGCGGTTTCATGGTGATCCATATTTATTAAAACTCCATTTTATTTAATTTTAAATCCATCTATATTTCTGCCCCTTTAGTGTAAATAATTAAACGCGTGAATGCAATCACAAGACGTTTGCACGTCCCGCCACAGGACGGCGTCTCAAGAAGTCCAGACTTTACAACACTTTTTTTTTTCCGTAATAGGGAACTTTTATGATTACAAATCGGCACAATAGTTTTCTTTTTTTTTAAGTATTTATGCATGAGAGGATGTCAGCTAAAGCCCCCCATGTCTACAAGGATGTGTCGCCTGTGTTTTCGTAACACATCAACTGAGTTGATATAGATTTTTATAAGCGTTTAAACTGTACAAATGCGGGAGTTTTTCTATTATTCTGAAACACGTCTGCATCCTGATACTTTTCTCATCGGTTTTAATCTTTGTGACGATTCCCCTCTCGAACCTTCCGCTCAACCTCTTTCATGACGAGGATTTAATTTTTTCACGCAGCACAGAAACAGCTGAAGCAGCTTCTGTAGAAAATAAGAGAATACAAAAAGTACTGCAAATATATTTATACAACTGTATTTTCTCCGAGGTGGGAAAATGCTCAGCAACTCGCCCAATAATCCAGACCAGAGTTGAGAAAACACACAAGTCTTAAGAACCGAATCGAATGTGTGTGTGTGTGTGTGTGTGTGTGTGTGTGTGTCAGATGTGTGTCGGGGCGCTGCTCACGCAACCAAACCGACCCGGTTAGCTTTATTGCTGTGCAATTCGAAGAGCCGGCCAGCACCGGTGAAACATCACGAGCACGAGCTGGACTTCTGCTTCGTGAGAGAACGCGGTCACCGCTATCAAACACATGCACGACCGTTTCAAACATCCTTCTTTACTGTTTATTTTCCCCTCTTTCTTTTTGGCTTTCCTGTTTCGATTGAACCCGAATGGCGACCTTGCAAACCGTCTTAAGCTGTGCTGAGCCCGTCTGAAATCCTGTAAAATAATGTATATAGTTTTGATTCAGTTCTCAACATCACCCAGTGTCTTATTTTTTTATTTTCAAACGGTAACAAACGTGGCATTTGGAGTCAAATGAATGGTGACCCTTTGTCCTTGACATTTTTTTGTAATGATGTCTCGTTGTGTTCTGCCGGAGCGCTTCATATTTATGTGACCACTGAAGATACTTCGCTCTTTCGTCTCCGTTCTGGATTTTTCCGCCACTTACGCCGTCAGAAGAGCGCGCTTCCTCCACAAACTGCACCACGATCATGATTTAAGCCACTATTACCAATGGACTCTGTTTCGGAGCTTTGTTTTTTCATTACAATGCTGTTTGTGTAAACTTCTATTTTTTTTTTTTTGGAATTAAAACAGAAAATGGTGCCATGTTGTAGTGATGATTCCTGACTCACGTGAAATGAGAAATATCGTATTTTGCGAACCATAAAGCGCAATATGAATAAACGGGTCTATTTTCATACATAAGGCGCATGATAAACCATACGGTACATCAATTGAAACAAAATAGCCATTTTCGTCGAACTTTATTCAAGTTATTCACTCGTTGAATAACCTCCTGTTCAATTTTGTTCTCCAACTGTGGCCGTCTTGCGTTGTTCCCTTGGAAACTCTGTTTGGCTTCTTTACTTGGCTCAGTTCTTCTGTTTGCTTCCTCCACTTCCATACAATTGATTCATTAATGTTGAATTCTTTTGCGGCTGCTCTGCTCCTATGTGCATGACTGATAGCCTTTAGTTTGAATCCCGCTTTGTAAGCAAGTCATTTTTGGGGGTCCTCATACACACAAATGTCCAGTCATACTGTTCTACTGCAGCACAGTGCGTACAGGTATAACAAAAAGTGGTGGATGTAATCGTACTACTTATTGTTCTGATTGATTTATTGTTGCCAGCAACACTGGACAACTGAAGCTAGTGTGAGGTTGGAACGACATTGTATTCCTGCACTATATTATTAGTTATCTAACATTGTCTGGTGTTGCAACCCAAATTCAACCAGGGACTCGCTTTTAATACAACGTACCCGTGTCAGGCGGCAACGGCCCGACAATCAAGTGGAGCGGCTTCATCACTTAGAAAAGTCGCACCAAAACATTTTGACAGATTTTTTAAGTGCAGTGCGCCACGTAAAGTTGACTCGAGATCAGTAAGCACAACAAGAATTCATACATAAGGCGCACTGAAGGATTTTAAGTGCACCTTGTAGCGCGAAAAATACGGTATATCTTTTTCTAATTTACTCACGTCGTCTAAAACGCACCATGTTTTTCTCAGCATTATGATATAAATGTACTTTTTTAAACCGTGCTCTGTATCATCCGCTCGAGCGGCCCAGCTGATCGTTTTCATTCAGATCCAAAACCACTTGTTGCTTTTCCCCACAACTGACACGGTCCTTATCGTGTCTTGAACAGCACAGGACCCACCGGTCATGTTCTTTCATAGACCGGACATTGATGCAGCGGCAAATCCCCTTCATCCCTTCTCTCGTGGGGAACATCTCGGCCGTCTAGACATTCCAGACGACTTTAGCTACGAGTTGAGAGTTGTTTTTCCTCTCCCTCTCAAGAATCTTTTAACAGAGGCCTTGTGTTAGCTCGGCTGTTCTCGACCACAGGGACATATTTGGCTGGAGTCCTGTGGCCTTGACATCTGGCTGAAATGAGCATTCTTCTCCAGGTTCACCTCCCGCTCCCGGTCGGCCAGAGGACTCTTTGCATTCTGCGGTGCTTCTCTGTGTAGAGTTTGATCCCTGAAAATCTTAGGAAGATGATGGAACATCCGATGAGAACCCGGCCGCCCCCCCCGGGCTAAATCCCATTTCAGCACAACTGTAAAATATGCTGTGACAAATCCCAGGATGATAAAGTAGGTAAACTGAAGAGCACTATCTTAAAGTACCTGAGGGTAGCTCACGGAAAGGACGAGTGGAATTGAAGCTTCTGTTGTCACCTGCCTGCTTTAGATTTGACCACATCTGTCAAACTCAAGGTCTGCGGGCCAAAAGTGGCCCGTCACGTCATTTTATGTGGCCCACAAGAACGTCCTAAAAGGTCTGATTGTCTTAAAATAAATAAGTCACACCCGTGCATTGCCCATAAATTACATTTCCCAGAATTCATGCTGATCATGTTGCCTGCAAAGTGATGGCGTCCCGCCATTAAATTGCAGTGTATCCACATCCACAGCTTTCAACAAGCAGAATTGAGAAATACAAATGATCCCTAAATGTCCAGGAAGCAAAAGGTTGATGCAGATGGAAGGCTGTTTCAAGAAATATGGTAAGGCGAATACATGTTTGTGGTTAAAGGAGAAAATAACAGTATGTCATGGTGTTATTCTGAAATCATTTTAAATTGAAATTTCGATTTGCACTGTCCAATCGCTGTCAGGAGCCGAGGAGCACGTGAAATATATAAGAAATCATATTTGCATTTACAAGCAATTACCAAAAAAAAAAAGGTGATTAATTGAAGAAGACAGAAAACAAAAAACAAATGTATTTAGCTCTCAGAGAGAATGGTTATAAAGATTAAAAAAAAATAAAAAAATTCTAAATTTAATTTAAAATGAAATTCTGTGTGATGGCGCGCGTGCACATTTGCATCATCCAATTGCAGTTAGGAGCCGAGGAGCGCGTGAACGACATAAGATCGTATATGCTTTTACAAGCAATTACCAAAAAATGGTGATAAATTACAGAAAACAAAAATTTTCAGAGAGACAGGTTATAAAGATGAAATAAATATAGAATTATTCTGAATTCATGTTAAATTGAAATTTCGTGTGATGGCGCGCGTGCACATTTGCATCGTCCAATCGCAGACAGGAGCCGAGGAGCGCGTGAACCATATAGAAATCATATATGCTTTTACAAGCAATGACCAAAAAATGGTGATGAATTACAAAAAAACAAAAATTTTCAGAGAGAAAGATTATAAAGATTGAATAAATATACAATTATTCTGAATTAATTTTAATTCTCGCCGTCAGGAGCCGGAGAGCCCCTCGGACACGCGCCCGGTAGTGATGAAAACAAAAACCAAAAAAAAAAGGCGCGTCCGCTCGTCGCTGATTGGCTGCCGCTGAGCGGTATGCTAATGAGCCGACGGACCGCCGGGGGCCGGACAGCTCCTCACAGAGAGCGGCTGGCGGCTGCGCTCCGACGCCGAGATGCTAGCCTTCACGTTAAGCACCGTCCTGGCGGGACTGCTGGCTCTTCTCTTCTACCAGAAACTCGTCTGTCCTTTCCTCTGGACGGACCTGCGCTACTATTTGAGCCTTCGGAGGTACAGGAAGACGCTGCGGGCTCGTATGGAGCGGGGAGTCATCACGTACCTCGACTGTTTCCTCCAACAGGCGCGGAGGAACCCCGACAAAGCGTTCGTTATCTTCGAGGAGCGGAGCCTGACGTACGGGGACGTGGACCGGAGGAGCAGCCGCTTCGCCAACGCGTTCAGGGACGCCTCCGTGAAACAGGGAGACACTGTGGCTCTGTTGATGTGCAACGAACCGGACTTCATCTGTGCGTGGCTGGGGCTCTGCAAGCTGGGCTGCGAGGTGGCCTTTCTGAACACCAACATCCGAGGCGGGGTGCTTCTTCATTGTCTGCGGAGCTGCGGAGCAAAGACGCTGGTCGTGGGCGCAGGTACCGCACCTTCACCGCCGAGATCCGCGACCGCGCCCCCCCTCCCGCTAGCAGCGCACTTCAATGCCGATGTAATGATGTGGGGGGGCTTCGGCGGTGCTCATCTTTCCGAGGGTACCGTAAAGGCATCTTTAGGCCCCGCCCCCTCCGCGGTGAGCACTCTTGAATAGGTGAGACAAAATCTAACAATAAATAAATAAGGGAAGCATTGTAAAACCAGCAAAGTTATAATTACAATAGTTATAATTTTTAATAATAATAATAATGAATAATAATTCATTTATTTTAAGGTGTCTTACATGACACTCAAGGACCCCATACAGACATGTGTATGCATACACAAAATACAATTACAATTACAATACAATACAAAGAAACAATGAAAATAAAGGCAATAAATAAAACGATAGTGTGAAAACAGCAATTGATAAGAAAGTAGAAAAAAATAATGTTCTATATTAGATCGATTTTAAATAAATCAATCTCGCTATATGGCTAGCTCATAAATATTATTCAGCTCATCCTGCACTTGGGCCCTGGGGCCCAACCCCAGCAATCATTGGGGTCCATCCTGGATCGCAGGACCCCATATCGAGATATCCAACCCTTCTTCCCTGCACGTCTGGGCAATTTAGGGTCTCCTATGAACCTCCTGCATGTTTTTAGACTGTTAAAGGAATCCACGCAGACACGAGGAGGACACTACCCCCCATCAGAATTGAACCAGGGACCTTCTTGCTGTGATCCGGGAACGTAAATTACGGCGCCACCCAATCTTATTGATATTTTTTTGCTGTAAAACTGCTCGGGGTTTTTAGGTGTTTGCCAGATGTTTCTATGGTTGTGTCATTCTCAAAACATTTGGCCATGACTGTAGCCACAAAACCTTGCAGTAAAATCTGCAAAGTGCACATCTAGTATTTTAAACTTGTGTCTACTTGTCAGCAATTAATCTGTCTACCCCAACCAGGCGAGACAGAAGGCCGCCCACATCGAGTAGGGATCCATCCTAGGTTTCTGTCCGAGGTATAAATATGAATAAAATCTGACTTGACTTCAATTTCCAGATGCAAGGAAGACAAAAATGAAAACTCACGCATCTTTTGTTGATTTGTTGAATATGTTTTTGCAAAGTCTCTCTGATGACTTCATGGGTGCACCGCTAACTGCTAGCCTGAATTAGCTGCTAAAGTTCGCTGCAAGCCATTGGCGTATTCAGTGCAAGGAATACACGAAGAGACAATGAAGCACCGAGCGCACCTGGATTGCAGGTCATCCACACCCCGATGAGCTCATCTCATACCTCGATGTCAAATACTTGGCACGATGCTAAATTCTCATCGGGGAACAACATCAAGTCCCCTCCGGTTCCTCTTTATTTTCTCGATGAAGCAACAAAATCAGTAAGAACTTGCATGCACTCAGATGGAGGTTGTTTTAAGTTGCGCATCATCGCGGCCAGGTTGAAGGAGCGGCGCGAGAGAACTCTCTTCCTCGGCCATCTTTATTGCTCCGTCGGTTATTTCGTGACTGCAGCTGTTGTAACACAAGATTCTGACCGGCACACTGCAATAACAGATTTTTTTTTTCTTTTTCTGAGACAAGTTGTAACATGTGAAATGCTATCAGCACAGCTGATAGTTGTCAAGTACAGAGCAAAGTACCTCGCTGCGACCTCTCGCTCAAATAAGCACACCTGTATGTGTGACAGCCTGATTCCGGACATGATTGGGCGGACTTTGTCTGCTCATCATTATCTCGGCTGCAAACCGTAGACACATGAACACACATGTGGACCAAAACACGGGAATATGGCGCCTGCGTGCGTCAGCACACGTTAGAATAAACACGTATTTCTGCCACGACAGTAACCTAACTCTTTGCGTTGATTCAGATTTGGAGCATGTGGTGGAGGAGGTGCTTCCTGACCTGAAGGACAACGTGGATGTGTGGTTGGCGAATCATGCATCGCCCTCCACAGGTTTCAAGAGTTTACTGGACAAGGTGGACCGGATGCCTTCGGAGAACCTCAGCGGCCTTCCCAAAGTTGACATCATGTCAAACTTCCTCTTCATATTTACCTCAGGCACCACAGGTACTGCGTTAGCTTCTCTTCATTTATGTCCTTACGAACTCGTCGCACAACCAGCCAGCCACGTTGCAACAATGTGATTTTTATTAAAAAAAAAAAAAAAAAAAAAAAGGTTTCCTTGCTCTCTCCCTTGGCCTGCCATGTAATCTCAAACATCTTGTTCTGGGTATTCTGGATTACGTTTTGGATTGAATGACAATGTTGGTCTTTTTGAATAAGCGGACGCATTCAATGACATTGCCTGGAGAAAAAAAAATCACATTGTGTCTGTTTGCCCAAAAATTAAGGGCTGAAAGTTGTGTGTGTGTGTGTGTGTGTGTATGGATTGTTAAATAATTTATTTTCATCAATAAAAATTGAGCTGATTTCATGTAAAGGCATGGCAAAAGAGCCCGCAGAAAGGCTCTCTATGGAAAGTCTTGGGCAGTCAGTGCCAGTTGAGTTTTCCTGGACGCTGCTTTCTGTTGCAGGGCTCTCCAAAGCCGCCCGTGTGGGACATATGAAAGCCATCATGAGCATGGCCTTCTTCCAAATGTGCGGCGCCACGTCCGATGACGTCTTCTACATCACCCTGCCTCTTTACCACATGTCCGCCTCCCTGCTCGGGATCGGAGGATGCATCCACCTCGGTAAGAGCGACCGCCGTGCTTTCTTTACGAAAAAGCGACGGAGAATTTCCAATGCGCTGCGCCGAACAACAGAGTACGACCGTCGGAATGAATATTAATCGCTAACAAGGCGGTTCAAGCTGATTATTAGGATTTTTACCTGTTCAATAGTATCGAGTTCATTCTAAACATATTCAGTTGCAAAGTAAATCCACTCCAAAGCTTGTCTCGTTTCTGTGTGGCTGAAATCGAATTTTTTTTTCCATTGTGAACCAAACTAACGAGACAACACTGATTTTGTGTTTTCTTCATTAGTGTCAGTTAATTCAGTAATTATTGATAAAGCTAAATAAATGGTCTCCACTCGCAGAGCGCTTTCACACCTTCGGTTGCAAAGAGTTACAAAGACTGAATGAAACTCACGCGTCTCATGCTAATTTGTTGAATATGTTTGTTTTTGTAACATCTCACCGATGACTGCGTGGGCACGCTGTTAACCGTTAGCCTAAATTAGCTGCTAAAGTTAGCTGCTGACCATTGGCGTATTCAATACACACGAAGCACTGAGCGCACCTGGAATGCAGGTCATCCACACCCCGATGAACTCATCTAATACCTCGATGTCAAATACTTGGCACGATGCTAAATTCTCATCAGGCATCAACATCAACTGCCCTCCGGTTCCTCTTTATTTTCTCAATGAAGCAGCAAGATCGATAAGAATTTGCATGCACTCGGATGGAGGCTGTTTGAAATTGTGTAACATCGAGGCCGGATGAAAGGAGCCGCCATCTTTATCGCTCTGTTGGTTATTTCGTGACCGCAGCTGTTGTAACAGGTCGACGCCACAATAAGAGTTTTAGAGAAAAATAATTGGAGACAGGTCGTAACATGTGAAATGCTATCAGCGCCGCTGATAGTTGACAGGTACAGAGCAAAGTACTTTGCTGTGACCTCTTGCTTAAAGAAGCACACCTGTGTGTGTGAAAGCCTGAAACAGGACATGATTCTGCGGACTTTGTCTGCTCATCATTATCTCGGCTGCAACCCTGAGACACATGACACATGTGGACTAAAACACGGGAACATGGCGCCTGTGTTCGTAAGCACACGCTAGAACAAACATGTCTGCGTCTTGCCCGAGGTCACTTTGGCATTTAGCCGGGAATCAAACCACCGATCTTCCAACAGAACCACATAAATCATATTATGACTGGGCTAGATAATATTATTAATAAGATATTATATAATATTATTGAGGGGAAAACAAGGGTTAGCATTGATACTACTGGTTCTCACATTAGAGCTAGCAGCTAAAAAGAATAATAACAAAGATTTACCCACGATGGGAAATGTGCCCTCGCTTTAACCCCCACTGAGGAGGAACCACGGTAGCCTGCAGGAGCCTCCACCCTTGAGCCGCCGTGCATAAACAGCAGCGATGGCTGCATCAAAAGAGCCGAGAGGATGATTTTGTGAGCTCAGCAGGAGTTTATTTGTACGTCTCGGGCTGCTACAGATACATATAATCCAGGCAAACATACACAATTTCGGGAAGATTGCATGCAAGGGAGCCGAGGCGGATGTGGAGGAAACCCAACGCGACCTCGGATATCCTTTTTTTAGACCGATAAGGAAAGCGGGGAGGAAAGCCTTAAAGGACGCTTTTCTCACACAAGAAATATTTTCCATTGTTTCTGTGTATATATGGAAACCCCGGTGGCACATAAGTCTTACCCTCCTCACTGTTTGCCTCCTCTGGACCAAAGGTGCCACGTGTGTGCTGAAAAAGAAGTTCTCCGCCAGTCACTTCTGGAAGGACTGCGTGAAACACGACGTGACGGTGGTGCAGTACATCGGAGAGCTCTGCCGCTACCTGGTCAACCAACCCGCCGTAAGAAGGAGCACTGCGTTTCTAATGTCACCCATACGTCGAAAGACTTTGAAAAAATGCGGAAAATAGCCTCGTGCAAAAGTATCATCTCACATCTAAAAACCTGTTTTACAATTTTAAGTCTGAGACCGAGATTTTACAAAGACTGTTGATCTCACGTCTAAAAACTTTGAAGAGTTTTGGAAATCTACAACTAGAATCTTTCAGCAATTAGCAAATGCAATATTTTCAGCAGGTATTTGCAGAGCTTCTGCTCTTCAAGTCATTCTCCACTTTGCTGTGAAATGTTGAAGAGTTGGCATCGTCCAAGCTGGGCTGTTCTGCCCACAGCTCCACCTACAGGGCTTCCTTATCCAGGTTTTCTTGCCGCTCAGCGATCGCTTATTGATTGTGTGACATCACCATAAAGACTGAAAGACTTGCAATAATATCAAACATGTTTGATATTGTTACAAGCCTTGTTACTTGTTGTTACTTGGAACGACCAAGATGACTCTTAAGTCTGTGGAGGTTCTCAGTCATCCGGGTCGTGGTGATTCGTTCTGAAGACGTTTCACCCTTCATCCGAGAGGCTTCCTCAGTTGTGAAGAACCGAACTTCAGAACTGAAGAAACTTCTCAGATGTGGGGTGAAACTTCTTCGAGTGAAGAAACTCAAGTCTAGTTGCTAAAGACGAGGAGGTCTCGATAAGAGTCTGGAGATTTACTTCCGACTTCCAATTTGAAGTCTGCGACTGTGGAACTAAACTTCTTATGAGTCCCATCTTTAACACAACACCAGAATCTAATCATGGTGATCACCGGTGTGTCATGGCCGTCCTCCCTTCCCGTACCCAGGTTCCCGAGGAGCGAGCGCACAAGGTGTGGCTCGCGGCAGGAAGCGGCCTCAAGGCGGACGTGTGGCAGAACTTTGTCAAACGCTTCAAAAGGATCAAGATCAGGGAGGGATACGGCTTGACCGAAGCCAGCATCGGCTTCCTCAACTACACAGATGAGGTGGGACCGATCGGGAGGGCCAGCTACTTCAACAGGGTGAGTGGGATGCCCTTTTTTCAACTTTTCTGCTTTTGGTTACCGAATGTTATTCCCGTTTTCTTCGGGAAAACAAGCTCCTTTCAAGATGCCCTTTCCAAACAGCTTGTCAGCAGGTTTGCGGAGCGTGCAATCGATTCTCTGCCGTGCTGATGATTCTTTCCGCTAGAAGGATGTCCTTCCTCATGCAAGGCAGCTGCTTCTCTTTTCCACAGTGGAAGGCTATTGTTTAGAAGATGCAACCACGCTTAACTGAATAACAGACTCTGGAGAGAGAGACAGGCACTTTGTTTAACCCCCCCCCCCCAACGCTAAGTTATTATCAAAGGGAAAGAAAGCACAGCTCGAGTTGCAACCTTAAATGACCAATGTACAGGATGTAGTGACATCTAGTGGTGATGTTGAGTATCGCAAGCCACAAATGGAGCCATAAGACCAGCTCTCATTCGCAAGTCTGGGCCACAGCGTGTTTTTGGACTGAGAGACATGCTAACTCCACACGGAAAGGCCTCCTGTCGGAATTAAACCAGGGACCTTCTTGCTGTTAGGCAGAGGCGCTAACCGATGTGATGCTTAATGAAGAAACATGATGATAATGTCTGAAAGAGAAAGGCTTCATTCTCAGTTTTGGGCTTCTCGTATTTTTGGGAGATGGAAAAGGAGCAGGGGTGTCATCTCCACTCTTTCTTCTTAATCGATAAGTTCCACTTCTACTTGTGAAAGTCTTCCCCTGCTGAAGGCATTGAGCAGGAGAATGACAATGACTTGCAGTGACATTTTACTACGGTATCCGGAATCTGCGAATTTGGCTTCAGAGATGGGATTTGTATCACTTCTTCATTCATCTCTGTTTCCAGGACCACCGTTCCCGTTCTCCCTTTCACAGCTTCGTTCCTTCTTTCGTGGCTTTGTGTCCTTATTGTTTCTGTGTGAATGTCTGTTGTTGGCTGGCCAGCTTCAGTTGTCCGCTCTGGGGGGAAAATAACAAAACAGCGCAGTACTGTTAGTTTCCCATGCAAATGCATTCGGCATCAAACATGCGTGCATAAAAAAGTAAATCTGTAACCGAACGGTGTATTCTCCCTTTCATTTTGGGGGAAAAAGGGCAGCTTCAGTTAGTTATGTGTGCAAAACATTTCCAACAGTATGACCAAACAAATTAGGGAAACCGGCAGAAATGCAAATGAATTCATTCTGGGGAGCCTTGGCTGCGTTCTCGTGGGAACAGAGAGAGGATACAAAAAGGGCCAGAGAGGCCACTGAGGATTTTTTATCCGGCGATTCACGTCAGTTTCGCTCACAGGTTGCATTCGAGTCGGCATTTCACTTCTCATTTCGACTATGAAAATGTTTTTACGGATTTGTTCATTTTTCATTTTGAAAGTTCCTGACAGACATTTTTTTGGTCAATTTTGATGCTATGTATGCTCTGACCAGAAGGTGGCGCCAACAGCCTGTATTATTCAGTCCACAGGACAAGCGCCCTCCCTGTTGGAAGTCAGTTTCTTGTTGCAGTGCAATGAGTAGCAACCAGCGGTGGGCCGTCTGGAACTGCAAGGCCTTCTCTGCTGGCCTAAAAAATATCCGAATCACACACGGATTATAATTATGTTTTGTCAATGGATACTCATTAAATATTTCCAAATGCTCTGTCCACTTCCTTTCATAGCTTTTTCCCTGGCTGTGCTGCTTCCTGACATGCATTTTCATATTAAAACATGTAACCAATCGCATTTCAGCCGTTATTTGTTGCCAGGCCGGCTCAAAGTCAAAGAAATCTGCCTGAAGGCCTGCAGAATCAGATTCACAGGCTATGCTCCAACCTATCAGATTTTGAGTTGTGACACCAAGGCCTTCTAGAAGGCTATGGTAACGTCAGCGTGTCGCACACCCTTTGATTGGAGAGTCAGAGAGTGTACTAGCCAGAGCTAGCAGGCTACATCTGTGGCAAGCTGCACGAACACAGACATAGTTGTGTTGATATAATAGTTGATATCATTTGTCAACCCTTAATGGCCGAAGGAAGAGAAGAAATGATGTGGTTGCAAATTTATTGTCAAGACAGACTTTTCAAGAAAAGCTGGACATAGCTAAGAAAGGTCGAGCAATTCCGAAGCTAGCAGGCCTGTTAAAGCTAGGAAAAAGATTTGTCCGTCACTTTCAGTCCACTCATGGCATAATGAGATGTTTTTTATAGCCATAAAACAGTTATTAAGGGGGGGGTTGATAAATGGAGCACTACTGAAGGCCAAGGTGTGCAGTGCACGGCCCGTCACTGGTAGCAACAAAGTTCACCACTGAAGTAGCCTACTTGTACTTCACTTGAGAACCTCCATTCGATACTGCCTAATCCACTGCATTTCAGACCAAATATTTTACTTTCTACCCAGCTGTTTTAATTTGCACTGTGTCAATATGCTCATTTTAAGCCAATGACAAAGTGTCGATAGACTTACACTGAGTTGACGAGACACAAAATTTGATTTAGGATTTTTTTATAGTCCTCCATTAAGGACGTAACAAGTTAAACGACCATTTTTTGCGTCCTCCTGACGAACAGCGCTCCTCTTTGTTTATTCAGTGTACGCTTATTGGCTTCATTTGGTCAGTTTTGTCTCATCAAATCATTTGTTCTCTCGCAGCTCTCAATGCCATTTGAGCTCCTGAAGTACGACCCTCAGACTTACGAGCCTGTCCGGACGGCCTCTGGACGGTGCATTCCAGCAAAGAGAGGTAAAGTTACCCCACCGAGGGGGTTTAAAATCCAAAAAGCCCTTCTGAGTGAAGCTGACCTGCGTTCCCCTACGTGCAGGAGAAGCAGGTATCCTGGTCGCCCCTCTGACGGCCGTGAACCAGTTCCTGGGCTACGCCGGAAACAAAGTCCAGTCGGAGAAGAAGCTGCTCAGGGACGTGTTCCAGCCCTGCGACGTCTACTTCAACACCGGAGACCTGCTGCTCCGAGACCACCGGGACTTCCTTTTCTTCCGTGACCGCGTCGGCGACACCTTCAGGTGCCGTGCCGTGCAGTTTATGTCTTTTTTTTGGGGGGGGGGGGGGGGGTTCAAAATAGAAAATATTTTTATTTCACGTTTTTCTTAAAGAACAGTTGGAAACGGCTAAACAGGAAATCATAAAGATCCAGATTTCTGAATTCAGATAGTTATCTGTGTACTAATATAATCTGTTGTAAAGTCATAAAAAAATCATATTATTTTCCACTTTTTCTGTTTTTAACTCCCAGAATTGTGATGTTTTTGATAGGGCCACCACTTATCTCATGCTTAAAATTAATGCAGGATGTGTTTGAGTATGTATTGTCTTTTTTTTTTTTATTTGGGAAAAGGAAATTCAAACTAGAAGATGTTTTTGTTTTACACTTTTCTTAAAGAACAGTTTGAGGGCTACACAGGAACTCATAAAAGATAAAGAAATTACCAGCTTAAAAGATATCAGAATTTAGTTTTTGTGTATGTTTGTATGTATGGTTCCGTGTTGTTTGCAAATCTGATGGAGATCAGAAGAGGAAACTGTGAAACGGATGGTTCGAAATTAGCCGATTAACGCGGGGAAATACGGTGAGGCTTTTTGTCTCCGTAAAAGTTTAGAGGGCAAATCTTGACCCGAAGGTTTGATTTGGGCCTTGCCCTGAAGGAATGCTTCATTCGCCCAGTGTCGGCATGAAGCTGAAACCCACAGCATGAAGAGAGAATCCGCTGCTCCGCGTGGGTTCACCAGGAGACAATGTCGTGCTTGTGCTTGTGCGAGTTGGAGGTGGCAGCCGGTCTCCGAGGTATTCGTCCTGCCCCTCCTCCGCTGCGTTCCACCCAAAACCCAACTCCCAACGAGAAAAGTCAATCGCCTGTTTTTTTTTTTTTAACGCGTGGGGGGGGTCGTGTCATAGAATCACCCAAGGTATGACGCTGTTTCCCGCAGGTGGAAAGGAGAGAACGTGTCCACCATGGAGGTCTCTGAGGTTCTCTGTCGGCTGGAGTTCATCCAGGAGGCCAACGTTTATGGAGTCTCCATACCAGGTCTGGTGCGAAACTGCAGTGGCTCTGCAGTGCAACGTCTTCACCACCTTGCTTGCAGGTTCTTTGAAGTGTAACTTGTGCTCTGCGGGATCCATAAATGATTTCAAATGAGCTGAAGTGCAGGCGGGGCGGCGGAAGCAGTAAAAACAGTGGAATGGCACCGATGTTAATTTTCGTTTAAATCTGGCCGCTTGAGAGGGCGAATTATCGTACAGTGGACCCTCGCTACTTAGCGGTTCGGTTTTCGCGTTTTTTGGGGGGGAATTTGGTTCTCGCGATTAAACGTTCTTTTGGGTTTTTTTTTTTCACGGTATTTGAAAAACGGGCCCGTGGCAGTTTTTAAGCATTTTCAACCAGAAAAAAAGCAGAGGTAGCAACTGCCTATAACAATGTTTCTGAAGAAAAACCACCAGCATACGCCTGCGCCTTCAGCAGAAGATCCGCAAGAGTTTGATGATACTGTACCACCCGACAAACCGCCAAAAGAGTTGTAAAGCTCTCATTCGCTCTGCGGTGCCTCATCAGTATTCATCGCCATAACTACTGTTATGAGGTTCATAAAGGGTTGAGTGAGGTTTGCTGAGGGTTAATATATCTGAAAATACCATCAAAGTTATCACGTCTTTACTTGGCGGAAATTTACTTTTCGTGGAACGTCTAACCACCCAACCGCCTCTCGCCCAATCACAGCAAGGATAGGCTCCAGCCCTCTCGCAAACCCTGAACGCAGGACAAGTGCTATCGATAATGACAGAATGTTTAATTTTTTAATTTTTTTTTTTTTTTATCTTAAAGGGGGAGGTCACCCTCAACTTAACGTGCAACAAAAGTGTCTCTCCAAAACTGGTGGTCTTCCATTCAGACTTGTCTTTTTACTACGTTGCTTCTCGTTCATGAACTTTCCTTCGCAGGATATGAGGGCCGGGTTGGCATGGCCGCCATCGTCTTAAAGCCCGATCACAAACTGATTGGTCCAAAGCTCCATAGCCATCTGCTGAGAGCCCTCCCTGCGTACGCCTGGCCCTGGTTCCTCAGAGTACGGGTACGTCCCGCAGGTTTCCCGTCCCCTTCCGGGTCCGTATTCGCGGAAGCAACTGTCAAGGTCTCCTCTTGTCTCCAGAGCGCTCTGGATGTGACGGAGACCTTCAAGCAGCAGAAGGTGAAGCTGGTCCAGGAGGGTATCGACCCAGAGCTCATCGGGGATCCTCTGTATTTCCTGGATTCTTGCAACAAGGATTACTCTCTCCTGGATCCGTCTCTGTATCAGGACATCGTGACCGGAAAAATCAGGCTATAAACATTTTTTGGATTTGAAGATTATGACAAGAAAATGCAATTTTGACACAAAAACGGAAATATTTTTATTTTTTAGGTCTTAGCTTTTTTTTTTTTTTTTTTTCTTGATGGTCGGCAGCATCTCCAGGGAGCCTTCTAACAGTCATAGAGATGAAATTAAGATTCGCTCTTAACACTGAGGGAATATCAATTCTCCTTTTTGGCTACAGGGGGGAGATTTTTTTTTTTGTGTGTGTATTCGATGAGAACTCAGGTTAATAAACTGTGAAATGAGGCTACCTCAGCTGCTTCACTGAGCGTCTCTGAGGACAAACCACATCTCGATCCCACTGGCATCCATGTGAACTTTGACTGAAACTAGTCATTTCATTTTTATGGCTGTTTTCCTCTTGTTCTTTTGGTTGTTCCCTTCAGGGTTCACCGCAGTCTATCATCTCCCACCATCTAAGCCTCTCTAAATCCTTTCACACCAACTACCTTCATGTCCTCTTTCCCCCCCTCTCTGGTCTTCCTCCAGACCTGCTGCCTGGCAGTTCCAAACCCAGCATCCTTTTACTTCGATCTTCACCATCCCTCCTCTTGCCACAGATTACACTGTCGTCTGCAAAACATCCAACTCCATAGAGATCCCTGTCCAACTTCATCCGTCAGCCTGTCCATCCCCATTGCTACGTCCTTTATGGACAAATCTATCGTTAATAACCTCGATGAAACAATTTGTCAGAAGCCAATGGGATTTGTATTTATTCTAAATGCCCCCGTGTTTTTTACACTATGTGGCCTTACTTTATATATATGAAAAGTGTCCCCATGGCCCAAAGACAGAAGAGTGCATTGTCCCCCAGAATGTGATGCAGGTGTTTATAGCGCCCCCTAGTGGAGGCGGACGCCCACCTTGAGAAGCTCTCATCGCTCCCGTTTCGGATAAAATGCTGAGAGCGTTGACATGCACCTTCCTCTCACGGCTGCGCAGCGAGGCTGCATATACATGGCATACATATCAACAGCAAAATTAGTTTTCCTTGGGTTTTTAAAGGCTGATTTTATGCTGATACTCTTTGATACGCTTTGTCAGGTTTGAAAAACACATTTTATAAACAGCCTTGGCTCTGAAGGTGTGCGAGACTCCTTGTTTGGATGGAGGATACTGCTGTGCTGCTCCATCCAAACCAGGAGCCTTGATACCATGGCCTTGAAAATATCTAAAAAAAAAATCTATTTTATACCGTCATACTCTTATACACTACATTGTTAATTTTTTTACTAAGTTTATAATGTTAATATTCATTTAACAACACAATACTTAAATGTTAATATTAGAAATGAAAGAACTGATGTATCTTTTTAATAACAAATCATATTTTCCTATTTATATCCATTGAATTTGTACAGTGGAATAACAAACTATTAATTTGTGTTGTGTTTGAAGTTTGAAAAAATGATGGTTTTGTATTTCTATTCGTTTGCAGGATAATGCAAAAAAAAAAAAAAAATCATTGGAAGATATTTGTACCTGTCTCTTTTCCAGTTATTCTTGTCATTTCCATGAATTTCTCAGGAAACTTAAAATCCTCCACCTTCTCCACCTCCACTGCTTGTAACCTCAGTGTTCCACTTGGGTCCCTCTCATTCACACACGTATTCTGTTTTGTCACAGCTAACCTTCGTCCTTCTCCTTTCCAGTTCACAATCTCCACCTCCCTCCATTTTCCTCCACCTTTTCTGACTTCAGATCACAAAATGTGATGGAAGAAGACCATTTCATCTGTGCTCCTCAATAGATAGGTTTTGAAAAAAAAAAATCATCAGTAACTGGTCATTTTAGACACTTTTTTTCAAGAGCTCATACATTTGAGAAATCCAAGTCAAGAAAAAATATTCTGCAATGATGTCTAGAGATGATGTACAAATTTTTTGTCTACTATTTGATATTAATGGCTATATCCATGTTAGATGTTTGTTTTTAGTGTATTCTGTATTATTTTTTAAATCCACCTTGCTTTTAATAAATCATTCAGAAACATGTGCCTTGAAATCTATTTATTTATGGTGATTCAAAATATCTATCTCATATGTTTATCCAGTATTTCAGATGTCATGCCGCTCTATCAAAGTTCTATTACAAGTGCACAGGTGAATGAGAGCGGTCTTTGTTTCATGTGAAAGAAGTAATCCAAATTTAATCATGCCGAGATGTCTCAGTTTAGATAGTTATTTGTGTACTAATATCATCTGTTGTAAAGGCCGGTGTTATTACACATTTTGGTATCATTATCTTCCACTTTGTCTGGTTTTAGCTCCCACATTTGTGATGTTTTTGATATGCCCACCACTCATCTCATGCTTAAAATGAACGCAGGATGTGTTTCACTATCTATTCATTTTTTTATTTGGAAAAAGGACATTTAAAATAGAAGATACCTTTGTTTCACATTTTTCTTAAAGAACAGCTGGAAAGGGCCAAAAAGGAAACCAGCAAGATAAAGGAGTTACCAGTTGAATTTATATTTATTTACGTGTGTATGTGTTTATATATATGTTCATACACACATACAAATATATATGTATGTGTGTGTGTGTGTAAATCCAGTCGGTTTCTGACACATTTCTTTATCTTTCCTGTTTACCTCTTTTGAAATAGTCTCAAAGAAAAATATTGCTGAATTTATATATGTGTGTGTATACACTTATATTAAAAGATTCAAAGCGTTTATTGTCACATGCACAGTTTAGAAACGTGTTTTCCTGTACAGTGTTCCTACACTGTCCAAAGTGCATTTAGATATGTATTGTTAAGAAATAATGCTAGTTGTTATTATATATGGGTATATGTATGTATATAATAGTCATTCATTGATATGCAAGATAAGAATAAGAACAACTTTATTTATCCCGAAGGAAATTGTTGTGCCAGTTACAAGAAAAATATAACAATAATAAATAATAGTAGAAAATCGTATAAACAGTAAAAAAAAATAAAGGAGAGACTAAGAAATACAAATAAACTATAATATATATATATGTACTTAGTTTACTTCCTTGTTCTTTTTTACATTTCATTAAATATCAAGATAAACAAACAGAACCAGCGAGGCAGTGCAGCTCTTCCGGGAGGCTCGCGCGGCTGGGCTAGAAGGGGCGTGGCTTCGCCCTGTAGGAGACGTGGCAACACGTGACGTCATCAGAACGGGTCGGCCGCGGGTCCGTGTCGGTGTGTTGAGCTCGTCCGGCTAAACTGGTGAGTATCCGAACCGCCGGACCCTCGGTGTCTAAGCTGGCGGCGGCGGCCTCCGCCCGGCCTCCGTTACCCGATATTTACCGGTCGGTGGGGACGTTGACGTTTCTCCGGTTGTGTTCGTCTTTATTTTTTCCTCTTCCGCCGGAACGGTGTGTACACGTGTCCCCTTCCGCCCGGCGGTCAACTCCAGCCGGGCGGAAGCTAACGTATAGCTCCGCCGGACCCCCGACGAAGGCTCCCGTCGTTTCCCGCTGAGAGCGTCCCACCGCTGGGGGACGAGGGCGATGGTTCCCCCTGTGACGTCACAACCCGTTGACGCTCACGTCGATGTGGTCGTCTGTCTGTCAGTGTCTGCAGTCAGTGAAGGCTCTGTCAATTGCAGTACTTTTTTTTTTTTTTTTTAAAGGTTTGTTAGAAATGTTTAATGCTAGACTCAAAAAAGTAAAAGAAAATAATTAACTAAATAGATAGATTAAAAAAAAATTGATTAGAAAAAAAAAATTGCCAGGGGAATATGACATATATTTAACTTGGTGGTTCACAAGAAATCTCGGACATCAAACTGTATATTTTTCGTTTTTTTTTTTATTTTTCCATAAGTTTTAAGGACTTTTTTTATATAATTCAAAATCTTTTATAAAGAACGTAAAATTGGGGGAACACTTTTGCACTCGGTGTTTTTGAACGAAGAACTTGGCCAGGCCTAAAATAACATTGACACATAGTTCATCTCTTTTGTTGCTTAAAAGTAAACCAAATGTTATGTCATCTCTTGAGAAGGAAACTGGTGACGATGGAAAATTGTCTTTAACCCATTTTTGAGTTTTAGCCTAAAAGCCCTGTACTTTTTCGCATGAGAAAAATATATGGTCAGTGATTTCAATGTTGTCTTCACAAAAGGTACAAGTATTATAGTCAATATTAAAGCGTACCCTCAATAATTCCTTAGATGGGTGGATGTCATTCATAATTTTGAAGTGGGCCGTCGCAGTACTTTCACACCTGGGTTATACTTCCGAGGTATTACTTGTGTGTCTCCTCAAACTTGCACTTCATGTTTGCAGATCCGGGAAATTCTGGAAAATGAATGTATGCACTGTAAAATTTGTACATAATTACCACCTATACTTAATAGACCTACAGTGCCTTGGTTAGATTTAGATTCGTCTTACGAATGTAAGGATTCAGAGTAACGAAATGCCGTTAGCATCTTTGCAGAAGTGCATATGTATAGAATGTGCAGTATTCACAGATAAATGCAGTATTTACAGAATAAACACTATCTTTTTTACAGCTAGTGCAAGTAGAGGTGGATAAGATATGAGCAGTGTATGTACAGCTAGTGTGAAAATGGTGGATAATTGTTATGTGGAGATTATGTACAAATAGTTAGTGATTAGTATGGTTAACAGATGGCAATTTACAGACGGAACATAGAAGGTCCCTGGTTCAAGTCCAACTGGAGGCCTCTCTGTGTGGAGTCTCTATGTTCTCCCAGTGTCTACTTGGATTTCCTCCGGGTTCTCCGTTTTCCCCCCACAGAGAGTGAATGGTTAATTGTTGCTATATGACGTGCAAATGTGAGAGTGAATGGTTACATGTCTGTATATGAAGTTTGAATGAGAAGGTGTGTTGTTTGTGTCTGTTTTGCCCTTTGATTGACAGGCGACCCCCTTCCCCCGTAAAAAATAATAAATATAATGTTTACGTCTGGCTTCTCGTTGACGGTCACTGGATAAGCCCCCCCCCCTGCGCGGCCCTGGGTTCCTTCATCACGTACCGTAGAAACAAAAACATCCATGTGCAAAAGAGCTTGACATTGTACCCCGCTCAGGTCTAAATCATGAGTAAAATCTGAATTTAGAAATCTAATCATGCATATTTGTGAATGATAGTGCGTTTGGAGGTCATCCTGGTCCTGGTCAGATGGTCTCCAAGGATACGGCGCTCTACCGCAGCGAGCCCCCTCCCCTGAGCGGTCTGTCTATTTTAGCGAGACACCGGTTACACGTTGAGTCATATCCTCAACTAACAACCTGCAAACCTGTCGAGCCGCTCGAGTTGTCGGATCAGACCTCCCCGGGCCTGTAGTATCCAATTTGAATTCACAGAACTCGGCTGGAGGAATGATCCGAGCGTCGCCCCAAACTCTTCCCCCAGGTGCACATCACTCTATCCCGATCCGTGACCCGGCTTCTGGGGCAGAAGGGGACGTCTGAAGGCTGAGGAGATGATGGAAGAAAGTGGGATCGAGACCACACCCCCGTCCACCCCGACCCCACCCCCCAACGTGGCCGCCATGGTCGCCCCCCCTCCGATGAGCATCGGTAGGAGTCGCGTATTCGCGCCGAGAGCTCTCTCGAAACGCACCTGTAATTCTTTCAATATAAGATAACACAGATAGTATTGAACCCACAGCGGGAAAATTCATTTTTCAGGGTAGTAAAGTATGCAAATAATAACGATAGAAAGAATATGCATACAAAGGATATGTATATATAGACAAAATATAAAAATGATAATCGCTATATATCTGTTGTAAATATACTGCTCAAAAAAATAAAAAGAACACTTGAACAACACAATGTAACTCCAAGGCAATCACACTTCTGTGAAATCATAGTGTCCACTCAGGAAGCAAGACAGATTCATTTTGACTTATTTTAAGGACATTACATCAAAGTTGGATCAGCCTGGAGTTTGTTTTTACACTTTAATTTTGAGTGTGATTCCTAATCCAGACCTCCATGGGTTAATACATCTGATTTCCATGGATCATTTTTGTGTGATTTTGTGGTCAGCACATTCAACTGTGTAAAGAGCAAAGTATTTCATAAGAATATTTCATTCATTTAGATCTAGGCTGTGTTCTTTAAGTGTTCCCTTTATTTTTTTGAGCAGTATATATATATATATATATATATGGACAAAATATAAAAATGATAATAACTATATATCTGTTGTAAATATATTATTCTAAAATACACTGACGTGAGCATGAGAAAGCTTGAAATAGCTGAGGGTCCAATGTGGTTGTTTTGTTTCAGGCCTGTCCAGCCCCCTGCCTCCCCCAGGATCCAGCTCCCTCTCCATGAGTTCCCCCTCTCTCCCCGGTTCCCTGCCTCCCGGCCTCCCGCCGCCCACCTTCAGCACCCCCCTCGCTCCCCCCGCCGCCCTCTCCTCCAACTTCCCTCCTCCCTCCTCCCTCGCCTCCCCCTTCGCCGCCGCCTCGCCCCCGCCGACGTCCTCCATCAGGCCGCCGCCGCCCTCCGCGCCCGGCGCCACCGCCCCCCCGATCGGGCCTCCCGCGCACAACTTCTCCATGAGTGCGGGGTTCGACATCACGCGAGGCCACGCCGGTCGGGCGCCGCAGACCCCGCTCCTGCCGACCTTCTCCAGCCCTTCAGCTCTCCCAGGTGCCGTTGTTTATTATGCACACAGCATTTGTGGAAAATATCAATAGTATATATCTCAGGCCAGCTTTTCCAACCTTTCTTTTCGAAATTGATTCTTCGGAAGGAAAACTCCTGGAAAGCTTTTCCCGTACCACATGTGTTTTGCCTTTAACCATATTTCTTGTGGGGACTTATTTATCGGGGCTGAGATATTTATCATATATTCACATCGTACGCGCTGGATAAGTGATTCACCACAGACTCGAACTTTTGTTTCTTTTTTCTTACCTCTTGAAAAATCCTTAAACTAAACGCGCTCCAACCCCCGCCTTTCTGCATGAAGACCCGTCGCTGCCACAAACAACCCTGTGGTATTCGCACACATTTTTCAGTCGGCCGATCACATCAAAAACTAAAATAGCCACCACACCGTTTGAGACAGGAGTCGAGATCATAATATTAAACCCCTTCGGTATTTTCACCGATCGATCACAGCATTGATCCAGGAATAAGGATTGCGTTCGGTGTTCTCACGGAAAGGGATTTTATTCTTTCTTATATTACAAAGTCACATTATAGTTGAGCCCTCGTCGGTTTATGGGCCAGGTCACGTCGCTTGAGAATGATATGGAGTCGTCATTTAATTTGGATCGGTGGCGTTTTTAATTAAAAACGTATCATCTTTTCGGCTGATTGTTGATTCAAGCTGAGCTCTGAGCGACAGGCGCAGGAGGGGAGGGGGGAAGCTGCCGGGTAATAGAACGCAGCCATCGGAGCATGAATGAATAAATACTTCCACCAAAACAGTGGCTGTCGATGGATTAGGATGCCCATCAGCCCGGCGCTGCGGCTCTCGTTCGCTGTCCCTCTGGCGAACAGAAAGAGCTGTTCTTATAATTATCTAATTGCTGGCCGCGGACATCCGCGATGCCGCCACAGTGTTCTGCGTTTCGAGTGAATCTGGCACCAACTCGGTTCATCGATTAATCCCCGATGGCTTCCACCGAACCCCCAGGCGTGGTGTCCAACCCCATGGTGCAGCAGCCGGTCATGTCGGGGGGTTTAGACGCCAGGTCCCCCATCACGTTCCCGGAGGAGCAGGACGACCCCAGGGTGTCTGCGGACGTCAACAGCGGAGGAGGGATCTGGGGGTTTTTCAAGGTAGCACCGCCGACTCTTCGCCTCGCACTCTCACGTCAAGGAATCTTCCTAAATGATTTGAAAAACGGTCGTCCGTTTTCCTGGGGGGAGGCACTGATCTAGTGGCACACGTTCGCCCGCAGGGTGTGGCGGGGAACCCGATGGTGAAGACCGTCCTGGATAAAACCAAGCACTCGGTGGAATCCATGATCACCACCCTGGATCCCGGGATGGCTCCGTACATCAGTGAGTCCGGCTGCGCTGACCGTCTTTCTCCCTCTTCTTCCCGCTGCTTTGTCATCGACGCAAACGACAAACTCCCTGGTTTAAAAGCAATCGAAAGAGCCCTGATTCCACTAACGCAGTGGGTGTCGACCAAAGGAACCAATACCTACATTTGGTTTCGAGGTTACTGACAAAGTCTCGGTTCGGGCGGTGGTGTTGTCTGGAAAGTTTGGGGTCCTAATGGATGTTTTTGAAGCAAAGAGAAATGACTGGCCCCTGGTTGTTGTCATGGACACCCTTCCAAGCTAGGATGAGTCAGTGCAGAAAGTAGATGAGCAGATTCAGGAAGAGGGCAAGACAAACATCGTTTTGTTGTCGTCATCGTCGTAGCCGAAGCCCCCTGGTGGCGGTCGGCAGCAGCGCAGCCGAGGCAGTCGGACAGGAAGTGGCATTCATTCATTGTCAGCTGAACAAGCGGCCGCCAAGCGATGATGTCTGTGCCGTCTTGTTCCGCTCTGTCTTTGTTAGGTGAGCGTGGCGCTCGCTGCAAAGTAAAGGAAATTCAAGGAAACTCGGGGAAACCCAGGTTTTTTTTTTTTTTTTTTTTTTTTTTTTTTTGGAACTTCACATTGAGACTGACATGAAAGGGAGGTTCGGGAACCCCCGGTGACAGCAGTACATCCAGCATCGCTCCCAGCCCTTCACGTTTCACATCCACCATGACATTATTATTCATTTCTTCAAAAATAATAATGGAAATATCAGTCCCTGCAAGCCAGTGCATTAGAATGATGGATAGAGGTGATTGCAGAGCAGACGTCTCTCATCAGTGTGCAAGGTGTTGATCGCAGCTGCTGTGAAGGATGAGGGGTTATTTAAACTGGTATATTAAACTGCCAGTGCCGAGTAGAACATCTTTTGCCTACGGACAGTCGGCTGGAGTCTAATGAGTGGTCAGGAGAACCGTGTCTTTGGTTCGATATCCGTCCGAGCGTCCGAGCGTTCTGACTGACCGCCGACACAGTGTGTGGTAAATGCGCCCCGCGTCGCTGCTCCACAGAGTCCGGGGGCGACATCGACATCGTGGTGACGTCAGATAAAGAGACGAACGTGGACGCGGTGCGGGACGCCTTCCAGGAGGTGTTCGGGATGGCCATGGTCACCGGAGAGCCCGGTCAGTCCAACATCGCCCCGCAGCCCGTCGGCTACGCAGCCGGAGTCAAGGTCAGTTCACAAACACACCCATAACCTCTCTTTTTTTTTTTTTTTTTTTTTTTTTTTTTTTTGCATCAGGTGCAACTTCCCGATGTGCCTCTGTATCTCTGCTGTGCGCACGTGACATGCATTATTTCTCAGACTGACTTCTAGTGGCGACTGCCGTGAACTGCAGCCGGGTTCCACTGTTTGCGGCTCCCGAGTATTTGTTGATTTGCAAAGTTTTAAGATTCAAGAGCATTTTTGTCTCATTTTTATCCAATGTCTCACTCATTTTTTGATGCTTTTTCACGGCTCTTGCACAAAAACTCACACATTTTTCTATTAATACAGTGTTTTTATGAGTAAGGTTTTGGTGTACCGTCAGTCCTGCTAGAGAACCCTGTTCTAATGATGTAATAAACCATTCCAGTGACTTTGGTGTTTGAGCAGAAAGCGGTTTGAATTCGTCATTGTCGGCCCGAAGAGTCAAACCCCTCAATTCGCCGTGACCTCACGGCCTGTTCTAACCAGCCACACGGCGCCACGCTGATCAACAAAAATGATGATGTCATGATCCCAGCATTAGGCTGCCTCGGCTGAAAATTTTCCACTGTCCCAACCCGTCGTCAGCGCGATACCATCTTTCACTGGGATCCCGCTGCCAAGCCGCTGTCGCTCTGCATGGATTCATAGAGGAGCTTCACCATATCTGACATTTCAGGAAATCAGTCTAAATGATAGATCTTGTTGGTTTTTTTTTTTCCATCATATTAGTATTTTAATCTAAGACACATAGCCTCCCCAACTCTCAACCATGGCAAACATTCCCCTGCAGCATCACTGCACTTCCACGCTGAGCATCACCGACGGGTCTGCAGTTATGCATCTGTGTGTGTGTGTGTGTGTGTGTGTGTGTGTGTGTGTTTGTTTCAGGGGGCTCAGGAGCGAATTGACAGCCTGAGACGATCCGGCGTGATACACGAGAAGCAGCCAGTGGTCTCCCTGGAGAACTTCATCGCGGAGCTCTTTCCTGACAAGTAAGACTCAGAGACAGAGGAGACGTCCTCCAGGATTAGAGGAGGGAGTTTTTAAACCTTTCATTCAGCGGCGTTTGGGCAAATTATACCCGTTTAGTCTCGAGAGCAAACAAATATGTTCGATTGTATTATGTAAGCGCTCTTAGTTTCACCACACGTTCTCACTCCCGAGCCTGCGACAGACACCGAAAGGCGGGCCCTTTCTGCTCGTTTTTCGAAGAACCCGGAGAAGCATCTGTTTTCAGGTCATTCGGGGAACCTGGTTTTCTCTTCGGTCAAATCAGACACATTTGGAAAAAAACAAACTCTGCTTTTATTGAGGTTAGGTTTAGATATTGATGCGGTTGTTAATGACATGAAGCTCCAGGTTCGATCTAATGCAGAAACTTATGGCTCGCGAGTCATATATGGCTATTCCGGTGACGGTATATGGGTCCCAGATAATTTTGAGTTGACAAAAAAAAAGATCAGTTTGGAACTGATTTTAAAATTCTTGTGATATTTCTTCATAACGCCGTGTCATTTTAAAGTAAACAGAAAGTAGTTTTGTAGATAAATTTCACAGGTCACCCGTCGGGCGGGTCGGGAACCAATGGCTCCCGAGCACGTCCGGGTCGTTGTAAAGGTGGATAAATCAATTATATCAGATAGCCAACTAGTTTATCCGCTTCATCCCTTGTAACAGAAAAAAAGACGATGATTACCGTGCAAAAATTTACATTCGGATCTGCGGTATGACTGATAAAATTGCATCGATAAAACGGGCAAATATAAAGCGGCACTTCGAACAAATCCATGCGGCGCCAGAGGTCGCATTAAAAGTAAGACATATTTAATTTATTGCATGTTAAAAATACTATATGGCTCTCAATGAAACATATTTAGAAATATTTGGCTTTTACGGCTCTCCCGGTCAAACAGGCTCCTGTTCTAATGCATCGGCGCGTGACGCATTAGACGCGACAGGAACCTTCCCCATTTTTCAGATTGTTGACGCATCGGGAGAGAGAAGGTGTTTGTTTCACTGGTAACACAAGTTACCAGCATATGGTGAGAAAACATTTCCTCCAAAAATAGATTAATGAATTCATTCATCGTCTATCCGCCGTGTCATAAAAAGACATAAAGCCAGTCACGCTTCCGTTCAAAAGCCTTTCCGAGGCTCGGCTTCGAGACGTACATTTTTAGACGGAGCCCCTGTAGAACACGGAGCCTCCACAATGAAAGACCCCCCCGTCAAAATCGAACCGGGGACCTTTGTTGCCGCGAGGCGGCGGCGCTCAGACCTGTCATTCATATTCAAATATGTCACGTCGTTGAATATCACCATGGATTCGCCGCCGCATCTCCCGAGATCATTCGCTTCCTGAACGGTAACCGTGAGCTGCTTCAGCTCAGCATCTATTTCCTGCTACACCTTTATCTGAAAAGTCGCGAGGCAAAGCGGAGCCCACTTGGAACAAACGCACATTCAGACGTTTAAAAATGTTTCCCTAGACCAATATCTATTTTGTTTATGTATTTTTAAATAGTCCATAGTAATAGTAATTGTTATAAACCGACAGCTGCGGTGTTTCTGCTCTCAGCAAAGTCCCGACTGCTCCTCGGAGAACCCGGCCTGAGTCATTTAAAGACGGTTCCTGACAGCACACTTTTTAGTTTTGATCGATAACGAGGAAAAGTTTGGGAAAGGAGCCGCCTCGCTTTGACAAGGAAAACACACACACACACACACACACACACACACACACTATCTCACAGGCGCCGCTGCCTTCTGAAGAATACAGGAGAGACTTCTTGGAGGCACGGCGTTTCTCCAGACTCCTCCATGTAGCTGTCAGACGGCAGTGGCTGCTTGTTAGAAAGAGAAAACGCCGCCTGCGGAGTTTGAAACTGCGGCAGTTCAGACTGATTGTTTATTACATCCACTTTCCCAATTGCTTTCTTTTTATAACAAAGGCGCATTTGAACATCGCAAGTCTTAAATGATTCATAAATACAAAGTCCAGCCTTTGAAATGTATTGATTCATTTGATTACGTGTTTTTAAAAATAAAATCCAGCCATTTTTGTGATATTTAATGACTAAATAAGACCATAAATAACCACAAATCATGGATTGGCTCAGTATTACATTGCCGACTCCAAGAAAATAAGAATAGTACCGTAATTTCTGGACTATTGAGCGCACCTCAATATAAGCCGCACCAGCTAGCCCATCGCTATCTTGGGCTTCCTCCCGCGTACTAAAACAAAGTCGTCTTCTTCGGTGTAGGAGTTGAACGGACTCAGAATTTCCAGGTCATTCCATCGGTCCGATGTGACGAGGATAAATGTTGTAGCGGCGTGAAGCTCATTCGCATTACCCCCCCCCCCCCCAAAAAAAATCCATACATTAGCCGCATCGCTGTTTAAGTGAAAAAAGTCGCGGCTCATCGCCCGGAAATTACGGAACTTTTAAAGAGGTGTGTTTTTTTAGCAAGGCCCCAATCAAATAGTCCTAAATCCATGATCGCATCATTGTAAATCATTAGTCCTCCCAGCTGTGGGAAGACGCCGCCCACGGTGTTCTCCAGACCGAGCCGTGAACCCTGACCACGCAGTTGTCGTCTCCAGGTGGTTCGACATCGGCTGTCTGATCCTGGAGGACCCCGGCCTCGGAATCCGATCGGAGGTCTTCACACAGGCGACCCCTCTGGCTCTGGAACACGTCCAGCAGGTACGCATCAGCGCTCAGGCAGAGTCAGTAGCCTCCAATATTCACTAAACATGCAATGATTGTGCTCCAGGAGCTCAGTCATTGCATGCACGTCCTCCATTCTGCATAATTTTATTGATATTCTGTGGACTCTGACGGTTTCAGATGTCATGGTTTGTTTGTTTTTTGTTTGTTTTCATGGGATGAGTTCCCTGGTACGCAGTTCAAACGGTTCAAACCGGCTGCAGCCGACGCGTCCGGAGCATTAGCGTTTACATCGTGATCAAATACGTTTGATCGGGGACGTAATGGGGTCAGGATTTACATAGATGGCTTCCCTCAACCTTCTAAGCTGGAAAAAAGCCGGCTTTCGAAGCCGCCGTGACATCAGCGCCTTTCACACTGTCGGAACTTTTCGCAGTTCCTCGAATCTTTTCAGGAAATAGGCCCTTTTTTCGTGCATATCAGTCAGCGGGGGAACCGTGGACCTCCGTTTCTAGAACGGAGCTCTATTTTTAAAAGCTATCACATTCACCGGGCAGCTGACAAAATAGACAAGAGCTTTGAGAAATTGACGGACGAACAGGTCTAATCTCTTCCAGCCTGTTAAAACACAGAGGGTTTCCTGGGCTTGCCGAGAAACATAGACATTTTGACCAAAATAAGTCCTGCGTTAGCGAATGGCCCTTAACCCTGCAGAAAAACACTTCATCCCGTCTGATAATCCAGGTTGTTATTCCAGCCGTGAGCACGAATAATGCGCCAACTTCGCTCTCCATGTTGTCCTTGTTGCCTTCCTCTTCTTCTTCTGTGTTTTGTTTTTGAGTGTGGCGCTCAAGGTGCACGTCGCTGAGCTTTGCGTGTAAACGCAGAACACCGAGCTGTCGTCGTCGTTCATGTCTGGCGTTAGCGCAGTGGTTCTTAACCTTGTTGGAGGTACTGAACCCCACCTGTTTTACATGCGTATTCACCAAACCCTTCTTTATTGGATCGAGGATCGTTTCGTCGATGGGTACAAAGAACAGGCAGAGTAGCCTTTTCATCGAATCTGGCTCCCTTCACCTTGAATTCAGCGAGCGCTATGTTCTTGTAGTTCCCATCTCCATGCGGCTGAAAGAAACCTTCCCTTAGTTTTGCCGGTGCTGGACTAGAATTGCTCATCTTGCCATTCCAAATCATGCAATTAGGACATCGATTCCAATCACGTTCCGTCATACATGTGAATCCGTATTGTACGTGTTCTTCCGACCGCTTTCTTTTTTTGCCCGACATAATTAGTATGAAGGGATTAAAATATTAAGAAAGAAATCACGTGACGTACCATCACGACAGTCACAAGTTACTACAACTGATCGCGCCAAAATCCCCGCGGCACGGATAGGCCGAGCTATGTGGCGTGATCACCCGCGGCCAGTGATGTCATCACCAATGTGTGTCTTGACCTCCGCCGAACCCCTGAGACCGACCCACCCAACCCCTGGGGTTCGATCGAACCCGGGTTAAGAACCACTGCGTTAGCGTTTGGACAGTTTGCGAAAGCTGCGTAAAACTAAATCACACGAGGGCCGAAGGAGGTGCGATCTGTCCCGCGTCGGCCGAAGGTCACCTGTGTGTTTTGGTTTGTTTTTTTTCCTCGCTTCTAATGCCACCTGGTCCGTCCCCGTCTCCCCTTAACACCCCCTGGCGCTCTTTGTAATTGTCTCCGTGTGTCCGCGGCGTCTGCCAGCCCGAGCTCATTTCCATAAAGCCGTGAAGCCTTCAACTTAATTCCTAACCCCCGGCGTCCTCTCCTCACGCAGCGCAGATGGAGGCCGGTTTCAGAAAGAAGGAGAGCGTCTCAATGTCGATGACTCGATGTCTCTCTTTTTCAAGTGCTCAGTCGCCACCATCGCTTCCATCTCCCAAAACAGTACGCCGTGAAATTTAGCAGATGGCGGCCCCGCGAGAGTCACGGAGGCACTGAGGCGACCACGCAGGGTGGTCATGATGTCCGACCCCAGAATTACCGTAATTTCCGTAAGATAAGCCGGGACTTTTTTCACGTAAACAACGATGCGGCTAATACATGGGCTTTTTTGTGCGGGGGGGCGCTAACGAGCTTCACGCCGCTAAAACGTTTATCCTCGTCACATCAGACCAATGAAATGACCGGGAAATTCGATTTCGACACGGAAGAAGACGGCTTTGACGGTTGTAGTGCGCGGAAGGAAGCCCACGATTGGCTCGCCGATGCGGCTTATATTGAGGTGCGCTCAATGTTCCGGAAATTACGGTAGTTCATTTCGTCTTGGGTTTTTTTGTTTTGTTTTTTTTTTTGCAAACAAAACACGTTTCCACCAGAGCTCTGTCTGGTGGAAACTCCAGAAGATAAACCGAGCTGAGATTCCTGACCAGTGAACAGAATGAACAACTTCCGTGCCAATTTGTCGACCGACATACGCGCCGTTCGCGAAGATGCCCATGACATGACCTGTGTGCCCCGCCCATGCAGGCGCAGTCCCTGACCCCTCCCGACTATAACCTCCGCTGGTCGGGCCTGATTGTGACGGTGGGCGAAGTCCTGGAGCGCAGCCTCCCCAACATCAACAGAACGGACTGGCACCAGGCTATGACGGGCATGACCCAACGCCAGATGATCCATTCTGCCGCCAAAGCCCTGGCCGGGATCTACAAACAGCGGCTGCCGCCCAGGACTGCGTGACGCTGAGCTGCCGCCGCCGCCGTCGTCGTCTCGCCGAAGGAGAGGATCCGGGGAACGTTCTGAGGAAACGAGGAGCTAATCGGAGACGGAGGACCCTCACGGCACTCCGTCCCCCGAGTGTCCTCGCAGGACAAAGCCAGACGCACATCTGTTTGAAGACCTTTGTTGACATCACACCTTGTCAGCAGGGTTTTAATGTAACATCACATGGAAAAAAAAAAAAGGAAAAAAATCAACCTTCGTCCTCTTGAGAAATTAACGTTGAATATTCGATTTTCTTGTTTATTTTGTTTTCGGGAAAGGTTATTGAAGAGACTCTCGCCGCCGTGGCTCGTGTCCCAGTTGTATTCCGTATAAACGTTGACCCATTTCACCCAAATCTGTGCAACAAACCCACATCGTTTGGGAGAATAACTCGACCTAATTCAAAATGCCTTTGGCCTGATTGAACCCAAAACGCAGAGGGAACGCCGCCGCCCGTCACCAGGGAAATGAACCCGACCGCACCCCATCAGACCAGGAACGGTCAGAACCCGGTCCGGTTTAGGTGCAGGGTGAGTCCAGGTAGACCGGGAACTCGATCCCAATCCGATCTCCAGGCTGCTCGGTCTTGAACACAGCACAGATGAAGTCTTGAAATTGTTGGGCAATAGCTAAATAGCTAATCTGTTGTACAAGATTGTGGGAGAAATTTAGGTGAATTATATTGCTTATGATTGGCTTATGTTTGGAGTAATGACAGTATCTCTTAGATAAGACTGAAAATCCCAAATTGCTGAGCAAGTTTGAGGTAAACAACTCAAGTTAGCCTGCTAGCAGTTATTAGCTTGGCTTGCTGATAACAGTAGCTGCCTGCCATGAAACCTCACTATAGAAATTAAAGACAAAGATTTTGTTTCGTTTAAGAAGGTTACTTCACTCTTATGTGTAAAATAATTCATTTAGAAATACACCACAAACAAGCACAATGTTGAAAAAGATACATTATATTTATCTGTGCAAGTTAGCCTGCTAGCTTGATGTGCTAATATCAGCAGAAGGCTGCCATTACACCTCACTATAAGGTGGTTGTTTTTTTTTTATTCAGAAGGCACCTTCAGTCTAAAGTGCAAGTCATTTGGGAAACCTGTTACAAACAAGCACAATGTAGAAAAGAATTTCAATGGACTTTTGACTCAGGGTGTCCAAAGAGAAGAGTGGAGAAGCCGGTGGTGTCAAGGGGCCTCCACGGTTGGATTTGCGCCTAAAGACAATGTCTTTTTGACCTTCAGCTACGTCGGTGCATTTAGCATCAATACTTTTTAGATATCATAAAATGACCAGAGTGATAGTCTCAGTGTGAAGAAAGGTTTCTTGCGGGAGAGTGGGTTCTAACCAGAAAGTGAGCACAAAATGTGAACTTACAGTCCCCAAAATAATGTGTTTGAAATTGGCTGAAGGCTCTCAAAGAAAGCCTTTCCGGCTTTCTTTATCCTGTCATCGGTGGTTTAGTACTGTTGTCGTATTTTCCCGAATGGAGCGTGACACAATATGTCCGGATGGAGAGCCTTCAGCAAAACTTCTTGTGGCTACTATAATATATCGAGACAGCTAGTTGCAACCATTTGAGTCTCCTCCAGGATATGTTATGATGCGTTATTGCCCTTAGCTTCATTAGTCATGGACCACGACTGCATCGGTCCAAACAGCACAAACCCAATTTTTCCTTTGACTGTCATCCCCAGTATCCTTAAAACGCCCAAAATATGGTTTCGTTTGGCTGATATGTCCTTCGATTCATCACTGGAGCCGTTTGCATGTGCGGGTTCTATCGTCCAATCGTGTGCGGAGTACAACTGGGACACGACCACGACGAACCGAAGGGCAGCGCTAATGATTTTGAATGTAGTGTCATTGTCGTAGTATCACGTTTAATCAATTTCAATGTGTCTTGCTGCAAAATTGGCTGCCAAAACCCCTTCGCTTTTGTTACACCCCTGTGAACATAGAAAAAATAATAATAATTGTATCTGCATGAGTAAAGTGCAGCCAGAAGCCAGTTTTGCATTCACGGTTTTGAATATAATAACAGGGACGTCAGGCAGGTGTTCGCTCTTCCGCAAACAGCCAACGTGTGGGATTTAGCCGCGTCCGGCAGGCGTTGCTGATAGTTTTATCGGTCCCAAAACTCGGAAATTATAAGATTTCCAGTAAAAAAAATGAAAAGAGCATAGTTATACATTTAAAGAAACTAGTACACGTAAACATCATGGTCGTAATTGAGCTTTTCATACAATTTATACTCTCTCAGCCCTTAGGAGAGCCAGCAGTGGCCTGCAGGTTCAGGAATGTATGTTTTTCCCGACTTGACGACCCCTACTTCTGGCTTTTTGCGCCACCATGTTCTAAAACCCGGCGCCGAAGTGCAGGAACCTGCCAAGTCCACTATGACTGGGTCCCAGAGTGAAGGGTCCGGAGCTGTTTCCTTGCGATCACGTACCGATGAAACCGCGTATATCGACGGTTGGATGAAAACAGCTGGCGTTTACTTTCGTCCATCTCGATTTTTCCCCCCGTCCGTCTGAAATTCAAATGCCGGTGAGTTCGTCTGCCGTGATAGCAAACACCTGCCGTCCCTGTTTGTAATAACAGAAGACTCGTCCGCTCTCCGTTGGACCTCGCTCACGTCCGAACGTCTATGTAGGTGTTGTTTCCGGCTGCCGCAGCTGTCTGAGCTGGTGCATGAAGGCATCCAGCACCAGGCTAATAGTTTTGTTTTTATTCTGCGGAGCACAAATTAATCACCAGCGCAGATTCACACCCAAATAGTAAAGAACCTGAGCCGCTCCAGAGGCGAAGAAGGTGTTAAATGACTTGCCAAGTGTAGAGCCATCTCTGTGGTCTCGGAGGACGACCCTCTTGCTTGTGTGGAAAGCAAGTATAAATTATGACACAAAAGCACAGTTGTTCTGTGTTTTTGGGCGACTAAACTACGCTCAAATATATGTCCCGTTCCAGCATTCTGCTCTAAATTCTGCTCGCTGGACTGTCTGTCGGACGTTTGGCTGAAAAGAACATTCGGTGTACTACATGTGCCTGTAAATGTGCCTTTTTACACAAATAAATAACTTTTCCACGGTGCTTTGTATTGAAACAGTATCATTGGAAATGCGGTCATGTGATCGTGTGGCTTTTTTTTTTTTTTTTTTCCCCTTCCAGGTGTAAACGAGGCGACGTCAAACACAACATCTTTTCATCTTCTCTGGGGCCTCTCGGCATCACCGTCAGCTAGCGCTTTTCATAGTCACAGCGAGTTTAGCTCAAGCAGACACGGGCAAATTAATTATTCATCGCAAATGGATGTTCCGAGTCTTGACTGACTTAATCTTCTCGTCCCCGTCGGGAGTACTGGGCGTCCACCTCGCGTCTTTACCTCCCCACTCAGTCTGACAGACTTTCTTGTCAGGTAGCGCCGCAGTACCTCACTGTACCCCATGTGGCCTAATTTAGCCGTTCCTCTCGCGAAACGGAGCGAATCGAGAGCAACGTCGGTTTTCTCCGTCATGATGAGGCGCCAGAAAGAAATGATCATTTTTGTGTTTATGATCAAAAAATAAATTAAGCGTCGTCTGTTTTCCACTAGCGCGTGGAAGCGCCGGGAGCCTCCCAGCACGCATTGGCTCATAAGACCGGCCCTTGGCGCGTTTATAAAATAATAACGTAGAGTAGCGCTCTGTACATATCAAACAAGGTCAGACCGAATGTAGAAAGAGCTCCGCTCCCGCGATCTGTGCCTGTAACACTTCAGACCCAGAGTGCCCTCAGTGTGAAAAGGCGCTGGAGTCTCCATTCTACATCCTGTATCTGGTTTCTGCATGGGTGTGTGTGTGTATGTAAAACATCCTGGTTGCTGTTTACTTTCTGCATGATTGTTTATTCATGGCGGCACGGTGGTTAGCGCTTCTAACTCACAGCGCCGGTTCAATTCCGATAGGGTTTCCTCCCGCTGTCCAAAAAACATGCAGGACGTTCATTGGAATCTGTGCGGCGCTGTGACAGGCCGGAGCTCCAGGGCGAACCGGCCTTTCGCACAATGACAGGATCGGCGGTTTGGACGACGAACGATTGTAGAGCGACGATCCATTCATTCTGTCATTGTCTATGTTGCTTATTGCTTATGGCGGGAGGCGGGGTTTCACCCGATCCCTTCGCCCGTCAATCACGGGGTCGGCATACTTTCGGACAACTCGGACGCTTCGCTTAACCTCCAGACTGTGGATGGCGTCTGATAAAATACAACCAAATCGCTGTTTCGTCAGTCAAATCGCCGTAAGTGTGGACGTAAAATTGCTGCAACCCCATAATTGGAAAAAGATTAATTCAACTCCATCTTTTCGGCCTTTCAATCTCTTTATATTAACATTTCTGTTATATCTCTTCTGGTTAGATACCAAACTGCATTTCATTGCACAGTAAGGCTTAATCCAATCGCAGAGATCAAGTACACATACATGTATGAGCTCTCATCAAAGAAATGAATATATATACATGAAGGTTTTCATGGCCCAATACTGTTATTACACTTTGGAATGGGACGGCAGGGGAGGATTTAGATTCATAAATGTAATTATGCCTCAATCTGTAGGACCAAATGTTGTTTTAGCCCGTCGGCTCTTCACCGCCTTCCAAATATCTCGAACCGAGGGATGGAGAATATTATCGAGATTATCTCGATAACCGCCTGAGCCGATGGCAAAATAAACGCCCGGAGCGAGTAAACCCAGTAAATGAGATATAACCGGGTAAATAAGATAAGATTATCCCTTGTCTGTCCCGAAACAGGAAAACAGCACGATGGAAATGGGTACTTTTCTCGTACAACCGCACAAGAAATACAAACATAGTACAACTATACGATCTAGCTTTATTTGCTCGCTTGTGTTGACCGAACCTCCGACGACGCATCCGCAGGCCGACCTGCAGACCTTTGGTAAACAGCGTGCGTGCGGCAGAGCGGCTCCTCCCGGGCGAAAATCGAATCAGCTCGGTCGGGATCCCGAAAGTGACGGCTCGTCCGCCGCCCGCCTCTCCCGGACTCTCTCGGCATTCCGGGCGCGTCTCGGCCTCAACGCGAATTTGGACGACGATGAATAAAAAGTCTCGTCTGCTGAGGTTTCAATTAAAGCGGAGGAAGGGTATACAGTGTTTTCACATCAATGATTCATGTCGCCCGGAGGGGGAAAATCCTTTCTTACCACAGGAGCTCCTCACTCCTCCACGCCGGCTCTTAGTGAGGAGCGAGATTCGTCCTGGTGGGATAAAAACGGAACGGGAAAATCCCCTCTTCGGTGTTTGATCCAGCCGGATGTGTCTTTTGGTAGTCGATAAACGTCAAGATGTTCCCCTCGAGGTCCTCGTGCAACACGCTAAGACCAAAGCGGACTTCAAGGGGGGAGCAAATGTGATCCGGGTGGAATGATAACGCGGTCAAGCGATTGGAGAGCAGAGAAAAGAGATTAGACGTCCACCTTGGTTTTTTGTTTTTAGCTAAGGAAAGATAAGTCGCCCGCTCCCTCTGCTTTGCTTCCACCTTCTTCTTCTTGTGCTTTACCTTCCTCCAGCCAATCCTAATAATTCGTAATAATTTGTGGATGTTTTGCCCCCCTCTGTCTCTTTTATATTCATATTTATTTCACTTTTTTTAATTTTTTTGACATTATAACTGCTGCTGTGACAAAGGAATTTTCCCTGTGGGGGTCAACAAAGTTTATCTTACATATATAGATAGAAGGAAAATATGTATAAAATATGAGAAATAGAAATAAAGAATATGAAACAGTATAAATATATGCAAAAGTGGCAACTATTTTTGGCCCCCCACAACTGAGTGCAAGATAAGCAGATAATGAATGACTCAGTGAATAAATGAATTATTGATAGAATATATGACTAACGACCAATTCGATTTTTAACCACTTTCTGGAGAGTTTTATCATCATCATTGTTCTTATTATGAATGTTATTATGAATCTTTGAAGGGGGCAAGTAAAGCACAAAATTAGATAATAAAGTAAATACCAAAACAACCTAAATATGAAGATGATAATAAAAAAAAAATAATGTAAAAAAAACCAACTTAATTCTCATGAGTATATTAATGAAATGAAATGGAATTAAGGGGAAATAAATGATATGAAAGTATTTTTATATGTTTTTGGAAACACACACAAAAAGATAATTTTCTGTCGCAATCTCCCCCATCGTGTCCTGACAGGGATGCTGCAGCCGCCGTGTCCGGCAGACAGAGGCGGGTACCGGGGGGGAGCAGCCGGGATGTGGGCTGGGCCGATCCGCCCCCCCTCCTCCATCCCCTCCGGACCCTCCGCCCCCTCCCTCGTAGCGGAGCCGGGAAGCGCCTGAGCGGGCTGAGCCGAGCCGGGAGCCGCGCAGCCTGGGATGGCATCCAGCCGGAGCACACCCTCCGTCGAATCGCTCCCGGTCCCTGTCGCATCCGCGGCCGACGGCGAGGCGCCGAGGAGCGGGTAGGATGGGCCAGAACCCCCGGCCCCCCCGGTAACCCCGGACATGGAGCCGACGTCCCTGCGAACACACAAAGGTACCCCCCCCCCTACACACACACACACACACACACACACACACACAAACACACACACACACACACACTTGCACACACGCACACTTGCGTGTGTGTGTGCGCGCGTGCGTGTGTGCAGGTGTGCGTGCACGCGTCTCTGCGACACGGATGCTTTTGCACTTGTTGACTGTGCGTCCAGCCTTGCGCGGCTGTGGACGGCCGTGCGTGCGGCCGTGCGCGTCTCACCTGTCCGCGTCATGGTGCCCGCGGACGGGAACCTTAAGTGATATTGCAGCGTCCTTGTCTGGCAACTTCACTCTGCAACCTCCACGCACACACACACACACACACACCCACACACACACACTCCTGCCGTCATGATGTTGCGTTTTCTCCATCGCGCTGCGCCCAATGACCTAAAGCTTTCGTGCATTTCTAATACACTATGCGTTATCCTATCTAGTCTCAGACTAAACACACACACACACACACACACACACACACACACACACATGCTTTCCCCTGGAGGGAGGACGCCTGTGGGGTCACAGCAGATCTGGTGTCACATCTCTGGAAGCTCTTTAAGCTCACCCCTCAGGCTGAAGGTTAAAACTGCGGCTCTGCTTTGTTTTTATAATTATTATTATTATTATTAAAGTCAGGGGGATCAACAAGTCCCGAGAAGGTTTCGGTTCTGGTGTCGGATAATCATGGCCCCCCCCCTCCTCCGGGTGGGACGGACGGCGGTTGGGTGGAGGCGTCTGGAGCTGCTGCAGGGTGATGAAGGTGTGATGTTTGAAGGATGCTCTGAGACAGGACCCGTGGCCATGAAACCTCCAGGCGACCTTCCACCACTTCAGCCAAATTGTTCGGGTTGGGCGGCGCAGTGGCGAGCGCTTCCTCCTCGCGGCGAGAAGGTTCCCGGTTCCGTCTCCGTGTCTGCGTGGGTTCCTCCATGTTCCTCCTTCAGCGTGGGAGGTTCATTGAAGACCCTTAAACAGGGGCGGGCAAACTACGGCCCGCGGGCCACATACGGCCCGTCGGTCTTTATAATCCGGCCGGCCAAAGATCAGTACAGAATTCATACTTTATGAGAAAAAGTTGATTATTTCATTTTTGGAGCCACTTGAGAACAGTTGAGAATTTGATTGGCTTTGTGATTTAGCCTTGACATACTGACACGCATGTATGAGCTGGACGTGACGCGACAAGGGGGAAAAAAAACGGTTCGTGCATGAAATGCAAGCTTCAAAACCAAGCTGGTTTTATTTTCAAAGCGTTTTTTCATGCGTTTTTTTTTTTTTTTTTAATATGTATCATATCTTGTGCTGACCCGTCCCGTCTGTCAAATTTCTGTCTGCCAATGTTTGCCCACCCCCGCCCTAAGATGTCAAGACATGTGAATGACAGGCTGAATGTTTGTATCTCCGAATTCCATTTAAATGAGTGAATGGTTTTGTCTCGAAATAAAACGCGAATGTCAGTATCTCAAAATGAACGGGTGAATGTTTGCACGTCTCGATATTGCATTTAAATGAGCGATTGAATGGCTGCTTTTCTCTATGGCAGGTAAATGAGAGGGTGAATGGCAGTATGTCAATATGACGGGTGAATGTTCGTATATGACATTTAAATGACAGGGTGAATGATTAATGTCTTGCATTTCAATGAGAGTGAATGGATTCTTGTCTCTGCATGACGTTTGAATGAGAGGGTGAATGGTTGAATCACTCTATATGACGGATGAATATTTGGATGTCTCTATATGATGTTTGAATGAGAGGATGAATATCTCTATAATACATTTCAGTGAGATAGTGAATTGTTTTTGTCTTTAAGTGATATGTGAATGAAAGGGTGAATGGTTGACTTATGAATGAAAGGGTGAATGTGTCTCTACACGTGGTAACCGGCCCAGGGTGAACCCCGCCTCTCGGCTGGGATGGACTCCAGCACCCCAAGTGCAAGATAGGCAGTATCTATAATGCATTAATGAATGAATATATGAATGAATGTGTCAGATATGAGGACAGAAACCCCTTTTATCTGGTGATTATTGACCTCGCCGCTCAGAATTAGAGCCGGGGGTCACCGGCTCGGCCCCCCTCCCCGACCTCATCGTCACATGACATGCAGAAGGTCGTCCCCTCACATCGATAAACCATCTTATCCGTCTAACGGTTCCTTCGGGGACGTCCGACGCGCCGGGGTTTCCCGCTCCTCCTCCTCCACGCGCCCCCGTATGAACGGGCCAGACTCCAGAGCTCGGCTATGTTTGAAACACTTAAAGCGGAATCTGACCCGGCGCCGGCGAGCTGACCCATGACAGCGATAAACTTTATTACCCGCCGCCTAATGGTTATTACACGGGCATTAATACGGAAGGTTATCGCCGTATTTTCTAGCAGGATGATCTCACCGCACCTCGGATGTCAGAGGAGGCCTGTCCCCTTCCGTCAAGGAGGTCACAGCAGCTCCGCCTCAGGCCGCCGCCGTTCTATAATGACGGATTACGGATGAGAACATTATTTTATAAGCCGTGTTCATCATAGGAGGGGGGGGTTCGAGTGCACGGAGCTCGGGCTCGGCTTTTCCTCCGGGTCCCCCCCCGAAGGGCACGCCTTTGTGGATCGAGCAGCTCCTGAATCAGGATGAAGATGCTGAAATGTTGGGGGTCCTGGACTGGAAGTCTCCATGTTCACCCCGCGTTTCCTCACACAGGCCAAAACTACAACTTCATTGGAGACTTAAGTTGCTCAGATGTGGGATGAGAGGGTGAATACTTGTGGAAATCTTCTGACAAATCTTGAAGACGTAAGTAGCCTCATCCGAGAGGCTACTTCAAGTCTAGTTGCAACAATAACAGTAGATATGAATATATATATATATATAGAGAAGGCAACTGAATAATTGCATATATATATGAGAGGGTGAATGGTTATATGTCTAGATAAGATAAGATAAGATAAGATAAGATAAGATAAGATAAGATAAGATAAGATAAGATAAGGTAATACTTATTGATCCCCATAGGAGATAGGGGAATTTTAATAGAATTAAGAAATTAATAAATGAATTTGTCACAGCAGCTTTACAATACAATAAATATGAATATAAATATAAATATACATTAATATATATGAATATAAATTACATATGAATATGCATATATAAAAATAAATATTAATATAAATTAAATACAAATATGCATATATAAATAAATATTAATATAAATTAAATATATACATATATATATATACATAAATAGAAAAGACAACTGCATAATTGCATATATGAGAGGGTGATGGTTATATGTCTAGATAAGATAAGATAAGATAAGATAAGATAAGATAAGATAAGATAAGATAAGATAATACTTATTGATCCCAATGGGGGAAATTATTTGTCACAGCAGCGCAACAATAACAATAAATATGGATGTAAATATAAACAGAAAAGCCAACTGAAGAACGAAGAGAGGAGATAAATGGATGGATGGATAAATAAATAAATACAGAAAGAGAAGTAAAAATAGTTGGAGCTGCTGCGACAGGCTGCCATCTTGAAAATATACGATAGGGTGAATGATGGATGTCTCCTTATGTGAGGGTGATGGTTTGTATGTCAGTGGAGGTTCTCAGTCATCCAGGTTATGGTGAATTATTGTCAAAATCCTCTTGTCACGGCAACGGGACTTGAATTTAAATAGTTGGTGTCTCTGTTTAAGAGGGTGAATGTTGGACGTTTCTATGAGAACGTGAATGGTTGCATGTCTATATGCGGACGGTCCAGGATGAACCCCGTCTCTCGCCCATTTCCAACCGAGCGACCCTAAGTGTAGGAAAAGCAGTTTAGATGACGAATGAATTCATTCATTCATCATTTAATGCTGAAATATTTGTAAAAGCTCAAGGAGACTAGAGGAAATGTTCGCCTTTTCATGAAAGTTGGCCTGTATGAAAGGTGTAAGGCTCCCTCACTTCTTCCTTTTGTCTCAGCATAAAAAAAAACAATCAAAATTCACGGGAGGAGCTGCCATCCAGAGCGATTTCAGAAACTGAGGCGACGCAAAACCTGCCTCGCCCGCTATATTTTTCAATTTCCCTAATTCTTCTAAGCACCTTTAGTTTCCCGGTGCTTCCAAAACACAAGAGCAACCATCGTCTTCACGGAAGGACTGGACAGATTTACGGGTAAATCTAAACATTAGCAGATCGTCGTTATGCATTTAGAGTTAACAGATAAAAAAAAAAAAAAATCGGCATTAATTGAACTGATGGAGGAAATCGCAAAGTGTACAGACAAGCATGTTTTTATTGGCTTTAAAAAAAAATAAATAAAAAACAAGGCTCTCTGCCATCACTCAATCAAAGTGATCACGCAGGATGGAGGAGGATCGGGCTGAACGGATGGTCACACCTCGTGCACAAAACGTGTTTATGCACGAGGATGACAGGCGGAGGGTGTACGAGCGGTAAATATAAATTGAATCTGTCACCGGCGCCGCCTGTAACTCGCCAATCTTCTGATGAAGTACGATCCAGAGGGGCTCCGTGACCCCCCCGGGCGGAACGGGAGGAGGGCGTTCGCGGCCGATCGGGTTTGGCGGGAAGCAAAAACTAGAGCAAAAACTGCCCTGCCATAAATCATGTAGCACCGGTCTCGGTATCTGCTGCCCTGAAATGGACTTCTGTAAGCCCGTGATTGCTGCGGTGAGAAGAAACCGGGCCGATAGACGGCCGACGCCTTTATTGAATATGAACGCACGGATAATCGGAGCCGTTAATCCAATTCAAACTCCGCACATGAAATATCATAATAAAATAAAAAGGTGGTGCAGCGGTTCGCAACCATGGTTCTCCGTTGTCTATTTTATCCTTGTTGGTCTCAGCATAATCGCTTATTTCTGTTTATTTTTGTCATTGCTATTGTCACTCTGTCTATGTTTCTATCCCTGTTGTTTTCATTTTGGTTGTCTATTTTCCCCCTTAGTGTCTTTTTTTTCTGTTTTCCATTCTCATCCTTGATGTTGTTGTTGTTGTTGTTGTTGTTGTTGTTGTTCTCTCTGCTATCTATTTATTTGTGGATGTCTTTTGCTATCTCCTAATTGTCTTTATTTGTATCTATATTCATATTTGTTCGCACTATAACTATTACTATAACTGAATTTCCCCTATGGGGATCAATCAAGTTTATCTTATCTTATCTTATCTTATCTTATCTTATCTTATCTTATTCGTCGAGGTTCTCAGGTTTCCTCCTACAGTCCATAAACCTGCAGGAGACCCGAAGCAGCCCAGATGTTTGAATGGTTGAGTGAATGAGTAAATGCAGGGTTGTGAGCCTCCATATGACATATAAATGAAAGGAAAAAATCTGGCGCAGTGTTCTCCGGTTTTCCCTCCCACAGTCCAAAAACATGCGGGAGGTTGATTGGAATAAATCGGAAAAATGCCGAGGCGTGTGAATGAGAGCGTGAATGTCTGTCCGTCTCTGTATGTGGTCCTGCGGTCGGTACATCTCTGGTCCAATGACAGCTGAGAAAGGCTCCGGCACCCCCTGCGAGCATGACCGCAGGATGAATGGAAGATTGCATGGATAAAACAAAATGTTCATTAACCCATAAGCTGCTAGCGATGTGCTAAAAGGGAAAACATTTTCACCATGCAATGTGATAAAGTTACATAAACCTCCCGCTGGATGCGGAGCTGGGGGGTGTTGACGACCCCGACGTGAAACGAAAAAAAAAATGAGATCGATGTCGCTTTTGTTGTCAGTTGACTGAAAAGCGATGCTTGTTTCTCCAGGGAATGAGGTCCATCTGAAGGGGCGGGGCCGAGCCGGCGTGAAGAGGATGCCACAGCGCCCCCTAGGGGAGCTGCAGTATCTGTGTCCTGCCCTCTCTGCACACTTCTGCTCCTGGATGATGGAGGGAGAGCCCTTCACCTCTGCTCTCTCCTCTTTGCTGCACTCCGCCGGGGGGCACTTCGTCGCCCTCTCCTCCTCCTCTTCTTCTTCCTCCGCGTCCTCGTCGGATTCCACCATCACTGCCATGTCCCTGGAACAGAAGACCACCTTCGCCCTGGTCATCTTCCTCTTCGTCTTCCTCCTCATACTCATCGTGAGATGCTTCCGTATCCTCCTCGACCCGTATCGCAGTATGCCGACCTCCACCTGGGCCGACGGCCTGGACGGGCTGGAGAAGGGCCAGTTCGATTACACTCTTGCTTAGCGCTGTGGAAAGAACACCCACCTGTCCTGGAGAACGTCCGCACATGCTTACGTCCATTGTCGTCGGCCAGCAGGGGGCGCCAAAGCGGATCGTCTCACGTCGCCTCGTTCGAATGTCACCCTTGAGAAGCTGACGGGGCGATGGCGTTCAAGAAGAGAAGCTCGCCGGACGGCGGTTGGCTGGGGGTCCCGCCGTGTCCGCCGAGTGGAAACAACAAACATGCACAAACGGCAAATCCGGACGTTTCGGACGGCTCACGAGTCGGACGGCTCGCGAGTCACGCGCCGAGTGAAAAGGACGGGAGTTTTGTTTTCCTTCGTTTCGTTCTTCCGTCGGTTTCTCAGTTCGTACCTCAGCTCCCCCTCTCTCTGTTGCACACGTTTTTCCTTCGATGTCGACAAACACTCGCTCACTTGACCCACGTCTAATCCCCCCCCCCAGTGCAGTCGCTGCGCCTCGAAAACACACTTTGTTTTCAACCCTAGCGCCCAGTGGCACAGTGGCAAGACGAGCGTTGGCTACTACTGAAAGTGTAATTTTAAACTCCTCCCCCACTGGCTTATTTAATTTAATTTAATTTAATTTAATTTAATTTTATTTTATTTTATTTTATTTTATTTTATTTTATTTTATTTTATTTTATTTTATTTTATTTTATTTTATTTTATTTTATATATTTCTATCTTGTTTTATTTTTCATTTGATTTAATTTTTTCATATAGATACAAGCCAGCACTCACCTTCACGACCAAACTAGCCGGTCTGTCAACAGCCAAGAAATATTCAGTTTTATGAATATGTCAATATGGAATACATTAAAAAAAAAAAAAAAAAAACAAACAGAGCTTCTAGTTTTAGACTAAAAGAGCATTTTATCCTGGTTAATCCATTGTTGTTTACATTTTACATTAAAAAAACAACAACAATAACAACAATGAAAGAAGAATACATTTAGATTAGCATGCTAATGAGTACGGCTAACGTCGACCGTGCTATATTGTGCCTCCGCCGCCGCAGTGGCTTCGGCGTGGAAGCAGCTTGCGTTGCAGATTCGTTGCCGCCGCCGCCGCCGCCATCCGAGATGACGTGGCACAGCATGATGCTCGCTTCTTTCGCTGCATGCCAGTGGTCCCTTTCCTAAGCTATTTTAGCAGCGTCAGCCGCGACATGTTGGCGAAACCGTGCATCTTGTCATCGGCGGGCAAAGAGTTAATTGGTCCGAAGAAGCCAAAGTCATATTTAAGTGCCACGGGTTGTATATGTAGATGGATGCCATGCCAAGAAATCAAACATCCTCCCGCAGTGAAATTCTCCCAAAGACGGTTTCTGCTGTTCGAAACAGTTACGCTTTCACTTTGATGTATTTTCCAGCGATAGGGTCTCTGTCGGTTTTGTTAATAATTTAACGCTAAAAAAAAAAAAAAAAAAAAAAAAAAAGAGGAAAAAGGCAGCGAGCGCTGCGGCCCTGTCTCGGACAAACCGAAAGCAGATCTCTGCATGTGTGCTCAACGTCCGAAAAGCCCCGTGACATTCGAGCCGGAGTCTCGAGACGGACGCCGCTGCTGTTCGACAGGATTGCGGCCACTCGTCGCCCCGCCTGTCTTCCGCGCCCGTACCTGCACACTTACCTCGCACTGAAAATGAATAACGAGGTGCTTCGGCGGGGACGCACATCGCCTCCCGATGACTTCGCCGGGTGCAGGATGGCAGAGCGCGGAGCCGCGATACTTGGCGCTTTGCAGGGGGAAGGAGGCTCGATTATGTAATCCATCTACATATTCTGTCAGTTAAGCGGCCTGGAGCTTTAGAAATGAAATACGGTGATTTAAACAGGAGTTAGGTGATCAGATCAGCGGGGGGAAAAAAATCAAACCGTACGAATATTCACCGCTTCTTTCGGTACTTGAGACAATAATAAAGCTATTTGGGCTCAACACCCGGCCCTCCGACGGATCGCGATGTGCACTTGAAGGAAAACCACGATCCCGAGACGAAGTTGACGGATCCTCACATGGGACTCTGATGACACGGTGAATGTCGCCGTCCGGAAAGCTTAATCGTCACAGCCTCACACCACGCGGCGCCTGTGCAAACCTCGCAGCGATTTTCCGTCACCCCTTTGTCGAACTCTTCCGGTTTACAGCGACGGACGCTGTACGTCAAAGACGACCCCCGCGGTGCCTCGCCTCATACAGGGTAGCCATTTGACCTTGCCGCACCTCACTGTCTTAGCTTACGACTGTCTCTTTGTGCTGTGGAAGACTTCACTGTGCCAAATACCGAACGTAGAAAACCTTTTTTTCTTTGTGATCGCTTTAGAAACCTGATACTGTGTCATTAAAAAAAAAAAAAAAAAAAAAAAATGCCAATTGTTATTTTCTATTTTGTCACCGGGATCCTCTCAAGTACGGAGGCCGAAATAGGTATTTCATTAATACACTTGACGTGCCAAGGGTTTTCTGTGATCTCGAATAATTTCATTTGTATGCTCGAGGGCCGGGGTTATTCATACCTGCTCCTTGGATTAATCCCGCTGTTTTTCCGAGATAATGGATTAATTAGTTTGAGATACTGCGATGGCAAAATGATGGCCGCAGGAGAGGAGTGGAATATTGATCACTGCTTAACGCGCCTCCTCAATTATTGCCTGGCGGGGTGAAATTGCTCGCCGTTCCTGATAGCAAACACTCGATATTTCAACATGCCAAATTAATGATGTCATTATCTCAGAAAATGACACTCTGGGAACGTCTGCGGAATACGATCCGGTTATCCTGGGAAAAACCTGTTGTATCCATATATGTTTATGTGAAGAACTATAAGATAGCGTGAAAACAAATGGCCGCGCTCGCTATCACTGACTAACATATGTTAAACGTATTGACAGTTTACCGCATGTGGCTTCCGTACTTGAGAAAACTCATTAAGAATATTTTAATCCATGTGTTTTTTTGTATTGCGATGTAATCAACTGAAAAGCGAACAGGGTTTTACTCATGCTGAAATGTTATAAACAATTAGCCATGCACAAGCATAACGTCATCCGCCGTAATGAGAACCTTGAACCGAGCGATGCAGTTTTCGGGATTCTCAGAAGTTAATTTAATTAAATGCTATCTTTTGATAGTGTTAGGATTTCATAAATGTTTCCCAGATAGAGGTCAAAGTTCACGTAAATGCAGGTGACTCCAAATAAAAGTCTCATTTTAAGGTTTGTGGTGTTGTTGCTTCGTACATGGGTGTCAAAATTGAACAACGCATCAACGCGCAGCAAGATCAGTAGTTCACATGTACGAGAAATTTGTCTCTGGTTGACAATTTCTCTTTGTACTGACTTGAAGGTAAACAATGACTGGACAAGAACAATAGCTGTATTATACACTGTACTGTGATTCAGACGCTTGTTTCACACCAATGAGAAGCCAAGTTTTCATCAAAATTAGCCAAAATTACGTTGCAGGGTTTGGGGGTAAATGGTCTCCACTTATATATAGTACTTTCCACTGGATTTCAAATTCACCCATCCAGACAAACATGGCAAAACTGCCATGCAAAGCCCTAAGAAGACCATCTGGAGCAAGGATAAGGTTGCTTCGGCATGCACAAACGAGGAGTTGGGGATCAAACCGCCAACTTTCCAGCTGGAGGGACGTCCGTTCCACCAGCCGAGCCTGGCAGTCTATCACTACTTGTATTAACACTACAAGTAGAAAATAAACAAACCATTAGCATATAAAAAGGTCCGTAATAAGATAGATACTGGCATTCTATTAATGAAATATAAATTCTCTTGTCCCTATTGACTTAAGTAACATATAATCTCTATGTTATGAAATAATATCAGAATTTGTTGAGTTTAATATTTGTTTAAAATGTACTCAAAATTATGAATGAATAAATAACACCATCAATTTAAGACTATAACATTATCATTAATAATATTATTATTGTTATTATTAGTAGTAGTAGTATTGCTATATTTTCTATTTATTAGTATTAGTATTATTATCATCATTACTATTATTATATAGTCATCATTTATTTTTGTAAATTTGTAAATTATAGGCATGATATACCATGCGCATACTGTTAATCTATTTATTATATCTGCACAATTGTGTTTTTGTGCTCTTCCGGTTGGATGCTAACCTGCATTTCATTGCCTTGTAAAATTAGCTAAGCTAAGCTAAGATACGATAAAATAAGATATCAACTTGATTTATCCCACAGCGGGGGAAATTAAATGTGTAATACCGATAAAGTTGACTCTAATTAAAAAAAAAAAAAACATATACGTATTATTATCAATGATATTTGCGGGGGTAGTACTATGAGTATAACTATTATTAGTAGTTGTTGCAGTATTTGTGTTAGTTTTCATCTACTAAACTTTTCCGGAGTCTCCGATTTTCCGGAAGTACTTGAACGCCGCCTCACTGATGACGTCGTGGAGGCAAAACAAACATGGCGTCCGGGCAGCAGTGGGTGTTGGTGGAGATGGTACAAGCGTTCTACGAGGTAAATTTCTCGCCTCCCTCGACCCACTAGTTCGACATTTTCACCGATATTCGTTATATCGTCGGTGCCTTTTTGATGTTGAAGTTATACTCGTTTTGGGAGACTGTCAAATGTAAACTTCTCAGTCAGGAAGTATGGTTACTCAAGCTAAGACAGCCAGTCAACGCCGAGCAGCAAAGTAACAAGGAAGTTAGCAGCTAGTTGTACATGATCTACTGAAGCTAGCAAGAGAATTACACAACATTATTTAAAAAAAAAGGATTTGCACAAGTCCCTGCGTTAGAAGGAAAACTATAAATATCTAATGTCAATTATTTATTTATATATCAACGCTCGTGTTTTCAGTGGTGATGCATGTTAAGTCTAAATCTCGCTGACACATTGTTGTGTGAAACACAAATTGACACAGTACAATAATGCTATGTTTCTTTTGTTCAAACATTTATAAGCTTTGAATCTTTATAAAGTACTTGCCTTATTACAGGTTTTCACCTGTGTCCGATAGGTATTTCTCATGGCCGATACCAATGAGGGTCATTACCTGAGTTCTGTGTAGATTTAATATAAGGAAAGGAAAGTACTGTATAGTTTCTTGTAAATAATTTCCTATGTATACAAACGTTACAAGCAAGTTAAATCTTTTACTTTTCCAGGTAGGAAATTTAGACTGATTAATCCTGTCTGGCTTCATGCTTTGTCTTTTTATGTCTAGACTTTCCGCACATTAGCCATGATTCCACATTGTGCCACAAGATCATTGCACGTTGTTGTATTGTATGAGAATTACAGTCAAACTCTGTCAAATACCTCAAGACATGGCTGAGCTTAAGCTGACAGTTAAACTTGTTTTTTTTTCATGAACCAGAAGGCAGTGACCGCATGAACTCAGGTTAAACCCATGTGTTCATGTGAAATTGTTAAGCGCCCTTGAAAATCCGTTCCTCGTGCCAGTTCACGAGAACAGGTGCGATGATCAAACTTAATAGTTTTAGTTGAGAAAACAACACTGATGTCTCATTGAAATCAACAACTCTTTGTATTTGTGTGAGTGTTAACACACTGTGATCCCCGCAATGCTGTACTGTCACAAAACTGTCACTACGCAACATATGCGAGGATATTCTGTCAGTCACAGAAATGAGCCTTTCAAGCACCACAAAGTGCACTTTAAAATCATGCTGGCAGTTGAAAAGCTCAAGCCTGGGAACTTTTCTCAACATATACTGCAGTTCCAAGCATTGATAGTTTGTTTTCACTCTGCCAGGATGATTCTTCCGGTTTCATATTTATGTCCTATAGGTTGGTTTACCTTTTCAGAAGTGCAGACCTTCAAATGATGTGTTACGGATAAGTAGCGGGAACAACAGATTTAGGTCTTTCGGCAAATGTATGAATGATTCTGTCACCAAGGAGGTAAACAACATGCATTTGCTATATAAGGCGATTTTGCTCGGTGCATGAGAGGCACCTCAGGGAAAGGCTAAGTATTGGTATGAGTTTAGCGTTAAAGCTATTGAATCATATTTAGCATCGAGACTTGCAAACTCCTGTAAGCGATTTCTCTTTGGGCATCTTTGTTTTGTAAGGTCATAGGGAATGAAGAAGTGAAGGAAAACGCTGTCAGGATTTATAATGTTTGAGTTCTTATGTTTAACATCTCGGTTGGCACCAACAGTAGCAAGACAGTAATCATATCGTATTATAAATAGCTATACTGTGGGATGTTGGCAGCTTGAAGGGTCTTGTCGTTTGCAGGATAAAACAAGCCATCAGCCAGCAGAGCCCTCTATACCGCGCTGTGATTTGACTTTAAGGGAGGTTTTATGTCATGCTGGCTTATGGATCACAAACCAGGCTTGTGTTTGTGTTTAATGCCAATAACTCAATGCTATTTTGGAGGTCAGTCAGATTTCTAGACATGATGTCAGTGCTTCCACAATGTCCCAGAGCAATACAGATGGATGGCTGAAGTTCAAATAGTGCTGGCAGGAGTTCAGTGTAAGGTACAACGTGTCCACTAGAAAGGCAATTGATACAGTGCTGGGAAGTTCCACCTATTTGATAGTGGACTTTTCTAAAACCAGAACTTCTACTATATTTCTCCTCAGGGACAGATAAAGTTTCTCTGATTCTGATTCCGATAGAATTCCATCGCTATTGTACATGTAGAGCTTGTGTGGAAGCTGGTAATTCAACAAGCAGTGTGGTATTGGAGTTGATAGTGGTTCCAGCTGTGGTACCGGGTCAACCCGTAAGAAGATCTTTGGTACCAGAACTGGACAAGAATCTTGTCCGTTGCAGACATTTGCCTCCAGGAGAGCTTCCTCGGCGCTGGGCCTGTGAGGCAAGTGGTGTCCCTGAAGATACCGAGATTTATTTGCCTTCGGTTGCACGACAAAAAGAGGAATCTGTGTCATCCGTCACCTCAGGCAGAAGGTCAGGGGGGCTGGAGAGAGGAAGGCGGTTGTCTTCTCCCTAGAGGTAGTTGAAGCATAAGGCAAGATTCTTCCTGCCTTTTGTCTATTGGCCCGTGGGAGCGACCTGGAGCACTCCACAGAAGGCCAGTTTTCCAGGAGTGTGAATATGGACCACAGGTGTTTGGAGGGGGATCATTTGTCCACATATGTCGCTTCCTGTTGATATGTGAGACACCTCAGCCGAGATGCACGCACTCTCCGATGATGTGATGGAATTGTACGTTTGCTCCTGTTGTTCAAACAGGGATTGAACTCAAATAATGTCCGCATCACTGTCTCCTCCAGGCCCCTGCCTATCACCTCATTCTGGAAGGGATACTCATTTTATGGATCATCAGACTTCTCTTCTCTAAAACCTACAAGCTCCACGAGACGTACAAACTGACAGAGAAGGTAACAGAGCAGTGAGAATCAAACTGCAGTCCTCTGTGTGTGTGTTTGTGTGTGTGTGTGTGTGAGTGGGTGTTAATGTGAGAGACCAGACAGCCAACCTGCGCTTGTTTTTTAGGAAAAAGAGGACTTGATCGAGGAGTGGCAACCGGAGCCTCTCACTCCTCCTCTTTCCAAAGACCAGCCCTCGCTCACCTACGACGTCGTCACAGGGTAGATTGAAAACCTGCATTCGAACATTTAAGCGATTTCGTTTCAATGCACAACACATGGTTCCAATCAGGCGCTTACGTTATCCTTGACCAAATCAGGTAATTAGAAGATTGTTTAGTCAAGTCACCGGGACTGATATTCATATATGGAACCGCTTGTCTGACATTTTATAGTAAATACGAAATTCTTTTTTGCGCATATTGAAGAGTGTCATTGAAATGCTCCAAGAGATGCATAAAACAAACACCGAAAGATAATTCTTTTTATTTGTTTATTACGACCGTTAAACTCCTTAAACAGGAAATAAGGATATATGGGATGTCGATGGGGTTACCACTTTAGACCTGCTCTGTTTTCAGCCGCCGGTTTTCGTTCATCGCCAGGTGAAAAGACAGTGTTTGGTGTTCATTTGGTAATAAACAATCCTGGCTGTCATGATCAGCACATTCTGTCAGACTCCATGTATATGACACTTCATCTGGGGCAGAAAATCTGGCTCGTGCAAATAACAGGCCTGGTGCGAGAAGGGCTAACACAAATCTGTTTGTTCTTGAGTGGTTCCAGTAAGCGATTGAAAAGAATGTCTGGCATTCACCGTTTCTCTGGCACATTCTGCTGACATATAACCGAGGAGTGGTGCGCTCGGCCTGTAGTAGTCATAAACAGGCAGTTCTGAATATGCCCACGCTCCAAAACACACATCTTGACCTAAAATAACAACGTGCTTGTCACCCTGAATTGGCTGCTGAACGCGTGATTGGTCGGCACACACGACCCAAACCAATCACGGGCCTGTACCGAGCCCGTGAATGAAAACTTTGTGAAGATTCTTGAATTACAAGGAATGACATCATTAATTAATGAGGTACAAAAAAAAAAAAAAATGCTTCGGCCCCCAGGGTTTGATACAGCTTTGACATATCTCATGACAAAAACATGAAAACGCGCACACACACATACACAAGAATGTTTCTTTTGCTTTTTATGCTTGTAAAGTACAGTTTCTTCTTTCTCATGCTGCAAAAACTACATTCCAGACAAGCAAGACTCCTCTGAGCTTTCCGCTTTACTGCAGACCAGAGAACATTTAATCAGCAAGCGATATTGTGACACAAGGGAACGCGTGCTGGCAGATTGTGCCTTTAACATGATAAAGGACCGGTGGACATCTCGGTTTTTTGCTGTATCATGTGCACGAGCATCCGTCACACTAAGCGTGCTGTTTTCCTGCCCGGCAGGCCTCCCAGCCACATAATCACTGTCAACGGAAAAGAGTGTATCAACTTTGCATCGTTTAACTTCCTGGGACTCCTCGACAACGAGCGGGTCAAGGTCAGCATCAGCATTTCTAATCCAAATAGTCCTGGTCTCATCGCTAACTTTGACATGTTTTCACTGTGTAGGAAGAAAAACCCAGATGATCTTTTTCTTGAATTTGTTTTTTCCCGGCTTTCACAGCAAAAGGCATTGTCATCTCTAAAGAAATATGGTGTTGGAACGTGCGGTCCAAGGGGCTTCTACGGGACATTCGGTGAGGGAATAATTCTTTCCCGGCAAAGTTTTCAACTTTTGAAGTCAGCAATTTGACTTTGGGGGCGACATAAGCGCTCTGTCTCTGCGGTTAACATTGAAGTCACATCCGTTCATTTTTCATCCGTTAGCTTCTTCCCATACTGATCCTCTCGACACATGAAAACACCCGGTTTGGACGGGTAAATAAAACCGCGTGTACGCAAGTGTTTTATGGTGTCGTCTATGAAAGAACATCACAATATCACACGCAAAAATATTACCCAACAAAGAAGTGGCATCATTTTGTTGTAACTTGTCGGTCATGATGCCTCCTGCAACATCTCTTATGTTATTGACTGTCCAGGTTGATTCAAAGATATATCTGTGTTATTGCACTAATGTTGTTCCCGCTGCAGCCTAAAGGATTGCTTATGCCATATATCCTCTCCACATCAACGCCTTTCATTTGCCTTCATCTCTATTTTTTTTGTTGCAGCCCCCTAAAACATTCTTAAAGTTCAATGCGGCTTTCAAATTGAGCGGTTGAAAAGCAGACATATGGAGGGCGCAGGTTGAGTGTGATCTTATTTTATGTAGCGCCTTCGTCATTTTCATCAACGCTCCGCCCTAATCAGCAGGATCCCTCCTCGGCGACTATCATGCTAAGCTACAAATACGTGCAATTATCGTTATTTGCGTTTCAGTGCTCGTGTGAAGAAGGCGGTTTTAGGGCCAAGGGTTAAAATACTTACCGGTAGCCGATTGAAAAAGACCAGGTGGTCTTTGTCCAAGACCAGGACCAACACTGTAGAGGCATTGAATAAAACTGCAACAACATCACAGGCACCCACCATCCTACACACACACACACACACACACACACACACACACACACACTCACATACTCCCTTGCTCTTTGGAGGCTGCAGCACTAACATTCACAGCAGGAGAGCTTCAAGTCCTCTAGCCAGATGCGGCGTCTGTTGCCAGATTCAGCTCGTGCTACTTTTCACACATTTGCAATCAACATCAGACCCACTTTGTCCTCAAATGCCAATAATGTTGAGTGTTGGTGTGAATTAAATTAAGAAGGTTTATTTTCTCAGCTGTAATAACAGTTGACCTCCACCTGAAACCAAGACTTGAGTGTTAAAACTGAAATAAAAATTCAATATCCCTCCCCCCCCTTTTAAACCATTTGGATTGAGTTTTATTCCAGTACTTCTCTTCTCACACGAATGGGATGTTGGTCTGTATACGTGTTTGCTTTCACGGCGATCGTTTCTCCCCGGCAGACGTCCACCTGGAGCTGGAGAGCCGTCTGGCTGCGTTCATGCAAACAGAAGAGGCCATCATCTACTCGTACGGCTTTGCCACCATCGCCAGCGCCATTCCTGCCTACTCCAAGAGGGGAGACATCATCTTCGTGTGAGTGCTTCATTCCAGGAGACTTTGTGTGATATTTCAAACTGATGGAGCACTTTAACATCAAAAAAACAACAACACGCAGCCCATATATTCTATACACAAGTGCCAGATGTTTACTAGGTGTCTCACTGTCCTTGGTTGTGCATCCAGGGATGAGGCTGCCTGCTTTGCCATCCAGAAGGGCCTCCAGGCTTCCCGCAGCTACATTAAATATTTCAAGCACAACGACATGGAAGATCTGGAGAGGCTGCTGAAAGAGCAGGAGCTGGAGGACCAGAAGGTTGGCACCATCTCCGAGATGGCCGCGCAGCTTGTGATTAGAAATAGAGCTGGTCTTAAGTGGTAAAGAAATTAGCCCTATGACATTTAATCACATGCATAATGTGATAATGCACGGAAACGGGTGCATGCATGTATGTATGTATGATTAGAAGATATTACAAAAATGTGGACACATATTACATGTCGATGGCCGGAATGCAAAACCTCCTATCTGGAAAATCATTTTTTTCAGGAAATGAAAAAAAAAATCATTTGATTATGGTCTTTGTTAAAGATATTCAAGAATATTCTATTGTTCACAGTATATATTTCTATGTTATAATTTAAAAATACATACCATGTATTTTTACCACTGACAATGCTGATAAGTGTTTTTTTTTCCTATTTTTTTCTGCTAAATTGTGCACCTAGGAGTTTTGTCATGTGACATTTATGTCAAAAGAAAGGGCGGACTTATCTTGCAGATAGATTTCTCACCATTCAGTGCAAAAACCCAAAATTGAAAAAATGTGCAGATAGGAGGTTTTGCATTCCAGCCATGGATATGTCACTGGTTTGTTTGATTTCTCACAATCCCATTCCCATGGCAACAGAATGTTATTCCAAACCTAGAAGTGGGTCAGAATCCGGGTTATTTCACTTTGCATACTAAATATCTTCCCAGGTCCAAACCATCAGTTTGTTTATAAGGCACTAGGAGGGATTATCACCATTATTGGTTTGAATCTTCACCGCCTCCACTACTAAATGACATTTCACCCGCCAAACATCCTCCTCGCATCCAAATGTAGCCCAGCCTCAGTTTTCCATTTGGCTGTTTTCATCGGTTCAAACAATCAGTCGGATAAATGTGAACACATCAGACAGCGTTCTTTGCCATCTAAAACACCTTAAAACATTGTGAAAGGATGCTGTTCATCCCTCCAGCAGAGTTGCAGACACTTGGAAGAAATTCCCGGAGTGCTTTTTTTTTTTTTTTAAACGGTTTCTCAGAGAAATTTGTTTTGTTTTTTTGTCTCGACTTTTAATGCTCAACTCTCCAACTGTGTCAGGGTCTCAGTATCGGTGTGTATTTTTATCCATTGCTAGATCAGAAAGCAAATATTTGAAGAACCAGATTGGAGGGGATTTCGGTGTCCGATGAGGTAGGCCGGCAGACATCTGGCACACAAAAGACCCAAAAGTCCACGAGTAGACTTTAAAATAAGACAGACGCGTGTTTATTGAGGTCGGTCCAACTCGTAAACACCTGCAATCAAGAATCTTAAACAAGAGGTTTCGAACTAAATTGTCTCAATGTGTTGCAAATGAATTGGAAAAGAAAATCAAGTTTCCCCAAAGAAAGTTAGTATTTCATCTTTTTCCATCATTTTTCAATAAACCTTCAATAAAAGCCAGACATATTTTTTATCCTGGCTAAAAAAAATCACAGATGCAATGCCTCAATTTAGCAAGTTGTGACGTTTTTTTTTTTTGTTTCATTATTTTCTCCAAAAAAAGTCACAGAATTGGCCTCGAGTAGATGATTTCCACGTACCGGCACACGTTGTAGTGAAGTTGAAGGAAGATCTCAAGCAAAGGTTGCCGAATCTGTGAGAACGACACTGTAATAAATCTAAACTGCAGAATGCTTGGATGTTTTCGTCCAGACAGCTCGTCTTCCAGTGTCTCGTGCAGACCAGCCATCTATGAAGAAAATCCTAGAAGTACTTTTTAAATTCCGATTTCTTTTTCCTATATCTTTGCAGAATCCCCGTAAGGCTCGAGTGACACGCAAGTTCATCGTAGTGGAAGGCCTCTACATCAACACCGCCGATATCTGCCCTCTCCCTGAGCTGGTAATCACGACACACACACACACACACACACACACACACACACACACATTGGAAGACCTCCTGTAAAAACACACACCGCAGTCACAGGCCACAAATAGCACGAGAGCGCCTCCAAATACGGGAGACGTGGTTTCCACCTGTGCCTTATTTCTTATTCCTGCATCTGCGAATCCTCCAGGTGAAGCTGAAGTACAAATACAAGGTGCGGATCTTCCTGGAGGAGAGCATGTCTTTCGGCGTTCTGGGAGAGCACGGCCGTGGGGTCACCGAGCACTTCGGGGTCAACGTGAGTACAAGGGTGTTGTTTACTCCACTTAAATTAATATTAAGCTGTTTTGTTTGTATGTAAAAATGGTGTCAGACGCTTATCCCCCCACGGAGGAGTTAAAGTGAACGGCCTTGTGCACACACTCCGCCAGGTTTCGACACGGTTTAAAGTGTGTCCGTCACGCCTCTCTCTTCCATGCAGATCGACGACATCGACCTGATCAGTTCCAACATGGAGAACGCCGTGGCGTCCATCGGAGGGTTCTGCTGCGGACGGTCCTTCGTCATCGATCACCAGGTAAATAAAACCAAGGGTGAAAAAAAAATCACAACACTTTTGACTGACAAGTGAGTAGTTCTTTCTCTTCTGTATTTAAAAGAAACTTAACACACACACATGATTTAAATATAAACAGCCCAGAAAATATTTTGCTCCCTTTTTATTTCCGATCGCATTCCCGATCCTTTTCTGACCACGTACAAATATTTATTTCTAATACATTTCCTGCGGATTTTTGGTGAATTGTCATTATCTGCAGATATTCCAGATAACTTGTTACCAAAGCAAGGAGATATACAAAGGGTGGGAAAAAAATCATACGCTAAGAACGGGCTCCAACAAAACCAAAACAGCGCTATTATTGCTGGCTGAAATGTTGGCACCCTCAGATTGTTATATTATTGTATGATTTAATCACAGATGCCGTTTACCGGATCACTACCTCCCTTCTTATCTGCAGCCAGAATTCAGGGTCGTCTTTAAATCCTGCTTCTGGCATGGTTTATGTTTGGTTAAGAAGTCCAAGCTGGAGCCGAGATGTTGCAAAAACACCGGAACTGCTTATTACTGTTTATTAAAAAACTCCCCGCGTGTGTTGTCGATACCTCCCGCCGCCTCTCGCCACGGTTGCGTTTTCGGATCCCGCTAAGCCTCTCGCCGTTTTGCAGCGCCTGTCGGGCCAGGGCTACTGTTTCTCCGCCTCCCTGCCGCCGATGCTGGCCGCCGCCGCGATAGAGGCCCTCAACATCATGGAGGAGGATCCAGGTAGGAGGAGGCTCGATTCCTCCGGAGCTTAATTCACGGGGAAGCGGATCTGACCGATGGCCCATGTGTTTTGCAGATATTTTCACTGTGCTGAAGAACAAATGCAAACATGTTTACCAGTCATTACAAGGGTAAGTTTGAAATACGGTTTATTATTTCGGCGGCTGTCACCGCGGGCTTGGTGTAATCGTATCTGTATGGATGTAAACATTTAGAAACTTTAATAAGCAATTACGTCCTGCCTAAACATCGTAATTTAAAATGACTCGGGGTCAACTAAAGCGGCCTTGTAAATGTTAATAATCCAAGCTAACATAATAAAGCAAATAGAAAACATTTATACTTTGAAGGCTTGCCACGTCTGAGCAAACTTGGCAATAATCTCTCGCTAATTTGTGGTGACATTTTCCCCCATGTATTTAAAAGTTTCCTGTGAGGATATGTACCAAGGATTCGAACAATATCAAATCATGGCTATCTCTCCCAAACAGTTTTCTTTCCGAAAAAAATGACCATTTAACGAGAAAAATGGTTCATTAGAATGCCGTAAATAAAAGAAGTCAAATCACAATAATATCCGTATCTCTTCTAAAGTTTATTTTTACGTGAGTTCAGTGTTGCTGGATGAAATTTCTTGAGTTTGAGGGTTTTTGAGCAAAGTCTGAAAGTCAGTCTGATGCTTTCTTAGCAGAAAGGCCATTGTTGGGTAAAGTCACCTATAACGGGAGTTCAGAAATGACCAAAATAATAACAATAAAACCTTTATGTGGCACTTTACAGAATGTTGGGACACGCTAAAAACGCAGAATGAGACTGAAAGACGTTCCAGTAAAAGATAAATAAGAGCTGACTTGGAGTGAGGAATGGAATAATAGCAAGTGAAATAATTAAACGAAATCAAGCAGTGTCGGTACAACCAGCTCATGCTTTCAGATAAATAAGAGTCTCAAAAGAGCCGCCTTATTTGCTCAAGCAGTTGATCTGCAGCCTCGGGGCTACGGTATCCGAGGCTTTCCGTGCTTCTGCTTGAAGCCCGGACCTTGGATCGGAGAAGTAAATAGATAAATTAGCGGTGCCTGAAAATCTCAATTTGCGCGGGTTCATAAGAGGTTTAAAGGTCTGACATTGAGTCGGGATCAAAGAGGACCATAAGAGAAAATGAAAGAGGTGTTTGAAAATCACTCTTTGAGTCGAAAATGCTTAACGGTACTTCAGAAAAATAATAAAATCAGCCCTTTTTTTTGCCATCGATGAGGACATGAAGTTAAAGAGGAGGAAACAGAGAACAGGCTCGGGTGGAAGAGGTTGATTGGCTTTGGCGACCCCAAAGGAAAGGAAACAAAGAAGATTTTTGTCTCGATGTGTCAAGACGGGTCTCACCAATCAACGTCAGCATTTGCTTTGTTATATACTTGCATCCAATCTAAGCAGTTCTGCGTAATCGTTATTTCAGCGGAAATAAATCGCAGGTATCCGAGGGTTTGTCACTCTGGAAGCCCTCAAACAATTGGACGGATAAAGAAAAGCATGTAACGGGTTGAAATCCCCCGAGAGGTGATTGTAAAATGAAAACATAAAGGGTCCTAGCATTGACCCCTGAGGCACTCCCCGCCTCACTCATACTAGAGAGATTCCAGTGTGCCGCTTCCGCAGTATCGGACCATCAGGTGACTCAGTCCGCCGATCGACTGCAATAATCATCAGTGATCTAGGTGCTGCTCCTCCAGCGGCACATAAAACCAGTCGTTCCGAAGTGGCCGGTGATTCTTATCAGGAGTGGCTCAGTACGCCGCCTCCTCTGTGCTGCCGTGTTAATGAAAACCAGGCTGGAATTTTTCAACAATCTTATTTTGTCCCGCAGCAGCCAAAAAAAGAAAAAAAGAAACGCCGCTCGGAATAAATTTTCTTCAGGGAACCGCTGGATGAAAGGCGGCTTAGAGAGATGACGGTTATTATGAAGGCTGGTAGGAAACGGGCCGAACACCAGCTGCCTTTTATAGTAACGTGGGACACAAGCGGCGGACAGCTGTTGGAAATTGAAAGCAACTGGGGTCTTAATACGATCCATTACTGCAAATCAAAATCTACTCGTAATTATGCGGACGGACCTGGAGGACACTGACCTCTGGGAACGGGATTTCAGGCCGAGTAACAAAAGGAATCATAACACTGGTGTACAAGTTCTTCACAGGGGGTGTTTGAGGAGATACCAGGGCTGATTGACTCCAGCTTTCTGGTGAAATAGGATTTAAGAAAAAAAAAAAAAAAAAAAAAGCAACTTCACGGTCAGAAACCGATGATTGGCCGATCAGTGAGCCAGAGGTCTTGAGAAGAAATAATAATTTGTGTGGATGGGAAGAAATCAGGGCTAAAGATGACGTAAAGAGACATTTATTGAGAGTATCTGCAGCTTACTTTGCGTTGTGTCTCGCCTGTCTCGCTCCAGGATCCCGGGCCTGAACCTCGTAGGCGTCCCGTTCTCACCGGCTTTTCACTTACAGCTGGAGAAAAGTTCAGGCTCCAGAGAGTCGGACATGCAGCTGCTCCGCTCCATCGTAGACTACGTGAGTATCGGTCCTTCTCAGCAGAATACATCTCATCCGACGTTAGCTTAAAAGATATAGCCATGTGGTCAAAAAGTGCTCATCTCCCCGAGTTGAAGCATTTATGGTACAAATTATAAATAACTTATGAATTCTGTCAAGCTTTGTTCTGGTGCTGAAATCTGTTGAATAGGACATGATTCTGCACAATATATGTCAAAATCACTCAAATCCAGGTTTAAACCTGCTGACGGGATGAAGTTCAACGCTTCGATAAACCGTCCACAGTTCCGATCAGTTTTTATCGATTCTCTACCGGAGGTGCTGAATTTTTCTGTCCGCCGCTGTTAAAAATATTTTCCGTATTTTTCTTTTTTTTTTTTTTTTGGCATATTGACAGAAAAATTCACCCGTTATTTTGCAATGATAGGATAATTCCTTGCGTTTTGCAACCTTTTGCTCAGCTCAGAACAATATCGAGGGGACAAAACACCCCGCGGTCAATAGAGCTCAGGCTGAAGCAGCCACAAAATGAACATCCCGTTTTTCTGGATCCCGCCATTTCTCCGTGCCTTTGCGTACGCTCGGCGCGTCACCGAGGCTTTTGTCCGTTGGATTTCAGTGCATGGACAGGCAGGTGGCCCTGACCCTCGCCCGATACCTGGACAAGGAGGAGCGATTCCTGCCCCCGCCCAGGTGAGACCCCGCTTTTTAACTCCTGCGGCTGCTTTGTGAGGAGACTCGGTCGGACGGCTCAGAAGCGTTTTTTTAAACTCAACGCCGAGATTTATCACTCGTTATTTATGTTATTATCCCTATTCGTTTTGAAATTTAGCAACTAGCGCAGTTGAATCCTGCATTCGCAACAAAAGTGCTGGGCGAAACAACCCTTTTTTTTGGGGGTTTATTTTTAAAATTTAACTGTAAGAAGGTCCCTGATTGATTCTGACAGGGGGGAGGTGATCGGCTGCGGCGATGAATCAGATCATGAATCAGCCTGGTCTGGCAAGAGAGGAATACTTAATCATTTTTAGACAGATAGACCAAAATAATCGTGACTGGGTGGGGGGGAATTATCGATATAAGCTGATCCTTCCGTGGCTCCCCAGCATCCGGGTGGTGGTGACCGTCCAGCAGACGGAAGAGGACATCCAGAAGGCGGTGCTGAGTATCCAGGAGGCCGCCGGAGTCGTCCTGAAATGACGGCCGTCGCGGCGTTGATCGTTAAAAGACAGAAGAAGCAAGACGTCACTGGAGTCCACTCTGTGGACATGGTAGGACTTCACTGTGAGGCTCCAGGCTCCCGCGCAGGCGGAGCTCTGCACACTGAACTTTAGTGATGTACACACTTTCTTTTTTTTTTTTTTTAAGCACTCATTGTTTGTTTCTTCGTAATTATTCGCCTTAATTCTCATGTATTACGTCTCACACATGTGCTTTTGTGTATTGTTGCTATGAATGTACCTGACAGCGGTCATCATGATGATAATAACATAATAAACTTTGTTATAGCGTGCTTCTCTTAACCAAATCTCAAATCTAGTCAGCCCTATTGTAAAACAGAAAAGTGGAAGGTAAAGTCATCAAAAACGTTATTTGAAACATCAAAAAAAAATAAGCCAATGTTAGCGGTTGTTCTGAGACGAAGTATCAAAACAAACTTCTCATACGGTTAGTGTTTAGTTTCCGATTTTCCGGTTGTACCCGCCGTGAAGGATGCTTCGTCCACTCTTTACTTCCTTTTAAAGCGCTTACATAACGCCGCAAACACTCGCTTGTCTCTTACCATCTGTTGAGCTCTGTGCACTGTGTTAGCTTTAGCTGTTAGCTCTTAGCAAACTGCAGCATTCCTGTCACCAGTGCCAAACACAGAATATGTCGCTAAGGTGCACTTTGTAATATTATAGGGAAATTTTAACTTAAGGAAACAAATATTTAGCGCAGGAGTACCTTTTAGAATGTGTTAATGGCCGACGTGCCCTTCGCTCCCCCGAATAGCATCACATCCCGGATTTGTCGTTATGACGCTTTAACCCCCTTGTAAAACCTCGCCACTCAGCAATTTACGTCATGGAGGCAGGCCGACAAGGACGGACGTCTCAGGGTCAGTGGGGAGACAAAGCATGGCTCTGCAAGCACGCAAAAAAAAAAAAAACAGTATTCAGACATTGGACGCCTGAGGAACATACCGACAGAATGTTCTAGTTACAGATAGAGAATGTTGTAGCTGTAGGGGACGTTGTCGTTATTCTCTATCCCAGAATAAAAGCAGCGCAAAGCAGACCAGATCACACACACACACACACACACACACACACACACACACCAAAGGACTGAAGCCACCAAAGAACACGTGTTGAATGACACGGCCATTAGGTTTTCGGATTTTTAGCGTTTGTTCATTGCCTTTCGAGCTGACGTTAGATGTTATTTCTTGAAGGTCACTGCCATTTCTCTTTATTTTTGTGGAATATAAACATATCTGAGTTGTCGTGTGGTTTTCTTTTCTTTTTTTTTTTTAAAAAACATTCTCACTGGAATAACTGTATTTCTGTCGGTGATCGCTATGATGTTGACCCGCCGTCATGTTTCTCAGCAAGAACGGAGATCTTGATCCTTGAAGATTCATTTGATAACTTCTATCTGTAACAAATCAAATCATTCACGGTGTTTTTTTTTTTTTTTTTCTTTAGACGTGTACTTTTTGTATGGGTTTTTTATACGCACACGGGAGGATTCTTTTAAATATATAATGATGGTATCATGACAAGCAAACGATAACTCCAATTTTCCCGTCCTGCTGCAGGTTGGACCGGTTCTCACCGATTTCGCTCACTGTTGGTCTCAGCTGAGACAATCATGGCTTCCAAATCGCACAGTAACGTAGCGTTAACAGATATCTTTGGCAAATATTAAATAAGAAAAGCGGTCCGAAGGGATTGTTACGACGTTTTAAGCCTGTTTGCTATTCTCTCTGACAGACGCTAGCGAAGCGCATGATTGTCAGCGCTTCAAAAGGTTGCGTTTTATAGCTTGTGCCTATAAATGGTTGGATTGTGTTTTTTTTCTTTCCTTTTTTTGTATGAAAACACGCCCCTGAGGGGTTCAAAGAGTTAACCGAAGTAATAAAATCTTTTCAAAACCACCATTAAATTTCAAGTCTAAAGTCTCTGGGTGGACGGGGTTTGTCCAGAACCGTGCACGGCTCCGACTGTCGGATTCACCTAACCGTTAAATAGCGAGTCATTCACACATTCGTCCATCCGTTAGCCATTTTCTTCACCCTGCCTCATAAATAATCCCCCACTGACACTGTCCCAACCTCTCTTATTCACTACCTTGCACTGCTTTGCGTACCTTGCCATTTTCCACAACCAACTAAACCACGAACGCCCGATCTCACTTTATTTTTATGGTTTATCCTGCAGTTTGAGAGGCATTGGGCAACAAGCGGTGGACCACTTGGACCGGTCGCTAGTTGATCATGGGGCCACATTTAGACATCCATCCATTTGTTACATTCCCACGTCACATGGAGACACGACCATTCACTCATTCACGTCATCTTGACAAACATTAACTCTTTCAATTCACATGTCATACGCAACCATTGACTCTCATTCAAAGGGCAAATTGGGCCATAGGTGTCAAACTCTGGCCCGCGGGCCAAATTTGGTCCGCAAAGCCACACCAAATGACCATTAGAGCTGGCCCGCCGGTGTAGTCTACTAATTTTCTGCTGGTGTTTTGGCACAAAAATCACAACAGGACCCATAAACGCCCTCTCCTCTGTGTACAGTAGTCATAGCGACCTTATGCTAATACTGGTACCCTGCTACTTACGCAGGAAACAGGATTTTGCATGTGTGCAATATTAAGTTATATATTGTAAAGTAATAAGCTATGCTTGTTACATACGTTTTTAAGCAAAACTTGTTTGGGTCCATATGAAAAGGTTCATTGCTATATCTGGAGGAAGATTTTTTTTTAATAATATCAATTTTGAGCCGCGACTTTGTCCCAGTTTTGAATTTTGGCCCGCTGTGTATTTGAGTTTGACACCCCTGTGAAGCTCCTGCATGGTTTTGGAGTGGAAGGGAACCCAAGAACCCCACGTAGATAGGCGGAGAACGTAGAGACTCCACACATAAAAGGCCTCCTGTCAGAATCCAACCAGGAACCCTGTGGGAAAGCTTGTGTTTATTTAAACAACCTAAATCTCCAAAGGGGAACACCCTCGTTGGTCTGTACACATGTCCACTTCCGTGAACAGCCGTGCAGCAGGGGTCCCCCCCCCCCCCCCCCCGACCCCCCCGACCCCCGGGGCTGATTTTCTGAACGTCAGGCTTTTATTAACCCCTCAAAGCAGGAAATGAAAAGGCAGGAAAAAGAAAAAAAAAAAAAACACAAGCGCAGGAGAAGACAGGAGAAGACGCGTTTCCGAATGTTCCCGGTTCTGATTCCTCTCCGTCTCCCCATCGGTGGTCCAATTTAATTTACAGCGAGGAAGGTGGAAAATGTGGTGTGATCTCCACAGGGGGCTCGACCGAAGAGAGACGGATTCGGCCGCTTCCCCTTCATGCTGATAATATTGTCCGCCCATCTGCCAGCCTGCCGCCTCGTCATCGCAGAGGTATGTATATGAGGTGTGCGTCGCCTCGGGGTTAAGAATTCCAGCTGTTTTCTCCTATTATTACCAGCCATGCGGTGCGAGCCTGGGCTTTGTGTGTGTGTGTGTGTGTGTGTGTTTTACAGAGGCCTGTGAACGCCTCCTGCGACGCAGGAAATACCATCAGGTTTCTGGGCTCTGGCAGGTGTTTGCATGTGCGGACGGATTTCGTCGCCGCGACAACATCACACGCGTGTGAGATTTTCCCAGGTGTGAAGCTCAGATCCAAATCCAGGTCGGGAGGGAAGAACCTGACCTGCATTCATTTTGCTGGTTTAACAAAAACGTTGGGTTTTTCCCTCGTCTCAAAACAATCTGCGACTTGTTTGACGGTCAGTTCTTTCTGATTCAATTTACTTAAAATGTATCCAATATTTTTAGATTTTTTTTTATTTAAGTTTTATTGATATAATTTAAAAAAATAGATAAACCAGTCATGTGGTCCTATAAATCAAGTAAATTTACAAACAGAGAGCGTAAAAAACACAAATTAATTTTAACTTAATTTAAAGGATACACATTATTCAACATAATCAAAATGGAGATTTATTCAAGGGTTCAGTCAGTATTTCTTTTTAAATATAAGCATTTAAAATATATATTTTTCTGTTATTGATTTGCAAAACCAGTCAGTATTTCTTTATAAGTAAAAGAATTAAAAAATACATATTTTTCTGTCATGTTTTTGACGTGCAAAACCAGTCATGATTTCTTTATAAATATAAGAAAATTAGAAATACATATTTTTGTGACATGATTTTGATCTCCAAAACCAGTCATTATTTTTTATAAATATAAGAATTTAAAAAATATAAATTTTTTAATTTTATCAATCACAAATGGACATTGTGCCACTTCCGTCCCAGGGGGCGTGGTCTTGTCTTAAGCCCCGCCCACCGACACACCTGCTGCTTCTCACGCCGCCTCACCTGCGCCCCGCAAAACCTGCGTTACCTGTTGCAGCCGACAGGGGGCGCCCTATCCCCGCAGCCTCTTCCCGCAAAACGCCGAGAGGGGAGAGAGAGAGAGAGAGAGAGAGAGAGTGAGACTGAAAGAGGGAAAGAGAGAGAGAGAGGGGAGCACTGCTGCGCCGCACCGGGCCCCCGCGTCCACGTCCCCGCAACTTCATGCGTGACTCCCGTGCCACCTGGAGAGTGCGGTTCCTGTCCGGGTTACGAACGTCGCAGAAGGAGAAGAACAAGGAGAAGAAGTTGGAGAAGGAAGATCCCTGAGGAGCTCCCGCCTGCGGATGAGGGCCCCTCCGGTGAGAGCCTCCGGTGCGGCCGCCATGCGGACCCCGCTCCTGGTGCTCCTCTTCGCGGCCGCGGCTCTGAGATGCGACGGTGAGTGACTTTTCCATGTCTTTGGGCTCCCGCGAAAAGATGCACGGAGATCACGCACATTCCAAGTGATCTTCCTTGTAAACACGCACCAAAAAAAAAAAAAAAACACAGAATGAGCACTTTAATTTGGCCTGCGGATGAAGTTTGGAAACTTTAAACACACTCATTCACTTCTCAAGTGCAACTCCCAACTTCTGTCTGTACTTGTACGCTTTGTTGTTTTTCACTGCATGTTAAGCTTCGCACACACGCACGCAGTCGTTCTTGCAAAAGTTGTCTAGAGAAATGTGTGTGTGTGTGTGTGTGGTGGGGGGGGGGGGGTTCTTTGACCACCGAAGCTCTTTGTTGACATGCCCCCCCCCCCCCTTAGATGAGATGCCCCCCTGTGTCGGGGCTCAAAGGGCCGCTGTGTCCTTGTCATGTTAATGGCCCTCATGGCTCCAGGTGATCTCCAGTCTTTGTCAGTCATGTTAATTCATTTACTCCCCTTTTTTTTTGGGGGGGGGGTTGTTGTTGAGATTTCCTGTTTTCAACTCTGGCATTTAGAAGTTACCATTTGGTGGGCAGTGAAAGGGTCTGCTGGAGGAGGTTGGGAGGTAAATCATTAGCGCCCCTCCCCCCCCCTTTCACCCTCTTAAGTTGAGCAAGTCTTTCTCTTGTATCTGTGACCCGGAGAAGCGCCCCCTCCTCCCCTCCCGTTGGCTGCCGGAGGCCCAGCGGGGCTTTGGAAAGCCGGGCCGTTCAAAGGCAGTAGAAGAAGAGATGTTCCGGATGACCTCCGAGCAAAGATGGTGGCGCAGTGCCTCCCGACTCGGACGTGCCCGTGAGGTCAAAGTCAACAGTCCGCCGTGAAGATATGTCCTTATCCCGGGGTTTTACTAGATGACATCGGGGAAACTGGATTTGAGTTGGAGGACAAACGCCCGGGTGGACCCACAAAACGAGCTGGCGCCCGAGGAAGTTTCTCCAGAAACAACCTCCCTCGGCCAACATCAACGAGGACGCCGTCCGTTTGCGCGAAATGCGGGCACATCTGGCAGCGGCTCATACGGCGGTTTTCGGGGGAGGTTTCTTCCTTGTATCTGTTGAAGAACGATACCCGTAGAAGAAGTGGTTTTGGCGGTGAGTCTCTGGTTCAATTCCGAGTCGCCGTGATCTCCCTTTATGTGCACGCCTCCTTCCCAAATATGCGTGAATATAATGTGCGAATGAGTGAATGAATGCTCATGTGTCTCTGTGAGGTCTGAGCTTCTCAGATCTTCTTGTCGTGGTAACAGGACTTGTATTCCTTCACTTGGAGACGTTTCACCCCTCATCCCAGAGGCTTCCTCAGTTCTCTATGTTTGAATGAGTGAACGAATGGACCAATAACCGTTGGGGTGCAGGATAAGCGAGATCGATAGTGAATGAATGAATGAATGAATGAATGAAGGAGAAGTGGCTTTGGACTGATCAATTAAAAACATTGGATGGTACATACAGAAATATACAACATGAGCAACCTTAATGTTGAGTTTTCTAACCAGCACTTTATTTTGGACAAATTACTTTTATTTATATATATATATATATATATATATATATATATATATATATATATATAAATGTATTCATTTTTTGAGAAATCTGTGAGACATTAAGCAGGAGGAGTCAGCCATTGCTAATCGCTGATACGCGTTAATTGTATTTTTATGAATAAGTGAAGGGTTTTAATTTAAGGTCAATGGACGTAAGTTTTATTCGTTAGCGTGACGAAACGCTGGTTATAGGGTGTCCCGTCAGCAGGTCACGACCCTGCTTTATTTTCTTTGGGTGGGGGCGGCGGCCGGCGGTGTCTGGGCTGCAATAAAATGAGCGTAATTTAACGGCTGCCTGGAAGGTAGAGCTTTAAAACCCAGAGCCCCCGGAGAGGCTACGAGTTGTTTCACTCGCTGTTTTTTGCGGGATCGCCGGCAAAACAAGCCGTCGGGGCAAATCCCGTCGTAGTAGCAGTAGGCACCGTTCCTATCCTCCGGCCCCTCGGGGGGCCCCCCCTTTGCCGAAATCGGCCAAAAGTTTCCCCCTAAAACCTGAAGGATCGGCGGGGCAAGGTCATAACGATGTGAGAGCGCAGTATGGAGGGAGGACAGGAAATAGCTGCGAGCGCCAAGGCAGCAGCTGTGAATGAAGTGGAAGCCTCTTACTAATGAGTACTCGCCGCCATATGACTCACCGCGTTGGGGTTGGAAGAGAGAGGCTGCCGCTGCTGCGGCCGGAAAGCGAGCCAGAGGGGTTTGCTTTGCAGCCGGGCGGAGGGGGTTGTTGAAGCAAAGCTCCCCTCCTGTAATCACATGTTACCCCAGGGTTTAAGGGGAGGGGGGGGGGCGGCGCCCCGAAAGTAGCCCGACGGCACCTTGCGACGGTTTACAGAAGCGTCTGCGTGCCGACGAAGCCGCGCAACAACGAGACGGTTGTCTTTAACGCGCCGTATAATCTCGAGCCCGACCGCGAGAGGCTCCAGACACTTCGGCCTTGAGATGCGCGTTTGGCTGCACGTAAAGGAGCGCTGTGTTTTTATTTTACAAGTTCTCCCCGCTCTTCCAACTGACAGCGCTGGGACGCCCGGCGGAGCCAAAAACACTTCGAAGGACGTTCGGGTTTCGATAAATGTTGTGGGATTTGCGGACGTTTCGCGGGAACTTGATCGACGCGGCTTCCAAACACGGCGGCGATAAAATCAAAACTGGAGATTTCTTTTTTAAGCTACTTGGATTTGGACGCCGCTGGTGAAAAAAGGAAAGCCTGTCGCGTGTTAGTGAATGATTGGACGTCTCTCAGGAACATGTGAATGAATGACTGAATGGTTTTATGTCTTAATAACGACCGAATGGTTGTTAATCCCCGTACATTGTGTGAATGAATGATTGCATGCCTCTATATGTGCCGGAGTGAAACCCGCCTCTCGCCCGATAGCAGCTAGGATAAACCCCTGCCCCCCCCCCGGTGACCCCGCTAGCAAGATTAGCGCTGTGGCTAATGAATGAATGAATGAATGACTGATAAAACAGGCAAAACTCAGCCAGAATCCGAGATCGGCACCATTGTGAAGGAAAACAACGGAGGCAATTTCATCAGAAATCCCTCCCGGCGATTAGAGGGAGTTTATACAGGTGTCAGGCTGGAGTCAGGAGAAGTCTGAGGCAAAAGGCGAGACGAGTGAAGTCACATCTGATACCGAAGATTTGGCTTGAAGTCCTGAAACGTGGAAAAACAAATGCTCTGTAGCGGCACTGTTTGGTCTGGTTAGTTTGATAAATCCTGACGAATCACGGAGGCTGATTCCTTCCATGATGAAGAAACGCTCAGATCCCAATAGTTCTTATGTTGCGTACATATACGAGATATAATGCAAACGCTTTCGCGTCTCGATTTATCTCGATTCGAACGGAAAAGATGATGGAGAAAAACCCTGCGGTGAGAAGTAATCTCGCGTACACGTGCTTTTGGTTTTCTCTCTCGACCCGTACATTTATCTGTTAAACGGATATTTGCATATGAATGCAGAACGCGTCGACCGCAGCGGCTCTTATTTCTGCGTGCAGTCGCGGCGGGATCGACCAATCAGGTTTGAGGTTAACGTGGCGGCCGCGGGAGGCTGGATGTGCAAATGTAATCCGAGGACGGCCGAGTTTTTACGCGACGAAAAACCATCCGGTGGAGGATTTGAGCTCCGAAACTTCCAGAAGTTGCCACAAGCAAAACAGCAAAGTGGATCCACTGGGATTTCCTGCTACGTCATCGACCGTTCTAACCGCATCTTTGTAATGTAGCTGTAGCGCTTATCGACTTGGAACTTTAAAATAAAAAATAAACACTAAACATCCACCTCGGCCTCGGGGAGAGAGGTAGAGCTAAGGAATCTCAAAAAAAAAAGCAAGAAATAATCACAATCGAAACCGGTAAAAATGAGTTGACGAATTTACTGACTAAATGAATCTGGAAAAAAAAGAAGAGCTCTTCAAAGCAATAACAAAAAAATTTCCGTGCAAACTCCAAAAATAAATCCCAAAAAGTATCCCAAGCATGTATGTGTTATCTTTAGTCTGGGTTGAGTCTTGTTTGGTGTCGCTCACCATAAAACCAATCGGAGTTGTCGACACGATAAAACTCGATGTCAACCTTCATTTCTGGTATGAAGGTAACCTCATAGACTAACTGGATGGAAAACAATTTGTTTGAAAAGTTTACTTTATGTCGTTCACAATTCAAGAGCCAATTAAATTATGTTCAAAGAGGAAAAAAAGATTGGGCTGAAGAGGGGAAAAAAAAGTAGAATATTTGATCGCTATTCTCCAGGCAGCGTAGTGCACCAGCTACATGCAATTCCTATATCACTACCTTTGAGTAGCCTTATTTTCATAGGGGTTACATAGCGCCGCGGCTAACGTCTGCTAACATTACCCACATAAATTGTAGCGTCCATGTCAAACATGGCTGTCCGTTTACACCGTGGTTGTTAAGCAACGCGTCCACTAGATGGCAGCGCAGAGTTCGGCGGTCGCCTCCAGGTTCCGTGTTCTGTTTTGGAGACCAAGAGAGGCTAGCAGTTGACGGCGCTAGTCTTAGCGTTCGTAAAACACGTCGCCACGTGAACGGAGAATTGGAACGCGTTGTTCCTTTTGCTGGTTGCCCTTTAGCATGCTGCGCAACAACGCCCCCCCTCCACCCCGAACGGTACTGCTCCATCCGTTGCATTTGGCTAGGTGTCCGCTAGCTCCACAAAAACGTATAGAATAACACAGGAAATGAATGCGGTGGACAGATGCTAAATGTGCCTTAAATTAACTTGCCGACTAATTTTCACGTGAAGTCAAGTATCTGTCAGCAATAAATCCGAGGTCTCATATTTACTGCCTTCTTTGGCTGCCTAAGAAAGATACTCTGTACTCCAACAATTAACTTTTTTAGCATACAAATCCTTTCCTGTCCATGTTAAAATACAACCCTTCCTGAAAGCGGACGTAAAAAACAAGGAGCCTCGTTCCGAGTCGTAGAAAGTATTTATACCAGTCAAATGACGCCTCCTCTGTGCAGTCTGATGATGCCGAATGAACTCCCGCCTTTGTTTTTTTAGCCTCAGGCCAACGCGCTGATGGAGCTGACAACTCTTAAGGAGGGATGATTAACTGCTGCTGGGCACAAATAGTCCCAAAAAAACTTTTACTGCCCCCCATCATCTGCTGTTTTACACCCTGGCTCGATTCCCCTTCCGCCGTCTGCCGCCCTGAAGTGAAATAGCTGTGCAGCGGCGCTGGACGAAGCGGCGATGTGAGCCAGGGGTCAGTCTCACAAAACACGCAGAGCGTTTTTCTGAGCTCCGTGCGAAAGATGGCTACGGCAGGTTCGTGCGAAGACCGGCCTCGCGGGTCGGGGGCAAACAGGTCGAACGGGGAATCGTATTCCGTCGGCCGAAGCGGGAGGAGAGCGGGGAGCTAACAGAGGAGGGGCTAATGTTAGCATACCGCTCGGGAAAGCGTTCAAAACGCGTGAAGTCAAATTCATATTTCCACAACAAATACTTCATGGATCACGTCGTCCGGGAGAACCTTTCCAGACAGAAAAGATCTGCTCTCGGATGATTTACGCCGGCTCCTTTTTTAAGCCACATGCCAGGAATCTGGACATCTTCAACATTTGTTCGACTGCCAGTTCGGTGTGTGTTGACGGAAACCCTTCACCCGAGTCGCGCCGATCCGTTAATGTGAAAGACGTCTGTAGCGGAAGTACCGGTTTGGAGGTTTGAGCGACGACCGAGGTCGGGCGCGGACAGACGGACCCAGCAGAAGATCACGCCGATTTCAGAATTCATTTATTTTCGCTGATATTACCCAGAGGAGCCGCCGCCTGGCTCGCGGGCCCTTCCCGTCACCGCAGGGGCCGGCGAGCCCTGAACGCAACACTGATAGCTTTGTTCTTTGTTTGGGCTAATTGCTTGCTGATGACAAGCAGTCAAAGGCGCGTGAAACCGGCTCAGGAAGGCCGCGGGCTGCTTTCGCGTTGACGCGCGAGGTCGGCGGCGAGGTAGCGTGAGACGGAGCCCCCCGATAATCCAGACGCTGCCTTACGGGTATGCTCACGCTACGTACGCGCATTTCAGAGGAGTTCTAAGTCTCCGACTGTGGATTGACGTCTAAAGTTTATGCGAAGCTTTTGAAAAGACTCGCAACTTGTAACCCCAACTTTCTTTTCCCATCACGATGATACCGGGCTTCCTGTTTTGTCTGCGCTCATCTATTGGTCGATTCCGTCTTTGCGGTGACGTAGCGCAGTGGCTTGCCGGGATATCGGCGCTAGCCCAGTAGCTCAGTCCTCGCAAGGGTCACATGTGGACAAATACAACCGTTGGGCCAACGGAACATCAGGTTGTCCAAAGGTCCCCTTCCATCTGCCTGACATTACGGAAAAGAGCTTTGTAAAATGTCGGATATCAATTTTTACTCGTTCGTGTGAGACTTCTCGTCAAGTCACCAACGCATCATTTTAGCGTCCTATCCGGGTCAGCTCCGGTGGCAGGGGCGTCGTGTTCCCAAGGATGGCCGTATTTGGAAGCCCGGTGGTTTATTCTGGTTGTTGGCTTGCGGCTCCAGCCTTCACAGAAGCCCTGCCAGAAAGGTTCAGGGGCGACTTCTCCAATTGGAGACTTATTGCCAAATTGGATTCATTAATCTGGGAGGACAAGCTGGACTCATTTTAGCTGCTTCCTAGCATCAGACGCTTTATTGATCCCCAAAGTGAGTGAAATCGCTTTTTGTTGAAAGCGGCTCCTGCTCAAGAAAGAAATAAGAATTATAAAAAGAAAAAAAAATGAGAATTCAAATAAAAATAAATGAAGACGGTAAAGATCAAAATAAATACATTAAAAATACAGTTAAAGGTATCTAAAAAATATATGTAACGTTTATATACATTTACAGGTACACGTATATCATGTAAATTCCGGACTATAGAGCGCACCTTTATATAGGCCGCATCAACTATTTTTTTAAAAGAAATTATACATAAATTAGCTGCATTTGTCTACAAGCTGCAGGTGTCTCCATTGAAACATGAGATATTAACACAGCAAGATGTTACAGGAAAGATTTTTTTGAAAACTTTTGATTAAACAAATGACGGCAACATCCACAACTACCGGTACATAACGCAAATGCTTTTTTTTCCGGAACATATGCCCGCAGCTCTATTTTCTTCTTCGGCAGCCAGACCGATCGCTTGCGAATTGAAATGCCGCATCAAATGCATTGGAATTCATTTGTGTTGGCGGACCGAAAAGAAAAAGAAGCGGCAGATAACAGAGTAACAGGGCACAGTTTGGAACAAAAATGTGTCAAACTCAAGGCCCGCGGGCCAAATGTTGCCCGCCACATCATTTTATTTGGTCCGTGAGAACTTCTTAACACAAATAGACTCTTAATGGGAACCATTGGCGGTCGAGTTTGCTTCGCGGTAGAACGTCCTCACGCTCAAGCCGCTCGTCGTTTATCCGATCCCAGCTGACGTCGGGCACTCGGGGGGGAGTCGGGACTCCAGCCGTGGTCTCGCCGCCGCCGAGAGACAACGACAAAGTTGTTTAACCTGATGAGGGCGAGCTTTGTGGTCGCCGCGAGGCCACATCGTGCACGATTTGTCGATTTTTTTTTTTTAAAAGCAGAATTACCTGGACTGACAGCGCGCACGCTTCCCCCACCGTGTAAACACCCTCGCCGCCTTCCCCGACGCGAGCCGAACCCCGGCAGCAAACCCGGCTATTGTGCGAACAGACACAAGGAGGGGATTGAGCGGCGGTGAATGGCTCAAACATGTGCTTATTATCAGTGTCAGACAGAGGTCTTCTCAGAGAGGCGGCGAGACCGGCACCTTTCGGGGGAAGGGCGGCTAATGGGAGTCAACTGTCGACATTATCTGCGAAGTGGGGGCGCCAAATGGGTTTAAGAAGAAATCGCTCCCCGAAAAAAAATAGATACGTTTCCGAAGGTTTACAAGAGGTCGATCGAAACCCTCGATGGACGGAAGGTTTGTGACGTCTGGATTTGGGGTTTTGACCACTTCCGGCCTCAAGAGCCGCTCCTGGTTGTTCAGAGAACTTCCCAGCTGGACTTTGGTTCCAGAAACAAGGGGAACCTTTTTAGCGTAGCTTTCCCACAGGCAGCAAAGGACCTCGGCAGGGTGACGTGAGTGTCTGAAGTCGCCGCGGCATTCGTGTTCTGCATGGAGGAAATAATAACCGTGGACTGTCAGATGGTTTGCAGTGTGTTTATCTTCTCCCTGCGCTGCTTCGCTGTGTGAGAAACTGCTGTTAGCTAACTCTGTTTTCAGTTGGAGGAAAATGCTAATGTTCCGCCCGGAGGCGTAGCGGGCCGGGAGACCTCGGACCTCTTCGTCGTCCCGCGGCTTCTGCTCATTCTAACAAAAAAAAAAAAAGTCACCCCCAAGAAGTATTGGTCAATAGGCACGGCTTATGAGTTCCACCAAACACCTACGGAGCTGTAATAAGACTGAGTTGAGATGCTTCTGGGTGCTGAGGTCCTCCGGTGGCCGAATGCGTGAAGAAACAACTCGTTCTTCAAAAGGTTCTTGGAACAGCAAAACGTTCCTTTAGTGAAAAAAAAAGCTTGAGTCCAACCCCAGGCTGTGGGTTCTTCAATATCTACTAATAAGTTTTCACATCGCGAGGGGGAAAAGCAAAAAAAAAAAAAAAAAAAAAAAACCTCCACCAGCAATTTGTCATGTTTTGTTTTTGCCAATTTTTTTTTTTTTTTCACAACCCGCCGATTACTTTCAGCCCTCGGTGCGATTCCCAAAATCAGGATCCGAACGGCGGTTTTCGGAACGGGCGGGAGGTGTTTTTCTTTTTTTTTAACTTTCTTGTGCCCCCCGGCACAATGGGCCGACTGTCGGCGGCCCGTGAACGTCTGCGACCCCGGGTCTTCCCGTGGATCTCGCACCCTGGCACGGCTCCCCGGTTGAAAGCTTTTTTGGCCGGCGCTTTGTTAAGAAATTGGACGGCTTCGGCGAATCGGCGCGTGAGAAAGAAGAGCGGAGGCGCGAACCGCAAAGCAAACGGGGCTCGATCGGTTCCATCTTAGTGAAAGGTGTGACGAAGAGCCGCCGCTTATCTCCAGTTAAATCCATCGAAACAGAAAAACTCCGGGTTTTCGCTTTTGCAATCGCGCATTCCAACGTCAAGCGTCCCGACATTAACCCCGTGTTTTAAAAATCACATTTTAAAAGGAGGGGAAATTAAGATTCCCTGCGGATGAATCAGCCTGGCTGGGTGTCTGCAGCTGAAAATGAGTGTGTGTGTGTGTGTGTGTGTGTTTCGTGGATGCCGTTGCTCTTCCTCTATTGTAACAGAGGACATTGTCAGCTTGACCGAACGGACCGCCTCCCCCGAAAGGTGCCAGAATAGTTGGCTTCATCGTTTTCATCGCAAAATTCTTCATGCTTCTCATCGTTGCCGTGGCGACCCGTGCATCTGCTGTCCGTGTGTCCGTCCACGTCGCGATCGAAGCGCGGAGAAAAGCCTGCGGGCCGGAGCCGGAAACATCGCTTCATTTGTTTCGAACGCCGGGCGACCGTTCGACCCCTGAAAAAGACGGATTTATCTGTACGGAACTCATACAAATATGTTAAAGTATACAAAATACTCATTAATTGGTCATCTGGGTTAGCGATCCCGGCTAAATTTCGAACCTGGGCCGCTCACCCGTCAATCAAATGAGCCGCACGCGGAGCTGAACCGCCGCCCGCTGGCTTGTTCACGCCATTCTGATTTCTCCAGACGATGTTTTTGGACCCGCGGGAGGACGAGGAGCAGAAGACCTGGACCGAAGCCACACGGACGCAGGCAGAACCTGCAGAACCTACCATATGTTTACTGCACATACAGGACGCGGCAATAAACCCTTTTTTTTCCCCCGCTTTTCACTTTTTTACTTACTTCTTTTTAGTCTTATATATATATATAGTATTAAATTGTATTGAATATATAAATATTTAATACAATTAAATATATATATATATAAATTTATTTATATAATATTTATTTATATATTTTTTATTTATTTTTTTAACCTTTATTTAACCAGGAAAGTCCCATTGAGATTAAAAAACTTTTTTTCAAGGGAGTCCTGGCCAAGAGGCAAAAGAATATTTAAATATTCTAATATATCATATATCTTGATTATACATGTAATTTTTTAAAAATATATTTTTCGTCTTATATTTTTTCTGTCTTATATCTCTAAGCCAGAGATGCTGCTATTGTTTTATTGTTGTGTTGTGTCCTGCTTTTTAAGTTATTTTTTTGTCTGTTTTTGATTCCACTGAGTCTGAGAGCTTTGTATCTTTAACTTTCATTGCACTTTTAGTGTAATGACACTAAAAGTCTTGAATCCTCGAAAAGAGACGATATGTACTTTTTCTTTTTGCATTGTATCTGGTTTTGCAGCCACACTCTTCACTAAATGACAATTTGACTGACAAAAAAAAAAAAGAAAAATCATCTGGTGGTCAATATGTTTGAAATATTTGGATCGATCATCGGTTTTCTTCGGACGTTAGGGTGAATTCTTGTCAAAATCCTTTTATTTTGGTAACTTGACTTCACGTGAAGTCTTTTCAGCTTCATCCCAGAGGCTTCTTCGGTTCTAATGGGGAGTTTCTGAATATAGCTGGATGTATTTTTGGTTTTGATTCTGACTTCCAAAAACACACAGGAGGTTCATTTGGATAACAGATGTGTGACGGATGGCGTGTCTCTCGATGTGACGTGTGAACGCTTGTATGTTTCTATTTGTGTTGGAATCGGTTTGCAAAGAAAATCTTTCTTGGTACAAATGATCATTTTTTTCATTAGACCTTCTGGATCTTGTTTTGAAAAACGACTGTTTTCGCCTTAGTGCCGCACTTCATTTTATAATTGTAATTCACATTAAATACTGGGAACTGACAAAAGCTTTTTTTTTTTTTATTTGAACCCCCTGCGGCCGAATCAAAAATCAAGATTTTGAATGGTCATAGTTTAGTGAAATTTTGCGAAATTTAATTTTTTCTCAGTGCATGGACAGGTTTTAATAAAAACAAATAGACAAACAGAGTGAATGTAAAAATGAATATACACTGCTCCAAAAAAATAAAGCGAACACTAAAATAACACATCCTTTATCTGAATGAATGAAATATTCTGATTAAATACTTTGTTCTTTACATAGTTAAACATGATGAAGACAAAATCACACAAAAATCTTCAATGGAAATCAAATGTATGAACCCACGGAGGTCTGGATTCGGAGTCAAAATGAATCCTTGTCAGTTTGATTTCACACAAGTGTGATAAACTTGGAGCTACATTGTGTTATTTAAGTGTTCCCTTTATTTTTTTTTTTTTTTGAGCAGCATATTTTAATCCAGTTTGTATCCCAACCATTTTTTTCGAATGGTTTAAAAATCCCCCCCCCTCCCGGTGTCGTTTCGCTTGCGAACGCACTCGTTATTGCAGAAAGAACTGCAGTTTTGGAGAAAGCTGGGAAAACCAGAATCGGGCAAACGTCCCGAACGACAAAACCCATCCATCGCGCCGCCGCCGAGAACTCGTCTCCTCCGGCGAAGACGGGAGACGGCCTGATTGCTGATGGCTTTTCCAGAGCGGCGCTGTCTGCTCGGAGGAGCGGCGCTGTAAGAACTGTGTCTGCAGCCGGGTTGACGTCACGCGCGTCGGATTTTAACTTAACCCGCCTCCACGCCCGTTCGCATTTCCAGTCCCCCTGGCGAGCGCTCAACTAAAGGTGAACCCCCGGAAGGGGAAAAGAAATATATACAATTAGCAGTTAATGATGATAAAGCGCCCTTTATGGCAGTGAAATGAACCCCTGGAAACAAACAACAATAAGAGCGAGGCCTCTTATAAAGCCTTTCCTGTGTTTGTTGATGCGAGGTGTCAACACAGAGACAAATGACACCCCGCTGTGTGTGTGTGTGAGTGCACGTGCACACGTGTGCGTGTATGTGTGTGTGTGTGTGTTAGCATGTCTGGGACTCATTACCGTGCCGCTTCTGGGACTAATTACGACGGTGCAGGACGTTCTCAGGGACGGGACCCAGTGTGAACCGACCGGGGGGGGGACCCCGCGCATTCGGGGCCGTTTTTACTCGCTTTCGGCGCAAACATCCTGTTTACACACACACACACACACACACACACACACGCGCAGGTCCAATACGTTAGTTTTCGCTCCACGTCGCCCTTGCGGTGCATTCAAAGCACACGTATCCGCATTGGAAAGGGGAACCATATGCCGCCGGTGGGCAGGAAGGCTCTCCGACGGCCGACCCTCGCGCTTCTCGGACGCTGCAAACCCCAAAACCTCCGCTGTTTATTTTTTGAGGGAATAAACACGGAGGTTTTTTTTTTTTTTTTGTTGTTTTTTCGTCGTGAGTAAAACTCACTCGAAGGAGGTAAACACAGCGACGGATCCGACTTCAGAAGAGGACTCGACCAAAAGGAAAAAGAGCGAGAGCGACAACGAGAGAGGCTTATCCGCCCACATGTTTCGAATGTTCAGAACCGCTTGAGAAAAACTGAAGGCCTCTCTGGGAGAAATGATTAGTGCCGGGACGGAGATGGAGATCAAAAGACGAGGGACCGGTGAAACGAGCGGGTGCAAATTATAGACTCCGGCCGAGCGTTTTGGCAGCCGTTCGTCAGAAAGAGAGTTTTAACGAAGCTCTGAGAGCCTTGTAACGCCGACAGTGTTTTGTTGACCTCCAGTCGTGGGCGGAAAAAGGTGGAAATTCGTGCCTGATGTTTAATCTTTAATCTCCGTTTTCGCGTGAGCGGCGGCAAACGACGCAGTACCGGCGGCCGGCCTGAGGTGGCGCTGTTGCGCGTTTTTTTTTTTTTTTAATACGACCAGTTAAAAGAACTGAAAACACGCAACATGGACGTCAGCGGAACCGGGGAGAAGGAATCTCCGTCCGCATGTATCCACGTGGTTAATGTCGGCACATCCACGAAACGGGACACGGAAGTGACCATTTGACTTGTGTAAAAAATGGCTTGTGGCTTGCATGCGTGTTTTTTGTTGGCGTTGTTGTGAAGTGATGCGTCCACAGAAAATGCGCAGTGCGGTTGGAGAATTCTTCTTTCCTGGTTCTCCTCACGCCATGCCGCCGCCTTCTTCTTCGCCGCTCCTTTTCACTGGTTGGACTTTTAGATCGCGCAGCAGCGCCGCCCGATGGCCACCAGTGGTAACGCTCTGGTTGGCTATGCTTCGGAACGTCGAGTGTTTGTGGATTTAGGGTTTTTGCACAAATGATTGCGTTGGGAGGACGGGCGATGACTGAACAGAAATCTGCAAGAAGAGGAAGAGCCTGGACTTCAGTTGGGATTCCATAGAAGCCGACGCCACGAGTCCAGAGTTGGACACTTTTATTGGCTCAATAAAAGTTTTGGCAGAGTACAATGTAGAATAACTTCCTCTCTGAAAATCTAATCTGTCTTCCAGCTTTGCTTGGAATGACCGGCTTCAGATTAGTGTGTATCTACTCACACACACACACACACACACGCGCCTCCTCTGTCCATACGCCGATCCGCTGTAATGGTCGGCGTGGAGATTGAAAATAGAAAGGGATGGCGGGCAGCGATTCGAGGAACGCCGCCACCCCCTTTCTGTTTTCTTTGCGCTCGGCCTCGCTCCTCCGACGCTCTTTGTGCCAAATCAAACTCCAGCCGTCGGACTCGCCACGAGAGAGATGGATCTTTGTGACCGTAAAGTGTTTTCAGCACGGGGTTCGGGGTTGGGGGGGGGAGGCAGGAAGATTAAGACATTCGTCTTCGGCGAAAACATTCTTGCGGCGGGAGAAGCTGGACGGCGGGAGGAGAGCGGGAGCCGAGCGAACAGAAGCGTGTTGAAAAGGCTCAGCGGCGCTCCTGATGTATCATCTATTCGAACACATCGCTCATAATATTGAGTTTCGTGATTGAATTTAACCGTTTGCACGAGTGGGCGGCGTCCCCGCCTGGCAGCGAACGAGGTCCCCGGTTCATTTTCGCCGAAAAGGCCTTTTTTTGTGTGTCCGTTTATCTCACCGGTCTTCCTGAACACCGGCCATCCCTCACCTTTTTCGAGCCACAGACCGGCCTTTAAGGTGTGGCGGATAAACACATATTAATATCAATATATAAACAGTCCCGTTTTTTCTTTCAAAATACTTAAAATACTTGTTTCGTAATGCAGGGTGCTCGGTCTCTGAGTTTTCTTTTTTCAGTGGTCACCGGCTCTTCTTCTGTCTTTGGGCCTTTTTACCCTTCGCAAAGAAACTTTCCAAACTTGTCTGTTTTTGACTCATTTTGCTAGCATGCGGGTTTAATATTAGCATTAATGTATCACATGACCGAGACAAGCGTCTGAGATAGAATATTTCAAAATAAGACTAAAATTTTACAAGATAAGAGTGGAATTTTTCAAAATAAGAATGGAATTTTTCAAAATAAGAGTGGAATTTTTCAAAATAAGAATGGAATTTTTCAAAATAAGAGTTGAATTTTTCAAAATAAGAATAGAATTTTCAAAATAAAACATTGCTCAGAGTCTGATTATTAAATAAAACGGAAATAATGTAAGTTATTTATTCTTTCCGTGTGGCCCAGTACCAAAAGACCAACGACCAACCATATTTGGCTTTTCCGGTGATGGCATATGGCTCCCAGACAATTTTGAGTTGAAAAAAAAAAAGGTTTGAACTGATTTTAAAATACTTGTGATATTTCTTCATAATACTGTGTCAATTTTAAAGTAAAAAGAAATTTGTTTTGAACCAAAGGCTTCCGAGCACGTGCGGGTCATTGTAAAGGTGAAGAAATCAATTTTATCAAAAAGCAAACTACCGTACTTTCCGGACTTCCGTGACTTTTTTCACTTGAACAACAATGCGGCTAATATATGGATTTTTTGGGAGGGGGGCTAACGAGCTTTGCGTTGCTTTAACAAAAATAAAAAAAGACAATGATTACCGCGCATTCCAGGAATTTACATTTGGATCTGCGGTGTGTCTAATATGCAATGATAAAATTCCATCGATGAAACGGTCAAATATAAAGCGGCACTTGGAACAAAACCATGCAGCACCAGAAGTCGCGTTAAAAGTAAGACATATTTTAATTTATTAGAGGTTAAAAATACTATATGGCTCTCAATGAAATAGATTTAGGAATATTTGGCTTCTATGGCTTTTCCAGTCTCAAAGGTTCCTGACCCCTGATCTAGTCCGGCAGCATCGACCAGTACCTTTACTTTCTTTCTGAAATATAGCGTACTTTCCAGACCGTAAGTCGGTCAACTGTATTGTCAATACTGCCATATGTTTGCACATACAGAGCGCTGAAATAGCGTTACTCTAAGACCCACGATGCAAAAGCACAACAAATTCTAAATAATTTGTGACAGAGATCAGCGCCAAGTTATGCCGACGCTGATGTTGTAGGGTTTGATTTTTCTAGTGACAACAGGGCGAAGGTGCAGTTGCAAAAAAAAGTGATAGCAGTATGAAAGCTGCTACTTATATCACACGCTTTAAACAGCGAGGCGGCTACTAAATGGATTTTTCGGGGCTATTTAGCTTCACACTGCCAAAACATTTAACCTTGTCACATCAGACCAATGAAATTACAGTATTTTCCGCACTATAAGGCGCACCGGATTATAAGGCGCACCTTCAATGAATGGCCTATTTTTAAAAAAAATCATATATAAGGCGCACTGCATTAAAAGGTGCATATAATAGAAACTACAGTAGTGGCTGGGGTTGCATTATGCATCCACTAAATGGAGCTGCGCTAAAGGGAATGTCAACAAAACAGTCAGATAAGTCAGTCAGACTTTATTAATAGAATACAAACCAACGTTCTGACAACTCCAATCACTCCCAAAACAAGTGCATTCACAATACGATACCGTACGTACCAGTAGCTCTTACCAGTATTTGCGCCTCCTTCGTTCAAACAATGTTTTTCCAACTCCATTTGTTACAATTTAAAGCTTGTCATAAAACGAAAGCACCAAGAAGGACCGCCTCTAAATTCATTGATGTTCATATCGCTAACAAGCGCCGTTGCCTTCATTGGAATAGTGACTGTAGAGACGCTTCTACTTGCCGCTCTCTGCTCAACAACCCACTGTTCAAGTTTGTCCTCTAACAGAAGCCGTCTCTCTTTGTTCCCTCGGAAACTCTGTTTAGTCGTCTTTACTCGGCGCGGGTCATCTTGTTGCTTCCTCCACTTCTGCACCATTGATTCGTTAATCTTGAATTCTCTGGCTGCCGCTCTATTCCCGTGTTCTACTGCCTTGAGTTTAAACTCTGCGCCTTAAGCGTGTCTCTTGAAAGGTGCCATTTTGGGGTCTTTATACATACACCTTTACCGTTTTTACCGCTGCTACTTCGACGACGCCCACACACACACACACACACACACACACACAGAAATGGAAATAAAAATGCACGCTTCGCGCAGTCATATATTCCAGCATGCATCAGTCGGCGGCTGCTTCCCGTAGTTGCGAGACCTCTTGCGGCTCAAAAGTGATCCATATATAAGGCGCACTGGATTATAAGGCGCACTGTCGGTTTTTAAAAAGATTACAGGCTTTTAGGTGAAAATACGGTACTATGAAATTCTGAGTTCAATGGCTTTAGCGCACAGGAGGAAGACCAAGATAGCGATCAGGTACCCGGTGCGGCTTATATTCAGGTGCGCTCAATAGTCCAGAAATTACGGTAAATATATATATATATATCTCAAAACAAATATTACTGGGGTCAGAGCACTGAGAGTCTGAATATTTCTGTACTAACAAATAAGGAATATGTCTCTCGGTGTCATAATGTCTGATTCGTCTGACGTCCCATGTGAGCGACACCCAAAGTGAGCCGGCGCAGAGCAAATATTGTGAAATCATCTGCTGCAGAGGAAGCGCGTGGAGATAAGAGCGTGTTTTCCAGGAGCGGCCGGCGAGCAGATCCGGATAAAAGCAACACTCAGACAAGTAAAAACCACATGGGGTAAATGTGGCGCTTATAAGTGTTTAAGTTTACAGCTCTCTCTGAGTTACCCACATCAGACCCGCTGACTTTTCCCCCCTCAGCAGACTATTGTTACCCTCCCCTCCCCCTCCTGGAGGTGGCAGGAAGTGGGCGTGGCCGCCGCCACCACACGGTACCATCAAATTTTGCATTTTGATGTTTTATTATGTTATTATTTTGACGCCAGATAAATGATAATGAAAAATAATATGTAAACAGTGTATAGTGTGCACAGATATGCTAACAAAGCGCAAATGTGAAGTAGCTTGAATTGCCGTTGCGGAAAACAATGAAACAGTTTCAATTGAAAGTACTTTTGGTTGGGATTCTCGTGAGATTCTTAAATGAATTACAAATTTGATTTGATCGCATGTAACGTGATGAAGCCTCAGGAGGCATTGGATCGAACACTCATGCGTTTTTTTTTTCCTCAGGAAATACCCAATAAATGCAAGGCGAGGGTCAACTTGATAGTTTCAGGGGTTTCGTTACTTTTGTTTTGTGAAAAGCAAAACGCAGCCCCTCGGGCTCCCGGAGGGTTTGCGGCTCAGATTAGAGATTCATGAATGTATTTCGGAAGAACTGGATTTTTCGGCTTATTTTTCTTCCCGGAGCCACAAACGCCCTGGAAATATCGTGTCCCCTCTTTTCCTCTCTCGCTCCGGCTCTCATCCGGAGAGACTCGCGCTCGTGTCTGCAGAGTGTGTTCGATTTGCAGGCAGAATTAGACCGGACAATAATGGAACGCTGTTGCGAATAAAGTTATTTCGGAGTGAATTACCAGTTAACTACTTTGTAAGTACTCTCACGCCAGCCGCGTTCATGTGACCAACTGGATTAACACCGTTAGCATAAACTACCCAAGAGTTCACATGTATAAAACTACATTATATTTTAATGTGGCTGGGAAAAGATGCTGAGTCTTATGGATCTTGGATATTTTTTTTTTTTTTTGGAGGATGTTCTTGAGCTTTAGCTTTAAACTGTGATTGTTCTGGACCGGGAACGCGACGACCGGTCGTCAAAATAGTCAACAATTAACTTTAGTTGTCGACGTGTAGCTTGTGACGTTACCGTGCAAAGCAACGTTTCATCCCAGCCAATCAAAATAGGTCCGAGTGAGACATCTTACTTTTTTGAAATCTTCGACGGGAACCTTTTCTTAACATTTCCTATCCCGACTCTTTTTAGTTTTTATTTTATTTAACAAATTTGTCGGGTGCCGTAATGCACAAAATGCACTTTTGTTTAAAGGCAAGGAAAAAAAAACATTTTATTCGTCGAATATTCACAATAAAAAGGATTTAGACTGGTATTAAAAGTATGCATTTTATGTCTGCGATAAATACGACTAACAAACTTTTGTTTGTTTTTTCGGTTCGGTCTGGACCTCCTTTAACCCCAGCCTGGATCCACCCTCTTCCCTGCAAAGCACCAAACCTTTTATCCGACCGGAAAACTCCCTCGATAGGAAACACATTGCCGTCGTTTATTATTGCTGTTAACAACTTAATTGTAAAGGACCAGCGTTGATATCGTGTTCTCGCAGTTAGTAGCTCTTAACGAAAGGTGGAGTAATGCGTCCTCGTCGCAAAGTGCGAGCCGACGGGGTGAAGCCGGGGTCGGGGGAATTAAGTTTGAGGGCAGATCTGTTTAATATAGTGCAAAGTGCTTGTTTTACTCCGTCGGCCTTGGCTTCTCGTCCTCCCTCCTCCTCCCCGGACGTATTGTTTCTCCGCAAGACGACCGGCTTTCGGAAAAAAAAAAAAAAAAAAAAAGGAGGCCCGTTCGGCAAATTCATATTCTGCGCGGTTCAAAAACCACGGCGGGGTGAAAGAGATTAGTCTGGGGATTTTCATCCTTGGCCGGCTCTCCTTGTGTGTTTGGCAAGTCGGGCCGAGCCACCTCTTGAACTGCGTTTCATAAATTGTATAAACTCCCTAGTCAGAGAGGGGAAAAAATAATCCTGCAAGGTCAAAGGTCAGCCGGAACCCGTGTGAAGCCTTTTCATGTCCCGATGTGTGTGTGTGTGTGCGTTTAAGCGGAGCCGCCGCCGCCGCCGCCGCGACGCTTATCGATCGGAATTTCGGTTGCGGGCGGACGCTTCATTTTCAATCCTAATCCCAGGAAGCAGCCGCTCAGACGGCGCTTCATCCCCCCGAGTCCCCCCGCATATGGCGGCCCGTGGTCTTGTTTGGATGGGAGCAGATCTGGAGCCACGGGCGGAGCTGCAGAGTCTGTTCGTAATTATCCTGTTAGCGTCCGGGGATGTGCTCTCGCGTTTTACGGCGCATACTTCCCTACCTGTGTAACCGTGTTCGGCGGGGGCTTTTCTCCCCTCGCGTTCGGCTACGTTTGATTCCCGATCCCTCGCACATTCCTGTTTAACCCAATTAATAGGCCGCTTGTTGCTTCCAGCCATGTGATCTTTGCCTCGGAATAGCGGTTAGCTTAGTTTTACAGTGTCATGCAGCAGAACAGCTGACGCGAACACATGAAAATCACCGTTTGACAGGCCGCTCATTGTTCTTTGGCCGCCTCTTATCACACGAACGAAAACCCGCCCCGTCCCCGCAATAAAACCTCGTCCGCAGCCTTTGATGGCTTGTTTTAAAAGCGTCCGCGCTCGCCTGTTAACTAAAGGCCGCTCCGTATCGCTGACAAGGCCCCTCATCCGACGGGGATCCATTGTTCCGCGGAAAAACATGGACGGGAAAAAAAAGAAACATGGAAATCATTTCCTCATGCTGAAGTATCGACAGCGCGGTGAAAAACACCGTCTGTTAAAGACCAGAAAAATCACATACGACGTCCCCCCCGGGCTCGCCGGAGTTCACCGTAAATTCCTGGGTAGCCGTTCGTTACACTGGAAATGAAATATAATTGGGAACATTGAAAAGCAGTTAGCGGCGCCGATGGACGCCCAGATTGGGTTTTAATTACTCCCCCAGTGGAATGATCAAGGCCATGATTAATAGCTGCTTTCCCCCAGTTATAATTAATTAAAACTGTCAAAGAAATATAATATCAGTCTCCGTAAAGGGAATGATGTTAGTTGCATTACAGAGGGAGGAAATGGGGTCATCGCCCAAGCGGTCGGTTTCATTTTTTTTCCCCAGTTCACCCGGGCTCGACCAAATCGAGAGCTGTGCGTGCCGCAGTACACATGCCGGGCCGGTAGTTGGCGCTGTGATTTGGTGAAGGACGCATAGGTGGAGGGCATTTCCTGTGTAAACATCAACAATGGCGAGCAACGATGAGGACCCCCCGAACTACAAGGCGGATTAATTCCAAGAGGCATCCCAGCGGAAATACTCAGGTGTACGAAAGAGTCGGCCATGGTTGTTATGGTCAACCCACTGGCACTCCCTGTCTAGTCGCGTGTGGAGCATGACTTGTAGTCTGGAGTCGGCCATTGTCGTTATGGTCTACCCATGAAAACAAACGTAGAGACACTTCCTGTTCAGTTGAGCGAGGAGCACTAGCCACACTGTGGAGTTGTCCATTGTTGTTATAATCTACCCATTCGCATAGTCTAGTTCAAATGGATGTGGGGCATGACTGGTAGTCTGGAGTTGTCCAATGTTGTTGTGGTTGACCGACCCACGCAATGTAAAGACACTTTCTGTTCAAGTGAGTGTGGCGCACGATGAGTAATCTGGAGTAGTCCATTGTTGTCGCAGTCGAACCACCTGCACAATGGTAAAGACGCTTTCCGCTCACTTGAGTTAGGAGCACGGGCAATGGTCCGAAGTCGGCCATTGTTGTTATGGTTGACTCAGTAGTTGTAGAGACACTTCCCATTCAAATGAGGAGCGCGACTGGTAGACTGGAGTCGGCCATTGTTGTTATGGTCTGTCCACCCTTGCAAGCAGAGAGACACTTCCTGTTCAATCAACTGAGGAGCATGACAACTAGTTCGGAGTCTGCCATTGTTGTTGTGGTTGACCCAACCCCGCCTTGGAAGAGATGCCTTCTGTTCAATTGAGGAGTGAGGTGAGGGGCACTAGCTGGACTCTGAAGTTGGCCATTGTTGTTGTGGTCGTCTCACCCCGCAAGTGTAGAGACACTTCCTGTTGAATCAAATGAGCGGTACTCCAGTAATCTGGACTTGGCCATTGTTGTTGCGATGGTGGACCCTACCACCAACGCCGCTCTGGTGAAGATGGACAGCCAGAATACATTGAAAGCTTCGCCCTCTGACTGACACTTTAGCATCACTGGTCTTTATTAGCTCCTCCAGGAATCCTAACCTTCTCTCCACATCTTTTTTCATCTGCAGAAGAAATTCCATCTGTATCCGTTCAAGCTGTGCTTGAAAAATCATTCGGTCGGGGTCGAGTTTGAAATGGGAGGCTGAAGTGGAGCGTGTAAAATTGTAACCACCGTCACATCATCACTGGCTTCCACTCCGCATTCTACTGTTTACTGGCCCTGCGTTCCGGGACATTTGTTTCCCATACGTTTGTGACATCGAGCGGAACATACTAAAGAGAAAAACAGAAAGGTGATGGGATTGTGCTTGTTTTGCGCGGTTTCCAAAGCCTGGTGGAAGGCAGGAAGAGAGAAGGCAGACTTCTGCAACAGGGAGGATGGAACCAGCAACCTCCATCCAAGGGGTTTGAAGTAGAGGGCTGTTTCTCTTCACTCAACAGCACTCAACCAAATACGCAGCTCAAACATTGAAAGCTACCTATAGCCGGAATCTGAGTCCAGCTAGAGTTTTGTTCTAGGAACTCCCGTGCTTTTAAGTTTTTACACATGTCTGTAGATATTGTAGGGGCAACATGTACCCTTAAGCAGCAAAGAAGGGATTGTCGGGGTGACATGTACCCTAAAGCAGCAAAGAAGGGATTGTAGGGGCGACATATACCCTAAAGCAGCAAAGAAGGGTTTGTAGGGGCGACATGTACCCTAAAGCAGCAAAGAAGGGTTTGTAGGGGTGACATGTACCCTAAAGCAGCAAAGAAGGGTTTGTAGGGGTGACATGTACCCTAAAGCAGCAAAGAAGGGATTGTAGGGGCGACATGTACCCTAAAGCAGCATAGAAGAGGAACAGCACGTCAACACGGAGAGTGAAGTTGGCATTAAATTCATGTTCTGCATGGCAGAAATAATGGCCATGGGCTATTAGATGGGTTGAAGTGTTTTCATTTTCTCCCAGTGCTGCTTCGCCATGTGAGGAACAGCTGTTAGCTAACTGCAGACTTGTTTGGGCATAATGTTTATGTTTGGCTGCGAGCCTTAGAAACCCCTCCGCGGAGTTAGAAGGCCAGAAGAGCTTGGACCTCTTTGGCACTTCATTTCTCCCTACTTCTGTCCATTTTGTCGCAAGAAAACAGCAGAGTTTTTAAAAACAGTACCGTAATTTCCGGACTATTGAGCGCAACTCAATATAAGCCGCACCGGCTAGCCGATCGCTATCTCGGTCTTCCTCCTGCGCACTAAAACCGTCAAAGTCGTCTTCTTCGGTGTCGGAGTTGAACGGACTCAGAATTTCACGGTCATTTCATCGGTCCGATGTGACGAGAATAAATGTTTTAGCGGCGTGAAGCTCGTTAGCCCCCCCCCCCCCCAAAAAAAAGTCCACATATTAGCCGCATCGTTGTTTACGTAAAAAAAGTTGCGGTTTATCGTCCAGAAATTACGGTCGTTTTTAAAAATGCCCCTCCATAGTCGGACGTGGCTTACGAGTCCCACCAATCATCGTCGTCACGAGTTCATACGGGACCGTCAGAAGACCCTGCTTGAAGAAGGAACTCGGCTCAGGGACTTGCATGCTCCCTGGTCCCTTTGCTGTCCAACCGCCCAGAAAAAGAGCCTACATCGTGAAAGGGCTGATGTTCTCCTGTGCATGAGGAGCCGGTGGTGAATTTGTCAAAGCATACCTGCGGACGATGGGAACAGACCAGCACAACCCGCACGCAGCCTTCGGTTAGCGAGCCTTCATCATGCGCCTTGGCCCGGTGGAAGTACGTTCAAACCAATAACCTGCGTCTCCTCCTCCGGCAGATGCTTTGTTCATCATAGCTCAGCGACGGTTGGGGGGGCGAGCCTTCTCGCTAAGAAGTTAATGTTCCGCTGCTCCCTCACGCTGTTTGGAGGAAAGATAAACAATTGACACGAGAGCTTCGCATTCAATCAAAAGCTACTTTTCACTGCTGACCCCAGTTTGCCTTGTAGGACCTTATCAGAGGGCCAGTAAAATGCAAATGACCCGGCTCCCCCCCCCCCCCCCTCGCCACAACCTTCCCGGCCTCATTTGTTGTCTGGTCTTTGAGCCTCCAAATGGTCAAATATTTGAAGGGAAGTGGCCGCGTTTTTATGGGATGGCTATTGTTGTTTTAACTCAGTCACGGGGATGGAGTTACCCCCGTGTAAGCTGCCTTGGTGATGAGAATCCACCGAGTTGGAAGATACCATCAAAGAACAGAAAGGGGGGGGGGGGGGGGGGAGGCGGAGAATTCCATTCCTGGCAAGTGATACCATCTGACGGGGGCGAGCGGCGCGATACAGTCGTCGTGTCAGAAAGACTGTGTACTTGGATTTACACGGGTGTTTATGTTGAGATGATAAGTGCGATGGAGCCCGGGAGATAAAGCTTTTCATGTGGTTTGTGCGGAAAAACAGCTTCTCAACCGTCCTGTCGCCGCTCGGTCTTGGGGTCCCGGAGCGAGAAATCGGATCAATTCCCGTCTTTGGCCCCCATTTTCGTAGTTTCCCTTTTCACACGATTGTCGGAGTCCATTTATTTATTTGCGTCGCACATAAGCGACAAGCCGACGCGAGCGCCGATTTGGACGCTATCCCTCCAGAGGAGTCGCCCACTGGGGCTATTTTCACACTTGAGTGAATCCCTGCGGCATTCATTTCAAGTAATGTGAAAATACACACAGGTTTTATTTTTGGAATTAATGTTTAGATTGTAACAGTAAATTGACTGAAACAGTTGCCTAACCGTAAATGCACTATAAATCTAACCATAAAAACACTGAATGCCATAAACGGTTGTGCAAGTCGCTCCCTTAGACATGAAAATTCCAGTTTGAGGATTTTCCACACCCAAATTAGTCTGATCTGAACGCATGTTACATCGCTGGAGGCGGGGGGGGGGTCACTTTCGGTGTTGCCATGGTAACGCAAACACCGCAGATACCAGTGGCAGCCTCTGGGGAATTTTCACACCCCTTTGAAATGAGTCTCTTTACCAGCCACCTGAAATAATCTCAAATGATCTGGGCAGATTCTGGACGGCCCGAGCATACCACGCAACGCTGCCCCCCTCAACTTCCGATGGTACTGTTCCCTTTCCTGTGTTTAGCTAGCTGTTTAGCTAGCTTAGCATCTGTAGACCCCCCGAGAACGTACAGAACTACGCAAGAAGTTAACGGACAGAAGAAACTGATCTTTTCTCGGTTCTTATGATGTAAAACGGGTGCGTGTACTCTTCTGTCTGGAATATAGAAAAGGTCAAATAAAGCGGGTCACAAGGCTTCCGAGCTTCGGAATAATGTCATGAAGCGAATCACATGAGGTCGTTGTTCATCATGATCTCTTAATGTTCTTAACTGGTTGAAATGATGGGAGACGCCAGAGATCCGTCTGCCTCCCGCCTCATTTTGGGAGTTTGGGTTCCCGCCACGGGTCGCATGGTACGACCCGCTGTTCCAAACTTTCCGCCGGCTCTGGTGTTCCAGGTGAACCGTCTCAGATTTTTTTTCTGGGCGGTGTCCCGAGCAAGACGCCTCCCGATGCCGAGCCGCCAGTTTGTGAAGCCATCGGACGAACGCGACCGTCTCGCCGAAGTGTCGTCGTTCTTTTCTCCGTTCGCACTTGAGGTTTGCGAGGCTTTCCTCTTCTGCTGCTCAAAGGTGCCAAAAATCACACTCCGAAAATTCCAGCCGGTGCCATTCTGGTACGGCTGATAAAATCAGCGGGACACGCCCGAGTGACCCGGGCGGATAAAGTAGAACCCAGACAATATTTTGGAATGAACTTTCTCCTTTAGGCTATCTTTGAAATCCACATCGACTGGCCTCAGAAGCTATCGCTTTCCCAGAAATGTCAGCAGAAGGTGTCAATCGTGACTGGTCTCCGTGGAAATATCCCATTTCCAGTTTTCGGCAAAGATACTTAAGAGTCCCGTGTCTGCACGGATTTCCTCCGGGTTCTTCGGTTTTCTCCCGCAGTTCAAACGCTTGTAGGAGCTTCACTGGAAACCCTAAATTGTCCAAATGAGTCAATGAGAGAGTAATTAGTTGTATGTCTGTAAATTCAGCCCCGCAGATTTTCCGACGAACCGGTGAACCCTGCCTCCCTTCCCGTCCCCGAGTGCAGGTTCAGATAAAGAACGGACGAAATTGTGATTTGCTGAGTCGCTATTTCACAATAAGGGCGGAGGTCAAACCGCAGAGCAGCATTAGCCTTAAATTGGTTCCTTTGGAGTGTCGGGCTCAATCCGAAAAACACCGACCGTCCATTGCATCATAGTCGGGGATACTTTGATTATTATCGGTTAATTAATCTTAATAGTTTAAGATAATCAAAATCTTTGGGAAATTACAACAGGGAGCTGCCGGAATTCCCCTGGGCGCGGCGGCTGCGCAACATGGCCGCATGGCAGCACCCGCTAATGGTTACGGGCTCGTTTCCGTCTCTTCAGTCGTCTGGAACGGGTGTGGTTTGCAAAGTCCGAGGGCCGGCTACTGTCCGATAGTCTGAAGTCTGCGGCTGTAAAAGGCAGCAGCGAGGCTTAATGTATTCCAGAAGCGTCCAGCCTAATGGGAAAAATGCACCGACTAAAAAGCTGGTTACTTTTGAGTTTGAATTAAAATAGTAGAACTACAACACAGAGGGAAGCAGTGTTGTTTAACAGCTTTTACGGTTTTAATGTCCTTTTTGTTCACAGTTTACCCTTTTTAAAACAAGGACGCGAGCATTGCACCCAAAAGTCTGAGCGAACACTTTTCCTTTTTAGCCCAGGTTTATCACCCGGTTTATCTACTCTTTGACCGTAGTTTTGATGCAAAACAAATACCGGCTCAAGCTGAATCAGATGTTATTCACGTGGCTCCAACAAATCACAACACGGCTACAGTTGACCGATGACCTTTCGCGTGTAGAGCAAGTCTGGATCCCCACTCTCGAAGACGATCCGCAGAAACCCAACTTTGCGCCATCAGCAAGTACTCGGCCATCAGAAAGACCTTCTGCCTCGAACGGTTGGGGAAGGAAGCGAGAGTCGGAAGAACAGAGAGGTAGAAAGCAAGAGTGTTGGTATGGCGGTTGGGAGGGACGGCCGGTAGCGCTAGCAGTTACATGCTAATGATGTGATATAATGATAGTTTCCAACCAATCAACCAAACCAAAGACAAAGGCTCACCTGGACAATCTCCAGCAAGCTACCAAACTAGCTTGCCGACCTGAGCAGGCTGGCTGGCTAGCTAGCCTCTCAAAACTCCAGATCCCGACGGCGACCTGAGCAGGCAGGCTGGCTGGCTAGCTAGCCTCTCAAAACTCCAGATCCCGACGGCGACCTTAGCAGGCTGGCTGGCTGGCTGGCTAGCTAGCCGGCTAGCCTCTCGAAACTCTGGATCTCGACGGTGACTGGCTGGCTAGCTGGCAAGCTAGCCGGCCAGCCTCTCGAAACTCCGGATCCCGATGGCGCCTAGCAAGACGGCATTTCCATCGGCCGAAATCTTCTTGCTCCTCCTGCTCCACCATCTCTCCCTCCACCAAAAATCCATCTCCGACATCCAGCTCCAACACTTTCCTCCTCACAGCAGCACGACACTCAGCTGCACACCGGCGAAGTTCCTCCTCTGTGTATGTTCTGTTCCTTCTGTTTTTTACTTGTGAAGCGTCTTTGAGTGTCATGAAAAGCGCTATAAAAATCCCATGTATTATTATTATCATTATTAATCGTGCAAGAAGTGTCAACGGGGGCGTTCGTCCTCTGGAGCCAAACAGTCCTGGTTGGTTCCTCGAGTCCTCGTCCCCGTGCGTCAGTGTTATTGAGCAAGACATCGAACCCCTCAGTCCTCGTCCTGGTGTAGCTCGATGGCTGCCATCATGGCTCCTCCATGATGGGATAAATCCTTGTTGAAATCTTCTTGTCGTAGTAACTGGACTTGAATTTCTTCACCTGAAGATATTTCACCTCTCATGTGAGAGGCCTCTTCAGTTCTACTTCAAGTCCAGTTACCACCACAAGAAGATTTGGGCAAGAATTCTTTTAGTATCATAAAATATCTTTTTTCTTTTAACTTTAAAAAGCCTGCATTGAGCAGAATCAGTAGATCGGGTAGGTCAAGCCTGGCCCAAGGACTCTGGAGAACATGTGAGGTTCCTATGACGCGGTGATGTTGGATAGGCGAGAGGTGCATCATGGGATATCTCCGATACAGCACAGCTAGATGCTAGCCTAGCGCTAACAACAAGCGTTCTCCAATGGAAAGGTTTTTCAGCCTTAAACCTTGTAGAGACTTTGAACCCGGCTAGTTTTACAGCTAGATCTCAGCTAGTTGCTACATCTGGCAAATCAGAACCCACATCAGGACGTCAAGGTCCGGGCCAACGCGGGAACAGCGTTGCACGGCCTCAGCCTCTCCTTCCCTTTGTTCGGTTCCAAAAAGGAAAATTGTCAAGTAATATCTCAGTTGTCCTGTTTTCCAGCCAATCTCTCCTGCGATTTAAGGTACAATTTAAGTAGTTTCCCCCAATCCCGGGATTATCCTGCTACCGTTTATTCGCTCTGCGCCGATTTATTGGGATGTTGTTGTCTTACATGGAATTTCCCTCTCGCGTTCATCATTAGGGAAGTCGCCAATTTACCAATTTATAAATCTTGTTTGTGGGGCCGCTCTGCGTTACGCGCGGCGACATCCTGTTAAAAAAGAAAACGCCAAAAAATCTGTGTCGTATATTTGATTTTTATGAGTCCGTTCCTGCCTCGTGGCCTCGGGGCTCGCCGGCGTTCCTTTCACCCCCGGGGGTCGTCGGATACACCGACCCTTACTTTTTACAAGACGGCCGTAATTGCGGGGCGACGGTCGCGGGCGTCTCTCGCCGGGGACGGGACGGGACGGCGGGGGTCCAAAAAAAAAAAAAAAAAACCAATAACATTCCAAATTATCATATTCAGACTTTCCGTCCCACTCCTAACTTGCTTGGGAGACTAATAATTTAGGATTTCCGCTCTCATTTTTTCCTTGTCTGATTTGGCCCGGCTTCCCTTTCCCTCCCCCGTCCGGACGGGGGCCTCTGCTCCTCGCGGCGCTTAAATGGCTCCTCCGCAAAATTAGCCTGTCATTTAGTTTATGGCGGGGTAGTTCCGCGCTCCTCTCTCTCTCTGCCTTCTTGTTTCAACCAGTGAGCAAGGTATGCTCGCCCACATGGTGGACTTATCTCCCCCATAACAGTGGAATTACGTCCTTTTAAGGCTCGGTTTCTTAGCAACTTCCATGTTCTGCTCCAGTTCTTTTCATCTGTGTGTGTGTGTGTGTGTGTGTGTTTGCTCTGTTTACCCGTAGCAGACACCACCATCGTGACTACGACACATTGTGCAACCTTAGAATATCAACAATTGCACACACACTCACACACACACTTAGCGGGGTTTTGCACAATCTCTCTGGCAAATAACAACGCTAATGCTAATGTCCTCCAGAATGCTAGGGTTCTGGAGGAGGTTCTGGAGGACGCGTGGCTCCTCAGGGCCGGAGCGATGTTGCATCACGCCGGCTATTTGGTTTGATTTCAACCTTTAAACCCCGGCGTCTCAGATGTTTCCTTTCTCACGGGCTTTTAAACACGACTAACGTGACAAAGCGTCCGTGATCGAGGATTTCCGACGCGACATTTGATCTCGGACTTCGTAGCGTTTACGAGCGCGTAAAATCTGAAAGGCCGTAAATCCTCACCTCTTTTATGTTTTCGCTGATTTTGAGCACGGATTGAGAAGTGTTTCTGAAAAAAAAAAAAGGCCACATTTATAAAATCCGATCAGCACGAAGATACAACCAGACCCTTTAGCGCCTCGTTGAGGGAATTAGCTTTTAGCGGCGGTTTGAAGCACAAAGTCCCGCAATTTGGGCGAAAACGAAAAGCCGGGAAAGTGAAAACTCCTGAAATTGAGACCAACTTTTTTTTTTTGGAGAAAGCCAAAATGTGTAATTGCTGTATGAGTTAGAGGCTAATCCTGCAAACGGGAGCTTCTCCGAAGGGGTCCGCGGCGCTCCGACCCCCGGGCCGCCCAACCGAGAAGGATGGAGAGCCGAGAGGCGACGCAGACACAGAGACACAGTGTGGCCTCGGCCGGAGTCGCGCTCGACTAGGGTTTGATTTATTTAGACAGGGGAGATAATGTGCCCCCCCTCATTCTCCACCCCTCCGCACAGAAAGGTATACAAAGTCTAAACGGCGGCAGGTCAAGTGCCAGATTAACAGATAGAATGCGGTCGGTTGTGCCGATGCTTTTAGCGCGGCGGGAGGAGCGCGGGGGTTTGAAACGCCGCGCCGAATGAAAGGGCGCAGTCTTGGGCGACACAGGCTACTGTTGTGGAGGCTTCATAAAGGACGTGTAACCGTAGATCTGCGTGGGACTCCGGCCGTCCAGGGTCCAGACGTCTTGGGTTGCGGAAGCACGAAATACAAAGTGACCGAAAAGCGGTCGGCGCTTAAGCCCGGAAGGCCCCCGGTTCGATTCTTACCGCAGACCTTTTTGTTTCCCATAATCCCAAAAAGCATTCATCAGCTCCGCTGGAGGCTCCCAATTTCCCAAATGTGAGAATACGAGTGAAGTGAGAGGGTGAATGTATGTCTCTGTGGACGCCTGAACGGTTGTATGTTTCTTTTTGACACGTGAATGAAAGGTTGAATGGCACCATGTCTGTATGAGAGGGTGAATGGATGAATGTTTACATGATGTAGCGACAGAGTGAATGGTTTTATGAATCGATACGACATGAATGAGTGAGGAAATGCATGTCTCTATTTGACGTGTGAATGAGTGAGTGAATAGCACGTGAACGGCATGTGAATGACACGTGAATGAAAGGGTGAATGGCACCATGTCTGTATGAGAGGGTGAATGGATGTATGTTTACATGATGTAGCGACAAAGTGAATGGTTTTCTGTATCTATATGACATGAATGAGTGAGGAAATGCATGTCTCTATTTAATGTGTGAATGAGTGAGTGAATGGCTGATGTCTCTATATGACATATGAATGACAGGGTGAATGCAGACGTGTGAATGAGCGAGCGAACGCTGGGTGACTTTTGAATGAAATGGTGAATTCCTGTGTGTGTGATGACAGATTTATCGTCACGTAACTGAGAGGGTGAACGGTTGTACAGTCTCCATGTGACGTGTGAACGAATGAATGAATCGTATGTCTCCGTGACCTTTAAATGAGAAGCTGAATTTTTGTGCATCTCCGAACGAACAGTCAATCCGAGGTGAACCCGCCTCTTGCACCTCCGCGACCCGCAGTGCACGTTAGATGTTATAGATAATGAGTGAATGACTGAAAAGTTCACTTTCATTCACGCTAGTTTTCAAACATCAGTTGTTTCTCATGATGCAATTTCCTGCTCCTCCCAAGTCATCGCCCAATGTCAGGTTAATCATTTATTGCAATTCCCCTCGGGATAAAATCCATTTTAGGTTGGGAGCGAAATATCAGAGGATATTTATTTTTTCAACCGCAAATGTGATTTTAATGTCCCATAAAAATAACCGTGTCCTTATTTATCCGGTCCTCGCAAAAAATACAATTTCGTCATACGTGCCACGTCCCCCAGAGGACGGACGCCGTGAAAATCCAAACTGACGCGCTGTCGTTATATTAAAATGATAAAAGCTATTGTTGCAAAATCTCTAGCTGCAAATAATCACTCGGAATTTATCAACAACAACAACACGAGAGACGGAGCTCAACGGGATCCGCCTCGCTTGTTGCTTCGAAAACACAGTGCAACTCTTTCCTGGAGAGGAGCGGCGGTTTATTTCGCTCCCAGTCATGCTTTCCTCGCCCCTGCGGTTCCCTGCCGCCGTCCCGTCCGCTGAGGTCACCGCCATCATATCTGTCTCGGGACCAAAAAAAAAAAAAAACACCTTAAAAACCGCCGCAGCGAGAAGAAGGCGCTGTCAGGAAACAAATGTTACACACAGGAGGCAGGAAATAGTGTGTCACATGTGATTTATTCCTGGAATACACAAGTCAATACGTTTTAGTCAGAGTAGCGATCGACTGCTGGAAGCCTGACGCCGTCAACCGCTGTTTGAGCGCGAGGCTTCAGCAGTCAACGTCGCCAAGAGCTAACGGTAGCTTTAGCGATTAGCGGTTAGCGATTACTCTAGTAACGTAAAACACACAACAAAATTGGTTCCAACACCCATAACGTCTCCTTAAACCCATAAACTCCCACACTGATGCTACATATACAACTACCTGAACGCTCAACCCACCTGGAATACACAAGTCAATACGTTTAGTCGACAATCGACTGCTGGAAGCCTGACTTGAGCAGTCAACCACCCGCTGTTGTGTCACTACCGCCACCCTCGGTCAAAGTAAGAACTACAACAGCGTCAATTCAAACATTTCCTGCATAGTGTGGGTGAGCGCCATCTGAAATCAAAACAATATACACACAAAACAAAAATGTCGGGGGGGGGGTGTCTCCACATCCAACAATACCGATCCGATTGTCAAAATAGTCCCGGGTGCCACACAAATTAGCCGAGTGGAGGATGGGGAGGAACGGAGACAAAGGTTAGAGGGTGGAGATGCACACACACACACACACACACACACACACACACGAACGGCTTAAACATGGGGAGGGAAAGTGTTGAAGTGTGCCAGAAGGCCCTCAGTCAAAACCCCAATAGATGGACCTGTGGCCTGGCCTCTCCGCTCTCAAAGGGCCCTTTCATGGCCGAGGCGGCGGGCTGCAGGAATGCAGCAGCGGCGCTCATATTCACCCCCGGATGGAAAAGCATCCCGGAGCCCCGTCCCCGCTTTCCCGGCGGCGCAGATGCGTGGAAGAGGCGGCCGTATCGCCGATTCGGACGCGCTCGCCGGCCGCGTGAAATGGGAGGTTACAGTAGCGCGCGGTTGAGCTGGACGGGCGTCGGGCCAGAACCAACCTGGAGAACCCTCCCCCCAGAGTTTAGTTATTAGTCATTTGGGTAAAAATAAATAAAATTAAAAGACCGGATCTTTTTCAACTCGGCACGTTTATTGATTTAGGAGTTTTGCAGCGTGACAACAGCGACTTAGCGTTTTCACATTCAGGTTGTCTGTCAAGCAGAAGGTGTTGATCTAAAAGCGAGAGTTGCTGGAAACAAAAGCCTCCGGGGCCACGGAGACGGTCTTCGGAGAGCGAAACGCGACACCTTCAGAGTTCCCTCTTAGTCTACCTGGACTCCGCCGCCTCCTGCTTCCGCGGCGTCTGTTCCCGGCGTTCCGGGTCTTCCCCCTTTTTCGTTTCCCCTCGGTGTTTAGTTGTTGACTCGGCCTGTAGATCTGGAACAGATGGGAGCAGCGGACCGGGCGAGATCAAGGAGAAGATGGAACAAAGAGCCTGTATTGACGCTGGAAAACCTCAAGTCTTGTTTCGCCGTCATCTCCGCCGCGTGGGGCAGATGTGCCTCTCCTAGCGCGGCACGGAAAGATACGTTAATACTCCTTCCTTCTCACACTGAGGTGGGTTCGGACGCTTTCGGACAGGAAAGTCCGAACAAGCGTCCAGCTCGAATTTGGTTCCGGGAAGGAGCCTCCTTTTCTTAGTTTTGCACTCCCACAGGCGGTAAAGGGACCTCGGTAGGGACCGATGTGACGCAAGCGCACTCAAAAGCAAACCACAGCAAAGAAGAGGAAGACGACTTGTACGACATGGAGGCTGAAGCCGTTACAGCTTGACATGCTAACTTATTTAGCCAAAGCGTCGATGTTCCTCCGCGTAGACCCTCCGAACAGCTCGGACCCTTTCGTCGGTCCATTTCTCGGCGCTTCTTTCCGTTTTGTCGGACATTGTTTTTTAACAATGTCGCTCAGCGGTCCGCAAGAAGTATCCGACAACTCAGGTCCTGCTTTTGAGGAGAAGCTAACACGCTTCAAGCTCACAGAAGTTGCGAATCCCTTTGCCGCTCAAATGCACGAGGAAACGTCGTTTCCCGTTTCCCGAAAAGGTTCTCGGACCTGTGAAAAGGGACTGTTGACTCCACGGCGGCGTTAACCTCCGGGCGACCAGCGAGCGCAACGCCCGCGCGGTTTTGCTCACAAAAGTCCTCAGCACCTACAATTTCCTCCACAAAGTACATCTGTCAAGCACATGGTCTGTATCAGCGGGAAGACGGGAGCCAAGTCGAGTCGATCTAATAACCCCGACCGTAGGTTGCGTCCACGCACGCGCGCCTGTTCCTGATTAGCTCCCGGGGAGAGCCAGGGCCAATCACACAGAGCAGCCCTCGGTATCCATTACACATGTTCCTCATGAAAAACAAAAAGTGTCTATTGTGTATCGGAGCGAGAAAAAAAAAAAAGACAACAAAAAGTCTGTTCCCCTCGTCGACTCCCGGACTTCCCGGTAGATTGTCACGGCGCCGTCATAAAGACCGGACGTCCAGAGACGGCGGTCCGTTATCACAAAACCCAACGTCCAATGGGCTCTCCGGGGCTTTTCCTTTTCCTTTCCCAGCTGGATTCTAGCGAACCGTTCTTTGTCAAGTGTCTCCCGAGAATCCGAACGTTAAATGTCCTGAACTGGAAGATAGTTGTATCGTCTTTACTTGGATGCCTTTGTTTAGGGGGGGGGGGGGAGGAAAAACAAACAAATGATCCAAGAACGCAATGATATCCAGCGGAGTGTAACTTTAGCCGCAAGTTCTCGGTAACAAAAACCATGAAGACCACATGTTTTGGGAAAAACACCAGAATGACGTTAATTCGTAGTGATGCTGCGGCCGGTCGGTGAGAGTGAATGTGGTTCCGCACATCTCTCTCTCTTTCTCAGTAAGATATCGTTTCCCTCCAAACAATTTAAGTGTCGATACTTTAAATAAAGAGATGGTTTCATGCGACGTCGTCCTCTTCTTCATCTTTTCCTTTGGGCTGCTCCCTCCAGGGGTCGCCACGGCCAATCACCCGCCTCCGTCTTCTCCTTTTCGCTCATACCGACTAACAACCCTTCCTCCGTCCAAGTCCAAACCACCTCGGTCTCCATGCGCCGTCCCTCCGATGGACTCATTGATCCATCCTCATGTCTTCCAAAGGGAACCTGAGCTTCTCCTTTATCACACCTGACATTTTTCTGCACCCGTTCCAACCTGCTTACAAACTTCTCCTCGCCCTCTTTGTTGCTCCGGACCGTCGACCCAAACTGTTGACCTTCTTTATCTCCGCCCCCTGAAGTCTCTTGTTTCCGCTTTGTTCAGTCATGCTGCGACTAACCTTCCTTCCTGTCCTTTCCGGAGCATACGTCCACCTCCTCTACTTGCTCCCCGATGTCACTACATATCACAGTGTCATCTGCAAACATTGTATTCCACGGGGATCCCCGTCTAACCCCGTCTGGCAGCCTGTCCATCACCATAGCAACTGAACCCCGATGCTGTCCCGCCTTCACCTTGAACTCCTCTGTCAACGTTACAGCTCTCACACATGTCCGGCACTACTCACGGCACCAAGTTGTATGCTTTGTCTCCAGTAGAATTCTACAGATGTTTCAAAATCTTTGTACTTAAGACCTTAAAACACTTTATAGCCTTGCCTCGACACTTCATAGTTTTATTTGTATTTCTTGTTCTCCCCCCCTTTTTTTTACTGTTTATACAATTTCCTACTATTATTTATTATTGTTATGTTTTACTTGAAACTCTGGCACAACAATTTCCTTCGGGATAAATAAAGTTGTTCTTGTTCTTATTTGTGTCCACATTCCGCTGTTCCACATGTCCTTTTGATGCACAAAACAATGCAAAGTATCGTATTTTCACGACCATAAGGCACACCGCACTAAAAGGCGCAGTCTCAGCTATGTATTTCATACATACATAAGGCGCACCTGATTATAAGGCGCGGGTTTTATATACAATCCACGCCCACGGTTCCCCCTTTAACGTTCTCATGGTGTTCTCTACTACGTCCGCCTTACAACAACAACACACACACAAGCATACAAGTGTTGCATACACATGTTGAAGAAAATCTTAGACTTCAGTCGTGAAAATACGGTAATGCAGGGGTTCATCCTGCAAATGCCGCAGAAATGATGGATCCGAAAAAGAGTCGCGACTGATTTTACTCACAGGTTACACACTCAAACGTCCTGCTGTCCACCTGTAGTGCCCTGGACTCGTACTACTGAGTTGTAACTCCTTCTTCCCGACTCCCTCGCAGGTGATCCAGGTCCGTCGGCGGATGCAGACGGTCTGGCCGAAGCCCAGAGCGGAGCCGCGCCCACAGCCGAGGGTAGGAACCTGAATGTCATGACCGACGTCCTCGCATCTGATCTGATTTCTTCCAGTCGAGTCAAAACGTTTGCGTACCATCTTGTTTATTTACATTCTTAACACGCTGACATCTGAGCTACATGTCCGCCACGCACGTTGCAGGCCCGCGCAGGTCACATCTCGTCGCGGTTGACACGCATGTCTGAAGACGGCCGGCGTGATCCGAGCGTTGCCTCGGAGTGTCTCGCTCGGGTTTAGAGAAAGAATCCCGTTTTGTTTTTGAAAAGGGAAATCCCGGAACAGATGTGCCGTGGAAAAACCGGACGAGACCCGTAAGACAAACATTATGGGCTACATATGGCCGGGGATTCGTCGCCCAGATAGACAGACGTTGCGCGGCACACCATGGACAGAGAACAAGCGGCGGCGCTTGCAGGAACAGCCTCCACTGTCATCAGTCCGACAACCAAAGAATTTCCCGTTGACCGTAAGCATACCGCCCCGGTCGCCTGCCGAGGGCCGGTCCAAGAGGGCGCAAGTAGCACATTCAATTCCACCAGACGGGGGTTTGGTAACATTAAGTCAACTCGACCAACTTTGTCCTTTTCAATGATGATAATTGGTCTCATTGATGTTGACGTTGCTGTCAAAACTCAGGGAACCGGACGTCATGAATCCGCTCTACCCAATCCTGGCTGTTTCCTTTATTTGAATCCCCCCTCGGTTGAAAAGTCCGATGCCTGCTAATGTGAGCACGGCGCAGTCAGCTGGGATGCGACACTCATTAATGACTAAAACAGGCGCCCGCTGGATTCGGATACGCCTGTGGTTCGGTCTGCCGCCGAGCAGCAACCATGGGATAATTCAACGGGACGTTTCTGCGCTGTTACGGCAGGGTTTCTCTTAAAACAACGGGTCAGGGAACGACAGGGTGCGCGGCGAGGCGCTCTCACATTGGTAACACTTTTCGACGATATTAAAAACTTTGTTTTTTGAGACAGGAGGGAAAACCCAGAAGGGATTTGTTTGAAATGATTCACTTCAGCGGTAGTGTTCGACGCGCGCTCGAAAATCTGTCGCTGATTTAACTTCTGAGTAAAGCGCGGTGAAGTTGGTCGCTGTTTGTATTTCAGTCCGTGGACTCAATGTGGAAGAGATTACCGTGAGAAGCGTGGATGTACAGCATTGCTAGTCAAGCTCAGGGCCGTTTGTTTGAGCTCCGCGCAAAGGATCCCCGACACAACCTCCCCGCAGTGACTCTTGATTATCAGGATTCGAAGCATCTCAACGTTGCCCTTTTTCTGCAACTTTTAATGTGGATCGACCGGTAGGAAGGTTCCGATTCCTTGTCTGCAAAGTCCCGTAGGGGAACCATGAACCCCGAATTGCGGCCTGGCTAGCGCCTTGAATGGAGGCGTCGTCGCCATCGGTGTGCAAGCGCGTGCAAGAATTTAACCAATCAAAGATGAAATGATATATTGAAAACTACATTTGTAAATTAGCGTGTCATTAAAAACCCGCATTGCCGCATTGCCGCATCTCCATCGGCCGTAGCCTACCGAGGGGGCGGCTCAGTCATGACTCCGCAGGGGCCGCGGCGAAGCGGGCAGCGAGCTCCACATCCTGCGGCGGGAGTTGGACCCGGCTTTGGAACTTTCCTCCGACGACGACGTCGGGCGGACCCAAAAATGTTGTTAACAAACCAAAATACGGCATCGTCCAAAAGTCAGAACGTTAACATCGCCGCAGTGGAACATTCTGATGCATTCTGATGTTGATATTTCCTTGGCCTCGGGTCCAGCGTCGGAGCTCGGTGTCAGCAGATTTTAAATCCGGCCGAATGTTCATGAGACTGACATCTGAGGGCGGCCGGGAGGGGCTGTTTGGATAAAGAGCCTAAATGGTTGCACTGTTGCCTTTTTTTGGGGGGGGGGGGGGGGGGGATCAAGCGTAACTGCTGCCGTTAAGTCCGAGTGACACGCGGCGGGTGATAAATCAAGAGACCCTTCGGTCCGGCGCGGTAGTCGGACCGAAATGAGAAACAACCAGAATCTTATCCTGCAGTCGAGGTGGTAGAAGACCAAGTTTTCCCCCGAAAGCCCCCCCATTCCCGCACCCCTGCCTCACTGTAGATATGAAATGTCTCCATGTGTCACATGCGATTAAGGTCCGTCTCGGCCGCCGAGCTGCTCCGACACGACCGCTCTGGCTGTCACTCACCGCGTTTCCTGAGTCGTGTCCGCGGTGGTCCGGGCGGCCCGGGATCCTGTGAGCCCGCGGGAGAGGCGGCATTAAGGAAAGCTGCTTTTCATTAACCCTATCTCTTGGGGATTGGACTAATCAGGCGAGCACTTCGGCCTTGATATTTGAGACTTCTCCCCCGAACGAGTACTGAGGCTCGTGAGCCGCAGAGAAGCCGTGGGACTCTTCCCGGGGATTATAAGACACTGACGAGGGGACAACGGGTCGCTGTAGACTGGTGGATGACTCCACGTGACTTGAATGTTTTTCGGTCGTCGTCCGACACTGGCTTGACTTCTCCTCATTTTGCTTTCGATTTGCGCTTGAAAAGGCGATAGGTGTTTGTGACATTCTGCAGCTTTGTCGTGTGACCCTTGCAGAAGCGAGGCTATCAACGTCCTTGCACTAAAGGGTCTTTTATGCCCCACGGGAAATGCTCATACGGGACCTTCTGCCCGCGAAACGGTTGTTTCTGGCGGAATTCGGTCGCTAGCCGATGCATAGCCAAACACAGCAAGACCAGAAGTAGTAGAGCGGTGGTATGCTCAAAAGCGACCAGTGAAAGGGGCACAGAAGAAGACTACGACAACATGGAGTAGGTAGAACCAGGGACACGAATCCACGGTCACCTGGATGTCAACGCTAAACTTTGCACCGCCCTGTATCGGGTCGATCGCTTCAAAACCATCCGTCCATCGTCTGCCGTTTGTCCTGCACTCCCAGCTGTCATCGGGCGAGAGGCGGGTTACGCCCTGGACCGGTCGCCGGGCGATCACAGGGCCACATATACAGACAGACAATCATTCACTCACTCATTCGGGGCAATTTTCTTCCAATTATCCTGCTGCATGTTTTTTCGACTGCGGGAGGAAACCGTAGAACCCAGAGGAAACCAAGGCAGACACGGGGAGAACATGCAAACTCCACCCAGAAAAGACCTCTTGTCGGAAAGGAACCAGAGGGCGTCGCGCTGCGAGGACGAAGCGCTAACCGCTTCAAAACCATCCAACCATCCGTTTTCTACCGCTTATCCTGCAGTCAGGGTCACCAGGGATGCCGGAACCATAGGGTGTACCGAGGGGGTTACTCTTTGCGTACCCTACTCCATAGGGTACCCGATGTGTGCCTTACAGAGAGGCAGGGTTCGGGGGAATTTTCCCAATTTTTTCCAAGCAACCAGCCTCACATTTTTGGACCGCGGGTGGAAACCGGAGGGCGAGCAAACGCCACATGGGAAGGTCGCCTTGTCGGAACAGAACCGGAGGCCAAAGTGCTAACCGCTGCACCGACCTGCTTCAAAACCATGCTGACATAATATGGGAAGTATGACATTTGATGGCGTTTTCGAACGGACGTATCTGTTTGCGCACCCGCAACATGAACGCAAATAAGAATCACCAGCCCGCTGGAGGTTCTGGGATTTATCCGTCAGGACCGGTTTGCTCTGCAAAGGCAGTACCACTCCGTACCAGCGGGTGGCAGCACTTAGTATTCACCGCACCTGAAAGAAAACTAAAGGATCCGCATTTTTCGTGTTTTCACCCAAGTTTGCCGATTGCATAACTGCCGCCGGAGGGGAAAGATTGGGGGCGGAGCCGGACGCACCCCACCTCTGCATGCCCGGGAGAGAAAACTGAAGGTGCTCCGATGAACAGCCGTGTCACGCAGAGGCTCAGGGTTCTGACGCAGCCGGAAAACAGGGCCGAACCGGCATCTCTGATTTCTTTTTTTTTTTTTCCATTGCCTAATCTGCTTCAGGGTCTGGCCGCCGCTCAAACCTGCAGATGGTACTCCGGGCCGAGGGGAACCTGCAAGAGTGCAGGTTTACCACTGCCTCCGTGCCCCGACTTTGTCTTCATTACCTTATACAGTCATGTCTACGGAGGAAGGGGGACCGCAGTGTAAACATCCTCCAACGCCCTCTGATCAGAGCTGCTGGCGGATCCTGCTCGAGACGGCCGAGGAATAATCTCGATCGAGCCTCTTACATATAACTTCGTTTTTTTTTCTGCTATTTATGAAGTCCAAAAAGTCCGAAAATGTGAATCTTTCTGCGCCGGCTGGTCGCTTCCACTGTGTTTCGGTTTTTGTTCGCGTTTATACAAAGTTGAAGTGAAACCAGTGCTCCTTTTCCAGGAGACCACCCAGAGTGCCTCTCAGACTCCTGACAGTTAGACTACAACATTATTAAAAATAGGAATTATTTACAATATTCAACCCAAACATGTCATTTTTATTTTTAAATAATCTTTCATCGGGGCGATAGCTCCAGTGCTGTTGAAATCATCTCGCACCGGGCTCGAGACTCAGAATATGTTTAGATTTATCCGCGTTTATGTGATTTGTAGCTCCTGCTTTTTCCTGTTCATCGGTTGCAAAATGCGTGCGAACAGCCCTCCGAGGCGCCGGCGAGGAGGCCGGCGAGGAGGCCGGCCAGCTGCGGACGCTCATCCGATGGACGGGGGCGTCTTTTTCCTCAGATAACTTTCAGAATCGGAATACTTGTGGTTCGTTGAGTCGTGGGGGGAAAAAAATCAGAATAGAACTCAGTATACAAATAGGAAAAAAAAAAAAAAAAAAAAAAGGAAAAATAAAAATAAAATAAAAAGAAAAGTAAAGAAAAATAAATGCATTTAAAATAAATAAATATAAAAATAAATAAATAAATATAAAAATATATGTTAAGTATATACATGTGTATTTACAAGTACATGTACCGTATTTTCACTAAGGCCCAAGCTGTTTTTTTCACATGCATTTTTTATTTCTTTTTGCGATTTGGGCTTATTGGAACCGAATTGGAGGAAAAACTAAGCATCATCTTTTGATATGATGTACTTTTCAAGAAAAATTATGTCAGCATACAGGACTGTCTCAGAAAATTAGAATATTATGATAAAGTTCTTTATCTTAAAAAAAAAAAATTAAATTAAAAAAAAAACAAAAATTACCTTTTCATGATATTCTAATATTTTGAGATAGGATTTTTGAGTTTTCTTAAGATGTAAGCCATGATCAGCAATATTAAAATAATAAAAGGCTTGCAATATTTCAATTAATTTATAATGAATCCAGAATGTATGACATTTTTGTTTTTGTAATTGCATTACAGAAGATAAAGAACTTTATCACAATATTCTAATTTTCTGAGACAGTCCTGTATGTGGACACTTGTTCCGAACTTCCATAAAACACAATTAAGTCACCTTTGTGTAACAGAATGAAAAAACTCTTTATTTCCAACTTGAACACAGCAGTTTTTTTCCCTGACTGCTTTTGCATGTATTGATAACGTAAACACACACATGTATGAACATGTTTTGAATATCATAGAGTAAAAACAACATATTAAAATTCTATTTTTGCCCCTTTTGGACAGTTAAAACTATTGAAACAAAATATAAAACATTGTTTTGCTCACATATGTGTGTGCAAAACACCCACAATTCCACAGTGAACACGCTTGTAAGAACAACTTTATTTATCCCAAAGGAAATTGTCGTGCTAGAGTTACAAGAAAAACATAGCGATAATAAATAATAGTAGAAAATTGTATAAACAGTAAAAAAAAGGGGAGAATAAGAAATACAAATAAACTATAAAGTGTCTAATTAACAAGTAAAGGCAATAAAAGTGTCGTAAGTACCAGGTGAAAGATAAGGAGTGCACAAGAGTAGGAAAAAATATTGCACATGCAGCTGTTATGAAATGAAATATTGCACAGTTATGAATATATATACAAATAAATCATTACAATTTACAGTAAGTGGGTGAGTTTTTTTTTGTTTTTTTTTAAGTATAAGATTTTGAGATTCCCTGCGGCTGAAGGGAGAGGAATTAAAAAGTCTGATAGCGTCAGGTAGGAAAGACTAAAAAGGAACGAGTATGTGAGTTATGTAGAACATCGTTGTTTTAACAACCCTGAAAATGGCAAAGAAACACGTTTATGAAGCTCAGTTTAAACTGCAGGCCAACAGCTACGCAGAGGAACATGGAAATCGAGCAGCCGCGAGAGAATTTAAGATTAATGAATCGCTGGTTCGCAAGCGGAGGAAGCCGGAAAACGAGCTCCGACAGGTCAAGAAGACGTAGCTGAGTTACCGCGGACACAAGGCAGCGGATCATCGCTCAAAGAAACATCTCGACGGTCGCCACGAAATGAAATTGAGCATTTTCAAGGAGGTCCCTCGGGACCAGGACTACGGTAGCGCAGCAACTTCCGGCGGATTAAAACGAAATCCTGTAGTAGAGGACACCATGAGAACGTTAAAGGGGGAAGTGCGGCGTGGATTGTGTATAAAACCCGAGCCCTATAATCAGGTGCGCCTTATGTGTGAGTTAAACACTGTAATGGCACACATAATTGAGACTGCGCCTTTTAGCCCCGTGCAACTTATGGTCGTGAAAATACGGTATATGATTACATGTGATGATTTAGTGTACAAATAGGGGTTGTTGTATAGATTTTGTGTAAAAGTAGAAGGTTGAAAAGTAAAAATCTTTTCACTCCAGCGTTCAGGCGCTGTCACGTTATCGGCCCTCCATTAACCTCGCTAATCTCTTGTATTTCTCCGCCCCAAGGTTATTATCTGGAGTTCCAAGAGCCGGTCAACAACATCACTCACTTCCAGGGCCAGACCGCAACGCTGCACTGCAAAGTGGCGGGCAACCCCCGGCCCACCATCCGCTGGCTGAAAAATGACGCCCCCGTCGTGCAGGAGCAAGGACGCATCACCATCCGCAAAACGGAGGCGGGGTCCAAGCTGCGCATCCAGGATCTGGACACCACGGACACCGGCTACTACCAGTGTGTGGCCTCCAACACGCTCAAGGTCATCTCTGCCACCGGAGTGCTTTATGTCAAACTGGGTAAGCCGGCGTACTGCTCACGTACTGACGCGTTTTAAATTTTTTTTTTAGAAATCGAAAGTTTGCATCTGGGATAAGAGCTCATTTCCCATTTTTAACCATTTTTTTTTTTTTTTTTTTTTGAGAGCAGTTATAAGTGCAGAACAATCCAGATTGGATCATTGGCTGCAAATCAAATCCTCAGACATTTGGGGAGGAAAAAAAAAACAAAAAAAAAAACACAGAAATACATTACAAGCTCTGTTTTCTACGCAAGAAGGAATTCAGCCGTTCAACGCTGGCTCGACTTCTCCACAATTTGCTTTCAATTTGCGCGAGAAAAGGCATGTTTGCGGTTGAAAATCTTATCTCGCCCAGCAGCCTCCTCTCTTCGGACCAATAAAAAGTAAAAGTCCAAACAATATGCCGCCGGTCGGTCACATTCCATGGGATGCGAGTGATTTATTTGCGTGTTGTGAGAAACAAGAGGACGTCCTCTTTGCAAACAGAAAAACAAAGCGGGATTATTTGCAGGGGAAGAAAGGGGGGCGTCGGCGACACGTGGAAATGCACGTAAATATCGGGCTCAAGTTACATTCCTTGAGTCCGTCCCTTTAGATGTCTTTAAAAACGGCAAAATACATGCATGCATGCGTTTATGGTGTTAAAAAATGTAGAGCAACATTTAGCGCTTCTGCCTCAAGGCAAGAAGGTTCGATTCCAGCAGAAAGTCTCAATCAGGGGTGGGTAATTATTTTGGCTGACATTTCTTACTTAATTTTTATGCACCGGCCAAATAGTTATCATGTGAATTGAACAAAATGATAATTGCCATATAGATATTGAAATATTGTAATAACGGTCATTTAAATGTACCGACATTATTTTGTATGTAATCATCCGTACAGAATTAAGCAAAAGGAAAATATAAGGATTTCAAATTCAAATACTTAAAATATATAAAAAATATTCAAAGAAAAAATCAAAAATCAAACGGGCCCGTAAAATGCCCAAGTCTGGTCTAAATTGAATGAATGAATTGAACGGTTGTATTTCTCTGTAGAAATGAGAGAGTGGGTGGTTCTCGGACGAGTCCAAGATAAATGCTCTGGATAAAGATGACTGCTCTAGATCAGTGCTCCACAACCCCCGGATCATTTGGTCGATCGACCTTCCTGATCTTATTTTGAAAAACGACTCCATCCGCCTTCGCCTAACTGCCGCACTTAATATTATAATTGCCTAATATAAAGTGTAATTGTCGTATTCAGATTAAATATTGTCAAGTGGCAAAAAAAAGGTTTTTTTTATGATTTTAAACATCATCCCGGCACAAAAAATGTAGTCTTGATAATTCTTCTCCCGCGTTTTGTCGACGAAAATGTACGTTTCCCCTTTCTGCTCCGTTCGCCGGTTGCACTTCAGCTGGCTGCACAACAGCGCCCCATGTGGCGACAAGTGGTACTGCAACGATTATTTTTTTCTTTTTTTTTTGTCGTTTATGTTTTTCATTTTCTTATCGCTTTTGGCTAGTGGTACCGCAACATTTGCCGCATTGGGCTATGCATTGTCACGCGAACGTGCAGCATTACTAAGGACATGAACGCATAAGGTTGCGTTTACGGATATAAAGCTTTCGATGTGGCATAGGTCCAAGACTCAAACAGTCGCCCAAAGTTCGCAAAAACACTATGAGCATCTTACTCGCTCCTCCACCGAGAGCGTGTTCTTTTTGTAAAGGAATATTCCCTTCTTGAGATTAGCGTTTTTTTTTTTTGTTTTGTTTTTTTTTGTGTGTATTTTTTGCTCCTGAAAATTTCCAGTCCTTTTCAATAGATGATGTCATTAATAACCCCTTAAATATAGAAATGTACATCATGATGGAAAAACTGAGGCAACGTTGGTCATTTTTAGCAGCTGAGGTATTTAAAAAAAAAATATGACATCTTGATATGATTTATAACCTTTTTTTTTTCTCTAACTTTACAGGACAGATGCCCACGCACGGACCAGATGACTCGTGAGTGTTCGCCATCTGTGTGTGTTTATATATATGTGTGTGTGTGTGTGTGTGTGTGTGTGTGTGCACGGTAAAAAAACAGTCTGCCTAAAAAGAAAGGCATTTAAATAATCCCAGATAATAATTAAAAATGAACGGACGCCCCCGACCCCCTTCCACGCAGCTCCACGTAATAAGAAAACATTCACAGTCTCCGTCTTCATAAGGGACTCTTTGTCCGGCCTCCTGAAAATATAATACTATGGGATGCACTGCATCAACAGTGTATTTGTCCTAGTTTGTATTCTTCATTAAAATATAATCCTGGATTATTTTTGCTGCCAACGCGAATACTTTAACATCTGGGTCTCAAACTCGACTTGGCCGAACTTCCCGCATGTGTATTTTGGTGCTTTTTTTTTTTTTTTTTTTTTTTTTTTAACCCTGTTTTCTTTAGCATCAGCTTCAGACATTAAAATAGATTTATTATCGCTGCCAACCGTTTCCCCCCCTCGCCGGACCCGGGGTCGACTCCTGTTTTTAATGAAGCACCTCGGGAGTGCGTAGGTGCGCGAATGCTCGCCCGAAGTCGGAGCGGGCGAGTTAAGACATGTATGCCGGGGCTCATACTTTCGTTCTTCCGCCTATTAGAAACGGCGAGGGGCCTTTTTTTTTTCGCTCGGCGGACCCTCGATTGAAGCGCATGAGGGCAGCGGACGTGCAGCTTTTCTTCTCTGCCTCTCTTGTGGCTTTGACTCACCAACGCCGGGCTCAGAATAGATTCCTCGACCGGCAGTCGGGCCCTGGGTGGTTAGAGCGAGCCCGCTCTGAGCTGGAAAGAATGCTGATTCATGATCTCAGCGAGACGACGCGTTCGGAGTCCATCTGCTTTTTCTTTGTCACAGCGGCAGCCGGGTGTGAGAAGAATTAATGTGTGTATGAGTGTGTGTGTGTGTGTGACGGTAACTGCTACTCTGTGCATTGTTTTCTGTGCTGATTCCCCGAAAAGAAATGTCCCTGCGACAAAAATATTTGTATGATGACATGATGAGGTGACGTCAGCGTCCGATCCGTTCCTCCAAACCCACCTTAGTTTTTGGACTATTCTTGATATTAGCCGCTAGTCGCTAACACCGGCTAGCTCAGGGGTTGGCAATTATTTTGGCTTGCATTTTCTTATTAAAATTTTTATGTGCGGGCCAACTCGGTATCATGTAAATCCCTACTTTTTATCACCGCAGGCTGGTAGCTTAACAACATAGTGCGACTATAATAATAAACGTGAATCCACTGTGTGGATCCACCTTTTCCCCTTCCAAAAAAGAAACTTTCCCTCTGACGTCTTTTTTTTCACTCGTGTTGCTAGCCTGTGGGTTACGTTTTTGGCGCTCAAGTGACCGAGATGAAACCGAGAGATTCCGGTCATTTTTCAAAATAAAAGATTTTTCAAAATAAAGATCTTTCAGAGTTAGATAATAAATCTAACGGAAATAATTGATTATTTCTTGTCCTGCCCGGTACCAATTGATCCAGGGACCGGTGTGGGTCCGCGGCCCGGGGGTCGGGGACCACTGATGAAAATAAAAATTGCAATTTAAATATTTACATTTTTTGGCATTTGATTTCAACTTTAAAACAATTAATGATCATATAAATGTACTGATATTATTTTGTATGAAATCCTCCATACAAAATTAAACAAAAGGAAAAAAAGGGAGTTTCTAAATTCAATATTTGAAAATATTTAAAATTAAGATAATCAAAGAAAATAATTTGGCAGGCCCGATAAAAAAGTAAAACAGGGCGCAAAATGCCCAGGTGTTCGCCATCTTCGTCTTCCTCCTGCACACTAAAACTATGAAAGTCGCCATCTTCCGTGTCAGAATTGAACATCCAAAGAATTTTCATGGTAATTTCATTGGTCCGATGTGACGAGGCCAAATGTTTTGGCGGCATGAAGCCCCCCAAAAAAAGAGACATCTTACCCTTCACCCTCTCATTCATGCAGTATTTACAGACATCCAACCATTCACCCTCTCATTCACATCTTATAGAGACATTTAGCCGTTCACCCTTTCATTCACACGCCATATCGAGGCTTACGACCAACATTTGACTTATTAATTTCAAGCCAATCAGACCTTTTGAAACCTCCTCGCGGGCCACATACAATGACATGGCGGGCCATTATTGGCCCGCGGGCCTTGAGTTTGCCACATGTGCAAAAGAGGCAAACAACCTTTCATGTGCGCCGCCAGTATGCTTCTACGTTCCGGAGCGAATTCGAGAGGAGCTTTCGGCGTCCGTTCAGTCCAAACAGCCGCCCTTCCATTAGCAAGAGAGTGTGAACTAGTAGCTCCAGGACTTCAGGGAAAGAAAGAAAAACACCAAGCGCATTCGGTTAAAGCTAACAAATGAGTGCACTTGGTTTGCGGTACCTTTTCCTCCGCTCTGCAGCCGGGACTCCCGGTTCTTAGAACCGCATCTACCGCCTCTGAATGTGAAACGAAAGCAGGCACTTCCATTATTATTATTGTGAAATCCATAAGGCCATGAATACACAGACTCCTGCTTTTTCGTGATCGCACGCACAAATGGAGCCTGTGTGATGTATGCGTCCATACTGCACCACTTAAGGGAGCAATTTTTCATGGTGAGGCTCCAGATCTGTCTGCGCGGAGACTATCCTCGCTTCCCGCTGCAGTATTTGGTCTTTCGTCGAAGCATCAAAGCTTCGAAACCGCCGAGCATAGGGTAGCGCGGGGGTCCGAAAAGATATTTGCCCTGCGCCGTTTCTAGCATTTCAGGTCGCTAATTGGACTGGGAACAAAAAAAAAAAAAAAAAAGAAGAAGAGATAAACAGAAGAGGAAGTCACGGCTCTGGCGCTTGCGTTGAATCCTGGCTCTCAGCGCGTGAGGGTTACTTCACGGCCGACGGCAAGGCAGAAAATTCGCTTCAGGCAGAAAATTACCCGGCGCTACCTGCAGAGTCACGTTAGGATAGCGCTGAAATCTGCGGACGTGGATACCCGGGCAGCGCGCTTCTGCTGAAACATGATTCGACTCAAACCCTTCCGCATCCCCCCCCCTTCCCCCGCCACTCGGGTTAAGTAAAACAAAAAATCAGCTCTGAATCTGGAGCCACTCACACATGGCCTCGTTTGAGTACCATTGCTCGTGACAGCCTTTCACGATCCTGAGTCGGAGAACAAAAGAAGATAAAAACAAATTCGAAACCCCTTTCAAGTAACTGATGTCGAGAATGACGCACCCCGACCCCGTCGGCCCTCGGGCCGTGTGAGAATGCATCTCAAGCGGCCTTTCTTGATGGAGCCGCACCCCCTCAACTTCAGATTCGACGTTGTTGGCTCGGGCGAACAACTGCAGCGCAATACGTTCTCAAGGAACCGGTCCGTTTCTGCTCCAGTAGGATCTTAGAAGAGCCAATGGGGGCGCTGCAGTCTTGAAGGCTGTCCAAGTGCTAGCTGTTAGCTAGGGGACGCTATATGTAAGGGGAGGCATGAAGGTTGCATGTGCACGGTGCACTACTTCCCCCCATGAACAAAAACATATTAAAATCTTCTTGTTGTGGCAACTGGACTTGAATTTCTTCACTTGAAGATGTTTTCTTCCTCATCCAAGAGGCTACTTCAGTCCTAATGACCTACGGGGAGTTTTGGAATATATTCAGCAGCTTCCCACAGGCCATTAGAACTGAAGAAGCCTCTTAGATGAGGGATGAAAAGTATTAAAGCGAAGAAATTCAAGTCCATGACAAAAAGATTTCGACAAGAATTCACCATGACCTGGATGACCGAGAACCTCCACGGACATTAACAAAAACTGTCAACATTAATAATAGTAATACCTTGGATTTCCTTTTTTTGGGCCTGTCAGAGGTGCTTTACTATGTCACAGTAGAAAGCAGGAAACCCATCAGGACTCGGGAGAAAACAGGTTGAACAAGTTTTGAGTGTTTACTTGAAGGTTAGTACAGTGTCCGAGTTTGATTTGTGGTGGCATGGAGGGGGAACGGCTGTAGAGATGGTCAGTGCGCAAGGGGGCGAGGGCTTCGTCGTCGAGGAGCAGGAGTTGTATTCCCAATGATTTGGGATGGGAAGCCAGTAGAGCTGTTAGTGAATGGCGGGCATGTTGTGAAGGGGAGCGGGTGAAGGTAGTTTTGGAAGGTCAGGAGAGGGAAGGCCATAGAGGATACAACGACAGCATCAAAATCTGGAGGCCACGAAGGCGTGAATGAGTATTGCTGCCATGGAGAGGGAGGTGCAAAGGTGGGCAATGTTCCTGGGTGAAGTCCTGGTGACGATGCTGGCATGGGATCAGAAGGAGAGGTCTGACGCCATGACTGGTCTGTCCAAGTGTTGTTCAGCAAGACACTGAACCCCTAACTTCTCCTCTGGCGCTGCTCCTTAGCTACCTCCTTAGCGATCATGGGGTATCCACGGTGGGTTAACTACAGTTGTCAAATTTCACTTATGTTGTGTGACGTTGTGTCCATCCATGAGGAGTTTAGAGTTTCACAAAGTTCTTGTCCATCCAGGTCTGACATTAAATAAAAATAAGTCTGTACATTCCTGCACAAAGTAGCCCGCCTGCTGTTTTTGGCGAGTTGACAAAGGCACCATGTCTGGCAGGTGTGAACGAGACCCTCTATGGCGGATCACAGCAGGGTTGGAGACGTGGCCAATGGCCCAACACACACACACACACACACACACTAATTTTATAGCTGTATGACATGAAGAAGAAGAAAAGGGCCGGACAGAAAACGACTGCCAAACAATGTTTACTGGAGAAGAGAGCGTACATCTGGTTGTTTTGAAGAGAGACTAAGGCAGGAGCGAACCGCCGTGCTCGGGCAGGGCTCGAGTCATTACATGTAATTTGCGATCTGTTAACATGTGATCAAGGATCCGCTTGTTTTCTTTAAAGTCAATATCGCTGACGTCGCTGTCGGTAATGACAGAGCTGCGCCGACGAGTGTTTTCGGTATCTGATCCCTTGTTGGAGCGGGATAACAACAGTTTGATGTGATGCCGCTGCCAGGGCGACGTGATCGTTCCGCTGCTTTTTTTTTTTTTTTTTTAATGGTTTCAATGCTGTTTTGCAACAAAAAAAAAAAAAAAAATTCCGAGTTATTTAAAAAAGCTGAATGTGAAAACTAAACAGGAGTGGTATGATGGCGTTACAGCTGATCCCCATGTCGCCCGCATGCAAGCTAATGTGGCTAATTCTTAGAGCTAACGGGGTTGGCTAATCTCCTATCAGTAGATTTTAAAGATTTTTAAAGCGCATGTGTATTTTGTTTTGAGGCAGCTGCACCAGTTTTCTTAACCCAGTGCTTCTCGATGATTTTCTGTTACGCCACCCCAGGAAAAAGAAAATATTTCACGCCCACCACCACCTCTCTCCGCTGCAACTATAAATAATATCGTTTGTCTATATTTTGTTCTATGCACACCTCTGCACAACATTGTTTCCTTGTAAAAATTAAAGAAAAGAAAAAAGAAAGAAATATTGTTCAACTTGCAACACCTCCATTTGCCTGTAATTTTAAAAAAATTTAATTCTTATTTAAACTAAACTTTTTTTTTTGGCCGATAGAACCGTTTGATACAGAAAAATCAGATTAAATAAAATCAATCAATAATAATAATAAATTCAAACAGATCATCAACTTGCAACAGAGGATAACTTTATTAACATTTTTTTGGATGTAACAGAAAAGATTTAAAGTGCATCAATTTCCCTGAAATTTACAAAAATTAAATTCTCATTTAAACTATACCGTTTTTTTTAACCTATTGAACCATTTGATACTGAAAAATCAGATTAAATAAAATCAATCAATAATAATCATAAATTCAAACTGATCATCAACATGCAAAAAAGAATAAATTAATTAACCTTTTTTTTGTCTGTAACAGAAAAGAATTAAATCGCATCAATTTCCCTGAAATTTAAAAAATTAAATTCTCATTTAAACTATACCGTTTTTTTTTAACCTATTGAACCATTTGATACTGAAAAATCAGATTAAATAAAATCAATCAATAATAATCATAAATTCAAACTGATCATCAACATGCAAAAAAGAATAAATTAATTAACCTTTTTTTTGTCTGTAACAGAAAAGATTTAAAGTGCATCAATTTCCCTGAAATTTGAAAAAATTAAATTCTCATTTAAACTATACCGTTTTTTTTTTTTTTTACCGATTGAACCATTTGATACTGAAAAATCAGATTAAATAAAATCAATGAATGATATTGATAAATTCAAACAGTCATAGTGGCGCCAAGCGCTACGTACGCTTTGCTATATTTCCTCGTCTTAGCTTTCATTTGTATCTCCATCTCTCACCGCCTTTATCATCCCTTTTATATATTTTTAAATATTGTCTCTTGATGGTTTGATCGCTGCCCCGCTATTTTAGAAGCAGGTCAGTCGGAGACGCTAAATTCTGCCCAGATGTGTGAATGAGAGAGCGGGCGGTTGTATTTTTCCCCTTTAAGATCCGAATCACTTTATATATTAGATGCGAAGCGCAATTCCAGTTAATTTTATCCTTAAAATACGGAGAAAAAAAACCATCAGGTTACGAATATGAGAGTGCATTCTTGTCGAAATCTTCTCGTCTTTGTAACTGGACTTGAATTTCTTCACTTGAAAATTTGGAAAAAAAATCAAGTTGCCAAGACGAGAAGATTTCGACAGGAACTCACCATGATTTGGATGACAGATAACCTCCACAAAATTGTATTTTTTATTTTAATTTTATTATTTTAATATTGCTGATTATGGCTTACATCTTAAGAAAACTCAAAAATTCCATCTCGAAATATTAGAATTTTATGAAAAGTAATTTTTGTTTTTTTAACCGCATCACAGAAGATAAAGAACTTTATCACAATATTCTAATTTTCTGAGACAGTCCTGTGTGTTAAGAACAAAATATTAAATAAGAATATTTCATTCATTCAGATCTAGGATGTGTTATTTTCCCTTTATTTTTTTTGAGCAGTGTATAAATCACCTTGCATTATAACGACCTAATCCCAGCATTATTTACCGAATAAAAACCCCTCAGACTGAGTCAAGCGCAGGAGTGAAGCGCAGGCGAAATTATAGGGTTAATGAAAATAAAATACATTTGATTTTAAGCTACTTTATTCTTTCTTCGCAGCCTGTACGTCTCAGGAAAAGCGGAATAGATCATGAATGAATGAACTCCAGTTTGCAGATGGAGGCCGAAGCTGTAAAAAGTGAGCAGTGTGGGAGTGGAGGCTCAAACAGAGCCGCGGGGCCACATCTGGCCCGCAATAAACCCGCCGAGTGCCTTCCCAAAAAACCGGGATCCGAAACGGTACCGAGCGTTCGGCCCTGTCAGTTAACATGGTTAATATTATCCGATGGTTTTTGTTTGGTGAAATTCACGAAAGGATCTCCATAGTGACTCCTGGAGTTTCACTGTTCCCGTGAATGTAAAGGGGAAGCTTCAAGCTTGCTGGGAAATGCAAGTTTTTTTTGTTTTTTTTTATTGAGCGTAACGTTTCTTCTGACGCCAAGCTCACAAGCGGCTAGTTTATCACCGTCCAGCTCCGCTGCTAATGAACAAGACAGCGTGTTTTAATTAAAAGCATCTAACTGCAGGCAGCCTTTTAAATCAATGCGTTCACCTCGGCTCGAATATTAAATCCTCCGAACCCCCCCCACACACACACACACACACACACACACACAAATGGCTGCCCGGGCCGTAGCAGAGTATCAGACAAGCGTAAATCAATATCTTTGCTTCGGGTTGGCGTGTTTGCAACCTAAAAGGGGTTAGATAATGGCAGCTGGCTGCCGTTTACGGCCGTTTAGGAAACGCGGATGTAAAAAAAAAAAAAAAGAAAAAAAAAAAGACATAAATCATGTTGGCGCCGTTAAAAAAAAAAAAAAAAAAAAAAAAAGAAGTTTCCATTCCAAAACAAGATTGTTAAAATTCATGTGTAGAAGAATGGGGGGGGGGGGGGGACATCAAAAAACATTCGGACTCGCAGTGGAAAAGAAATCCTGAATGAGCGGGGGGTCGTTTCTGGATGGAGGAGCCGTTTCCTCCGACAAGAAGGTGCTCTGGTTTGGATCAAACGGAGGCTCTCGCTCCGAGAAGGTGACCAACACAGTGTTAAACATCGTTGTCATTTTCCAGTTATGTTAATCGTTAACACGCCGCGGCGAGTGTGTGTTTTCATTTAGCCGGCATACCTTGGAAGCACTTGGAGCCGATGCAGGGAGGATTGATGGCGCGGGGTCGGGGAGGGAGGAGGGGACGGCTCCACCGCCGCCTGAGGAGACGGGGAAACCAAACTTTCCTCAGCCTTTGTGGGAAAACGATGGATGGATCCTTTCCGCTTCCAAAAATTGAGATATTTGTATGTCGTCAGTTACTAAACTGGCTAAATGACCTCATTCCGGCCTTTTGGATCGAATCAGAATCATAAGACGAGTTTAAAATCGAGCCGGATTCCTTCTTTTCATTCATTTATTCATCGATTCCACTCGTCCTGCACGCCGGGTCTCTTGGGTGCATTGGGCGGAAGACGGGTTGGTCGACGGCGGCGCCACATTTGGAGACGTGCAACCATTTCGACACATTCCGTCATTCCACGCATTTTGGGGTCTCCAATGCATGTTTTCGGAAGAACCTCCCTTGAACCCCAAATTCAAGCGCGAGGCGATCGATTCGATACAAATTAAAATCGTTTTTCTTTGAAATTTCTATAGAAAAACAGTGTTTTCTCAATCATACCGTTAAACCGATCTAGGCGTAAACGCGAATGGCTCGTTTTGAAGAAGGTGATGAAGAGGCTCGTTTTTCGGAAAAGGCTGTGTTTTCGCGGTTTGAGCTGTAAGAAAAAAAAAAAAAAAAAATGATCCCGGCGCTCGGGAGGGCCTTGTGGCTGTGACGCCGTCCAAATCCCACTCCGACCCCGACCGCCTTCCTGCTCTTGGAACGCTCTTTGAGGAAACCTGGAATTGTTTTCACAATGTGCGGTATCTCCTACCCATCCATCCATCCATCCATCCATCCGTCCTCGACCACTAATGCATAGTTCACACTACATGGTTTTTGCAGCCCCGATCTTCATCTCGCCAGTGTTTTCTTTTTTCCGAAGCTCGCCGACAACAGATCCGAGGCAAATCCCGAGCGCTGCGGGCGGACTGTTCAAACACGTCTGGCCCCGCGTGACACCGACACGTCTTGGGTATCTCCGAGCTTCAGAGCCGTGCGTTTTTTTTTTGTTTTTTTTTTCCCCCAAAGAAATGCGCAACATAGGGATCAGCTATCACGTACACAATGGTGTAATCGTGCACAGGATTCTTTAGGGAAACCCCCTCCATCCCTTCCTTCACCTGGGCGACGGGTGTTCCGGGGAGGCAGTATCATCATAAAAAAACAAGTAATTATAGTAAATAAATTCGTAAATACATGTCCATTGATCTGTGATGGAAATGTTATCATATAATCCAATGATTTTTATTTTATTGTTATGTCCCCATGTGTCAAACTCAAGGCCAGCGGGCCAAATGTGGCCCGCCATGTCATTTTATGTGGTCCATGAGAACGTCTTAAAATAAATAAGTCAAATGTGCGCACTAACTACATTAACTACTACCATAAACTACATTTCCCACCATTCATGCTGATCATGTTACCCTCCAAGTGACGGCATCCCGTCACATCGATACCATTTTCAACAAGTGGAATACAAATGATCCCTAAAGCTGGTGCAATAGAAGGTCGTCTCAAGAAAAATGGGAATTATGTAACATTTTGGATTGGAATGATTTAACATTAAGGAGGTGTTACAGGACTGTCTCAGAAAATTAGAATATTGTGATGAAGTTCTTTATCTTCTGTAATGCAATTACAAAAACAAAAATGTCATACATTCTGGATTCATTAGAAATCAATTGAAATATTGCAAGCCTTTTATTATTTTTATATTGCTGACGATGGCTTACATCTTAAGAAAACTCAAAAATCCTATCTCAAAATATTAGAATATCATGAAAAAGTAATTTTTGTTTTTTTAAGTGCATTACAGAAGATAATTAACTTTATCACAATATTCTAATTTTCGGAGACAGTCATGTATATTTATTTTACATTACATTCAGTTACATTTATACTGTAGCCCTTTGAGGGGAACCGTTATGCTGATGTGGCCCGCTGTGAAAATTCAAAATGATCAAGTCAAAATGATCTACCCACAACAAAAATGCTAAACAATCTTTATGTGTACAATGTATGTTGATGTACCTTGCATAACCGCATGAGCTAATATTGCAAGTTTTTGTCTTCTTACTTGGTCCAGGTCCCCCACTCATTTTATACACTTTCCTAAGTTTAAGAGAAAAAACCGAGGGCTAAAAGTTGGAGGTAACTTGCGGACTAGCTTGTTAGTTTTGCTGCACTTTGCGCCGTTGTTTGTGCATGCGCAGTGACCTCAGTGTCAGAAAAAATCATATGTCATCTGACTGGTTACCCTGTACAGCGATCAAGTGACGGGACGGAACGGAACGATAGGCTGACGTCTATTTTATATTTTTTTAATGTCATGTGATCTACCAGTATTACCTTTGCGATCGACGTATGAAGCGCCCCTGGTCTAGGTCATGTGTATAACATATTAGTTTTGCTCAACTTACAAAACGCCACAGTGAAAAAGCAGGAGGGGAGGCAGCCAGTACCACTGCCTCACTGCGTAATATGCTAGCAAAAAAAACGTAAAGTAGAGAAAGTCAAGTGCGATGTGTCAGTCAGTTTGATTCCATTTTTTGTTACCCAGATTGCAACAATGGAAGATAATATACATACATATATATATATATATATATATATATAAAAATGTGCAAAAAACCTTCTCAAAACTGGACTATCGATCAATCCAGAGCTAAATGATTTGCTCCAAACAACGGGACAGAAAATATGACGCTCTTTTCAAACAGAGCGGTGCATATTTAGCATACAGCCAGAATTGGACTGAACAAGGGTGCTTTTCTTCCTAGCAATGATCTCTATTGAGAGACTTTTAAATGTAAAAGAAGTTAAAGAGGAATTTTACACCAAAATTATAGAGATGTTTATCCAGAAGGACAGACGGATGGATTTAATTTACAGGTAGAGGTAAGACCACGCATACATTGCTGTCCTGCTGTAGTCCACAACAAAATTTAAATTAAACATTGTGCTTTGGCCAAATATGTACCTTACCTATGTGTGATAAGGGATATAAAAGACGGTGTGCAAGCAGACAGTTGGTGAATTGTGAATTTATGCTAAAATAAATGTAATTACTCCTTAAAGTTGAATAATTAATTAATATTAGTATTTGACTGTTTGACTTATTTGTTTTAAGACAATCAGACATTTTAAGACATTCTTGCGGGCCGCATAGAATGAGGTGGCGGGCCACATTTGGCCCGCGGGCCTTGAGTTTGACATGTGGGAATACAATATATACTGCTCAAAAAAATTAAGGGAACACCTGAACAACACAATGTAACTCCAAGTCAATCACACTTCTGTGAAATCATAGTGTCCACTTAGGAAGCAACACAGATTCATTTTGACTTGTTTTAAGGACATTACATCAAAGTTGGATCAGCCTGGAGTTTGTTTTTACACTTTAATTTTGAGTGTGATTCCTAATCCAGACCTCCATGGGTTGATAGATTTGATTTCCATTGATCATTTTTGTGTGATTTTGTTGTCAGCACATTCAACTGTGTAAAGAGCAAAGTATTTCATAAGAATATTTCATTCATTTAGATCTAGGATGTGTTTTTTAAGTGTTCCCTTTATTTTTTTGAGCATTGTATTTAAAATCCGTATCCCTGCAAAAATCACAGCACAGACAAGCCTCTAATCTGCTGCCTATTTATTCGTAGATTTTTTTTATTATTATTATTTTTGTCTTATTTTGTCTTGCCTTTCTATTTATACTTTATACTTGCAATTGCTTTCATTTTTTTTTCTCTGGAAACGCTGCTGTGACAAAAGAACTTCCCCTATGGGGATCAACAAAGTTTATCTTAATATAGTGCAATAAAACTGACCCATATATTTACCTGTTTATATACTCTTACATTTCATTTTTTATTTTTTCTATTGATTTTCACCTATTTTTATATTGATGCTTGTATTTTTTTTTTTTATCTATTACCAACAAAAAGCAATTTTCCCTTTGGGCCCAACGAAGTGATTGTTAGCCCGCGGAAAAGGCCTCCTGATGCGACGCGCCTTTATTCGCCTTTTCCGTGCACGTACCCGCCGCATGTTTGCTCTCTGGATTAACATCTAATCCTCACACACACTGAACATCTGAATGACCTTCAGGAAACCTGAAAACCTGTCTTTTGTAAACAAGTTCAGATTAGTGTGTTTGATCAACGTAATGCTAAGGCAGTACCAGCAACCGCTAGCGTGCGTCGCGCCCAGATCCACGTCCTCTATACAAACCCTATATACTTATATACATATATTTAAAGATATAGGTGTAATGAAAGACGGGCTGCTCGAAGTGCAGCGAGATGTCGGTAAGTGAAGCACTTGCAGTGACAGCACTTTGATATCCGTCCAGCGCTAAATGTAGAGCCGAGCCACGGCTTCCAGATGGCTCGGCTCTCTCGCTCTTCACCGGAGGAATTGACATTAGTTTGATAATAATGCATCCTTCTGTTCTTTTCTAAACTTTTTTTTTTTTTTTTTCGAACGATACGCTGGAATGTACTCCGCCTCGGAGCGAGGATTCGAAATTCACCCGCGCACGATTGGTCGAATCTAATCGATGGGTCGTCCAGGTTTTGAAAGTTATCCGAGAAACCATTTTGCACAACCGAACTCGATCGTCCCGATCTCACTTTTATTTTTCACTTTTTAATGCCAGTTAGATGTTTCTTTAACGACGTCAACCGAAACAAATTCCCCCGTAGTTGCAAAATGACTTGGCGAATCAAGCGATTCTGGATCTGAGCCTCCAAAACAGCCTTAATCGCTAATTTCTGCTCAACTTTTCTGCGTCTACCAACTGTTTTGGTTTGTTTTTCTGTCCTTAGGTCACATGAAAAGGGTTTTTGCCAGCCGTACCGAGGCATCGCCTGCGCTCGCTTCATCGGCAACCAGAGCATTTACGTGGAGTCCCTGCAGATGCAGGGCGAGAGCGAGAACCGAATCACCGGTAAGGAAAGCAAAAGACAGGAATACGGCGACTTAGGAGCTTAATTCGTGCCGTGACCCAGTTTGTAGCTCCGTTTGCTCATGTAGCAGGTAAATACACCCATTGAAACGAATTGAAACGCTATAAATTTCTGCTGCTTGTTTTTGTTTGGGTTTAAAATGAGAAAAATGTACTTAAGAAATAACAAGGAATGTGTCAAAAAATAACAATGCACCATAAAGAGAATCTAAAGAAATAAGCTGGATTTATTAAATGTATTTATCTCGAAGATTGGGCAACTTGGGGTTTTCGTTCAATCTATTGCCTAACTTAACTTACCGTATTATCTAGACTACTGAGCGCGCCTGAATATAAGCCGCGCCAGCTAAAAACAACTAAATAAATATACGTGTACATATATGTATATCTGTAAGCCGCAGGTGTCCACGTTGTAACATGAGATTTATACAGAAACATTGTTTTTTTACTTTTAATTCTAACAGTGTTTGTAATAATAATGATAATGATAGTGATAATAAATAACACAAGGAAAAGTCCATCCATTTTCTATCCCCACTTTTTCCTACTCTAGCTGATCGCTATTTTCGTCTTCTTCAGTGTCGGAATTGAACGGCCTCAGAATTTCCCGGTAATTTAATCGTCCCGATGTGACGAGGCTAAATGTTTTGGCGGCATGAAGCTCGTTAGCCCCCACAAAAAACATAAATTAGCCGCATCGTTGTTTAACCCGGGGTGTTCAAAAAGCATGTGAAAAATGAAGCGGAATTTATGGTACTGACTACACACTTAATGCTACAATGCTAGCATTAAGTGCTAATGCTAAGATACTAAAAGTAACTTTGCTACACTTTATCGCTAAACTTCATGTAGCAATAGAGTGAATGCAAACTTCTCCATCACACCTCGCGCATGTTTTCCATGATTTCCGCCGGACTAGAAGATGCTAAAAGTAACTTTGCTACACTTTATCGCTAAATTCGTTTAGCAATAGAGTGAATGCCAACTTCTCCATCACACCTTGCTCATGTTTTCCATGATTCCCGCCGAGCTACCCTACAGCGGGCGGCGCATCCGACTGTCTGCAAACACCACTTCACGGAAAGCGGCGTCCACGTCGGTGTCAAACGCTCGTCCCGCTCGCTTCTAGCTCGTATCTCAGCTCGTATTACAAAGCAACAAAAAAAAAAAATCGACTGAGCGACGGCTCGTATCCCGAAACATTCAACTTATAGTTTCAACTGTAAACTCAAGCTCCCACGGTGTGTCTTGTTTCCCGGCCGCCAGCCGCCTTCACCATGATCGGCACCTCCACCCACCTGTCGGACCAGTGCTCCAGGTTCGCCATCCCGTCCTTCTGCTACTACGTCTTCCCGCTCTGCGACGAGGGCTACCGGGGGCCGCGGCGGCGCCAGCTCTGCAGGGACGAATGCGAAGCCCTGGAGAACAACCTGTGCCACGCCGAGTACACCATCGCGCGGTCCAACCCCATGATCCTCATGCAGCTTGAGCTGCCCAACTGCCGCCTGCTGCCCCGTCCCGGCACGGCCGACGCCGCGTCCTGCATGAGGATCGGAGTGCCGCCGGAAGAACTCGGCACATGTGAGTCAGAGACTTTTAAAGACGGGCCGCTATAGGATGAGATCGATGAGCAGCGCCGGGTAGAGGACGGGTAACACAAGACATTAAACGATGAAAATAAATTTAAAAAGGACAGACAACAAAAAGTAAAAAAAATTGAAATAGATGACGATCTGCTCTGTGAGCTGGAGTAAAATGACGTGAGTGAGTTTAATTAGCCCAAGGGCCAGCAATTTTTACCACGAGAGCCGTTTGGACCCGTTTCCCCCAACAGTAAAGAAAACAACGGGAGACACGCAACCCTTTCAAAATTTAAAATGAATTCACGCAGCATACAATGTCTTTTAATTTATTTATTTATTTATTTATTTTTAATTTATTTATTTTGCTTTACGGCACGCATAAATAAATAAAATATGTGTTTCTTTTTTTTTTTTTTAAATCAATGAACAACTGCAGAGAGAACAAAATTAGATTTTTGCATGAGACAAAACATTTTGAATTCCGAATTAAAAGACATCGGGTCGAAGATTACTTTTAAGCAAAATACTCAATATCTATTTGAGTCCTTCTTGTATTTATGAATAAAAAAAAAGGCGAATTTCAATTATCCTACGGCAGCAAACAAAAAAGGCCTCTGTTTGTGTGTCATCCTTTTACTGGTGCGTGCAGTCACTTATTAAATGCGACAGAAATATTTGAACACTTTTTACTTATTTTGTTTTAATTTAAAATTATATTTTAAACATGAACTGATTAAAATGAAATAAATTTTGATTCATTCTCATTTATTTTTAAAAAACGCATCAGAGGGGGAGTTAAAGAGCCGTGGGTTGCCGACCCAGGAGCTAGAAATTAGGACCGTCCAAGGAAACACCTGAATAAATTTCCATCCGCATGAAATAAAGAACACCTGCGTTTTAAATCCTCACGAAGGTGTGGATTTCTTTACATTGTTTACTCACACATGAACGACATAAGTGACTGGCTAGCATGTGTCCAATATATGTCTAAATTTTATTATATGATCCAATCATTTTTATTTACAATATCGCTAAATTTGCATAATTTTCTGTTCAAATATGGTGGAAAGACACTAAATGAGTGCTGGTTTGTGCAATTCTTCACAAACCGGGTTGAGCTGCTCAATTTTTTTTTTTCACTCACATTGAGCACTAGTAATTGTTTTCTCCATAGTCTATGTCACATGTGTCAAACTCAAGGTCCCATTCTACGTGGCGTCTCCATGTTCCCCCCATGTCTTTGTGAGTTCCAGTCCAAAAACATGCAGGAGCTTCATTGGAGACAATATTTGCCCAGATGTTTGAATAAGCGTGAACAGTTGTACCTTTACATGGCCTGTGAACGAATGAGTGAATAGTTGTACGTCTCTATACGTGCTCCTGTAAATGAGACAATGAATGTTTGCACGTCTCTATATGGCGTGCGAATGAGAGTGAACGGGTGTCCGTTTCTATGAATAAATGAGTGAATGATTGCATGACTTGAGAGTATGAATGTTTTAATGGCCTCATATGCCATGTGAATGAATAAGTGAATGGTCGTGCATCTATTTGTCACCTGGTAAATAAACAAGAGAATGGTTGCAATTTTCTTTCATGTGAATGAGAGAATGAATGGTTGTATGTCTCAATATACCACATGAATGAATGAGTGAATGGCTGTTTGTCATGGGAATGAATGAATGGTTGATTGTCATTGGAATGAATGAATGAACAAATGAATGAATGAATGGTTGTTGGTTTGTCTTTATTTGTCGCACTATGAACGAATGAATGGTTGTATGTCTCGATGTGATGCATGAATGGGCACGAGTCTCCTTAGGACTTGTGAATGAGAGAGTGAATGGTCGCCCAATGAGAGCTGGAAAAGACTCCAGGAGTGCAGGATTGGCGGCATGAATGAATGAATGAATGAATGAAAGCAAAGCCATTTCAAACTGCGGGCTAATTTTCAAGAACATTGTTTATTTTCCCGGCCTGTCTCGCAGACTCCCCCGCAGACCAGAGCTGCTACAACGGGAGCGGGGCCGAGTACAGGGGCACCGTCAGCGTCACCAGGTCCGGCCACCACTGCCAGCCGTGGAGCTCCCAGTACCCCCACAATCACCACTTGTCCAAAGAATACCCCGAGCTGTGGGGGAGTCACAACTTCTGTCGGAACCCCGGGGGCGAGATGGAGGCGCCCTGGTGCTTCACCCTCAACCCCCAGGTCAGGGTGGACCTCTGTGACATCCAGCCGTGTAGTAAGTACAGTCATATGTAACATTGGGTACCAAAAAAACAAGCAAAAAAACAACTTTTGACATTAATTCATCTTAAAATACTCTCAAGTTGACATTTTTAGTGTATAAGAATGCAGTGAGGGGCTGTGCTTTTCACGCCTAGGCCTTCAGTAGTGCTCCATTTATCAAGCCACCCCTCAATAACTTTTTTATGGCTGTAAAAACTATCTTATTATGCAGACATGCGTCTCATTGCCGCTTTGGTTAGGAAAGTCAAATTTCAGAAGCAGTGTGGCTCCAAACGCCATTTTGACGGACAAATCCTTTGCCTCGCTGTAACAGGCCTGCTAACTTCAGATTTGCCCGACCTTTCTTAATAATTTCAAGGTTCTCTTGAAAAGTCCGTGTTGAAAATGGTATAGACAATAAACCTGCAACCACATCAATTTCTTGTCTTTCTTAATCCATCATGAGTTGACAAATTTGCCATGAGAGCAACACAACTAGCTTGCTACAAATGCAGCTTGCTAGCTCTGGCTCGTACACTACCTGACTAGCCAATCAAAGTACATGCGACACACTGACGTTACCGTAGCCTTCTAGAAGGCCTTGGTGTTGCAACTCGAAATCTGATTGCTTGAAGCAACAGTTTCAGCGACACTTATTTTTTTGCTAGAGCGCCTATGAATCTGATTGTTCAGACCTCCAGGCAGATTTTTTTGACTTTCACCCTGCCTGGCAACAAATAATGCCTGAAATGTGATTGGTTAAATTCTTTTATATGAAAATACATGTCTGGAAGCAGCACAACCAGGGAAAAAGCTATGAAATGAAGCGGACAGACCATTAGGAATTATTCAACAAGTACAAAATATGGACAAGATATAATTAAAATCAGTAAATATTTTTTAGGCCAGCAGAGAAGGCCTTGCAGGCCCTGATGGCCCACCACTGTAAGAATGACTGGTCTCCACCCGCTGCTTGAAACAAAAAGCCCGGTGCAAAATTGGCATTCAGTCCCAGCTGTCCATCTTGAAATGCAAATGTGCGAGAAACACATGTCAACGATTAGGCTGAGAAAACTGTCGGAAACCGTTTATACCTTCAAACTACGAGCACGTCCTCGGCGTGCACGGACTGACCCCGCGGGAGTCGAGCGTTCAGCCGCTCCCGTCAATATTCCCCCCCGTTCGCGATTGTCCACCTTTGCGATTATCGATTAACTTATAACCCGGTGCTTCACATGCGTTTCTTTTTAAGTTAGCATCTTACCAGGATCAAGCGGAGGTCGCGTTCACGAGCCGGCGTGTAAAATGTTATGACGTTTTGACAGCTCGGACGATCGTAACAGTACCCTGGGAGTTAATGTTGCGTGATGCGTAGTTTCGCATTACGACTGCGGGCTGGAAACGGCCTTCAGATCGCCGCCATGGATAGCGGGGGGGGGGGTTTTGTCGGCGCCGCATGGAACAGCTGAGTTTTGTGTTACCGGTCAGCGGTGCGTGAATGTCACTTTGCGTTAACGCCAACTTCCCGGACGGGATGGTGATTTTTAGACAAACATTCGAAGGAGACGTTTGAAATAATCTTGTTTCTGTTAACCCGGAGGGCAGATGGAATAGAAGACGGTGTATTAGCGTAGCATTGTACGCTTCTTATTTGCGCGCGTGATAGCTTAGCGTCCTACAATCTTGATTTTTACCTCCTCCAGAGCCTCCGGAGAACCCAAGGAAAGACATCCTTTTCATCCTGATCCCCGCGATCGCCATCCCTCTGGTGACGGCCTGCCTGTTCTTCCTGGTTTGCATGTGTCGCAACAAGCAGAAGGCGCCGAGCGACACGCCGCCGCGCTGCCAGCTCAACAGCTCGCCCACGTCGGACACGGAGCTTTCTCTGCTCGGTCAGCAGAAACACCAGGTAAAGCCAACGCCTCGGTGACATCGTCCAAAAAAAATCATTAACTTAATCAGATTTACCGATGAAAATCCTCGGGGAGTTTTTTTTTCTCGCACTCTCTCGGCAGTGATTAGCAATTAGCCGGCGCGATCGGATTAAGGGCAATTTGGTCTGAATGTGCGGACGAAGGGAAGCTGAAATAACAAGGCCCTCTGAGCGAGATTTAACCGCTCGGTGTCTGGATTGCATGCGAGAATGGAAGGGTATCGCCTTGAAAATCCCGATTCTGTTTCTGTGTTTATATTTATTCAGACCTTTAAAAAAAAAAAAAAAAAAAAAAAAAAACGAGACAAGAGAGACCCTTTTCAAGGGAAACCTGAGAACACCAGAAATTAATAACCGCCATTTATGGTCCGAGTCATAAAAACATCAGCTAGTAAAAACCTTCAAGTCGTCTGAGGGGGAACGAAGGGGTCTCAGTTCGGGGCCGTTCGCGGTTCGTCCCGTTTAAAAAAAAAAAAAAGGTCAAAGAGTTGGATTGTCCCTCCGAGCTGCGGGGATTCGTGGGTAAATGTTTGAGCGCGCAGACCCGAAACATTTGGTCATTTAATTTGTTCATTTTTATCACTTTGACAATGAGCGATGACTCGGGAGCAGCAGGAAATTACATTGTGAGAAACAACAGAGGTTGAATCAAAAAATTGAATTTTGCATTATTCATTCATGCGCTTATTATTCTTTAACGTCTAATGCGCAGTCGAGGAACGGCCACAACTATTCGCACGTATCCAGACGTCTGATCTGCCCCGCTGTCATTCAAACATACCATAATTTCAGGACTTATAAGCCGCTACTTTTTTCTCACGCTTTGAACACTGCGGCTTAAACAATGACGCGGGTGATTTATGGATTTTTTTCGGGGCTAACGAGCTTCACGCCGCCAAAACATTTAGCCTCGTCACATCGCACCGATGAAACGACCGTGAAATTCTGAGGCCGTTCAGTTACGACACCGAAGAAGACGATTTTAGCGGTTTTAGCGCGCGGGAGGAAGACCAAAACTCAAGATTCTAAGTGTTTATTGTCACATGCACAGTGTAGACACGTGGACGGTGAAACTCCCACATTGCTGTCTGCAGTGCATTTGGATATCTATTGATAGGAAGAGTGTAAACATTATTATAAATACGATTATAGATATGAATATACAGTGCATTATAAGACATTATTAGCGACGATAGCGATTAGCTGGAACGGGACGAAGCCGGGATCGAAAACAGATGGATGGATGGACTTTTCCTTGTGTTATTTATTATTGATCTTTTTGATCAGCCGTGTTACAGGTACAAGCACTTCCAGTACATACAGTGCTCAAAAAAATAAAGGGAACACTTAAAAAACACATCCTAGATCTAAATGAATGAAATATTCTTATGAAATACTTTGCTCTTTACACAGTTGAATGTGCTGACAACAAAATCACACAAAAATTATCAATGGAAATCAATTGTATCAACCCATGGAGGTCTGATTAGGAATCACACTCAAAATTAAAGTGCAAAAACAAACTCCAGGCTGATCCAACTTTGATATAATGTCCTTAAAACAAGTCAAAATGAATCTGTGTTGCTTCCTGAGTGGACACTATGATTTCACACAAGTGTGATTGACTTGGAGTTACATTGTGTTGTTCAAGTGTTCCCTTTATTTTTTTGAGCAGTATATTTGTGGATGTTACCGATATGTATTTAATTAAAAGATTAAAAAAATGTTTCTGTGTAAATATCTAAGGCTTGTACACATATTTATTTTCAGCCGCCGCGGCTTATATTCAGGTGCGTCCAATAGTCTAGAAATGACGGGACTCAATATTTGCGGGTTGACACGGGCGCTGTTACAGTCACATGCACTGCGTAGAAACATGTGAAACGGTGAAATCCCTACTTTGCTGTCCGCGGTGCGACTGACAAAGTGCAAATGCGAGGACGAGCGCACTTTAAAGTGGTAATAATTACATGCACTGTGAAAGGCGTTATAGGTCATGAATGAATGAATGGTGCCGTCCAATAATATTTCAACTGTGGCGCAATGGGGTGCAATGAAGATGAATATTCAGTTACTGTCTGAGCCGTCTCAGTACTTGTCGTTTTCAAATACGACTTTTGTCAGGTATTCACGTTCTACCGTTTTCCGATCGCAGGCCAAGCTGCGTGAGATCAACATCTCGGCAGTGCGATTCATGGAGGAGCTGGGGGAGGATCGCTTCGGCAAGGTTTACAAGGGCCACCTGTACGGCACCGCGCCCGGCGAGCAGACCCAGGTCGTGGCCATCAAGACGTTGAAGGACAAGATCGATCCGGCGCTCACCGAGGAATTTCGCCACGAGGTCATGCTCCGCTTTCACCTGCAGCACCAAAACGTGGTCTGCCTTCTGGGCGCCGTCACCAAGGAGCAGCCCATGAGTATGATATTCGCGTATTCGAGCTTGGGCGATCTGCACGAGTATCTGGTGATGCGCTCCCCGAACTCCGACGTGGGCAGCTCCGACGACGACAGGACGGTCAAGTCTACGCTGGAGCAGGCGGACTTCCTCCACGTCATCACGCAGGTGGCCGCGGGGATGGAGTACCTCTCCGCTCAGCAGGTCGTCCACAAAGACCTCGCCGCCAGGAACGTGATGGTCTTCGACAAGCTCAGCGTCAAGATTCTGGATCTGGGCCTCTTCAGGGACGTCTACTCCGCCGATTACTACAATCTCAAGGGCACCGGCCCCTTCCCCATTCGTTGGATGTCCCCGGAGGCCGTCGTGTACGGGAAGTTCTCCACCGACTCCGACATTTGGTCTTACGGCGTCCTGATGTGGGAGACCTTCAGCTACGGCCTGCAGCCGTATTGCGGCTACTCCAACGCGGACGTGATGGAGATGGTACGCAACCGCCAGTTGCTCCCGTGCCCGGACGACTGCCCGGCCTGGGTTTACACCCTCATGCTGGAGTGCTGGAGTGAATTCCAAGCGAGGAGGCCGCGCTTCAAGGACATCCACACGCGTTTGCGCTCCTGGGAAAGCATCTCCAACTACAACAGCTCCGCTCAGACTTCGGGCACCAGCAACACCACCCAGACCAGCTCCCTCAGCACCAGCCCCGTTAGCAACATCAGCATGAGCACGGCGAACGCGGCGCGCTACACCAGCCCCAAGAAGAGCTCGCCCTTCCACCAGCCCCAGTTCATGCCCATGAAGGGTCAGATGCATCGGCCGATGGTGCCCCCGCAGCTTTACATCCCCGTCAACGGCTACCACCCCATGCCCGCTTACCCTTACCTCCAGAACTTTTACCCCATGCAGATCCCCATGGCCATGCCGCACCAGCCCATCCACCACCCGCCGCAGGTGGTGTCCAAACCCGGCTCCCAGCACAGCGGCAGCGGCTCGACGTCCACGGGCTACGTCACCAACGCCGTTTCCAATAATTCAGGGACGGAGCGAGCGGCTTTGCTAAGCGAGGACTCCAAGACCAACGAGGCCGACTTGGTCGACAGGGTCTCCGGCGGAGAGCTGCAGCCGAACGAGCACTTGTCGGTGCCCGAAACGGAATTGCTCGGCGATAATGAGCATCAACAGACTGATGAACTGGTGATCCACCTGTCGGACACATAAGTCTAGTTAAAGACGATCAAGGTGTTTTTTTTTTTTTTTTGTTTTTCTTCTAAGCTGTTTGCTATTGTTTCAATGGGCAGCGCAAAATTGAAGGGAGCTCTTTTGCAGAACAGTGACTGAATGTTTTGATAGCAAGGCCTAACTTTGGGTAGCGAATGACTCACTTCGCTTTTTAATCATCTATCCATTGACACGTTTCTTTTTTTTAAATGCGGACCATTCCGAGAAAAAAGTTGCTGCGCGACCCGAACTTGTGATTTTAGCTGCCGCCCGGTCTTCTCCGGGCGTGCCCGGCGGGACGATGACCCGAAAAGCCTCCGGTTTCACCGCGCCCTCGAATCATCACCGGGAAAATCGGACGTTTCGCTCATCGAGGACAAAATCGAGGGAGGTTTTTACGATTTTTGAAACTCAGAATGTATGACGGATAGAGCGATCGTGCGTTATTGTTGTTCGTATTTCAAGTCAATGGATGGCTTTGCTAACTCATAGAGAAATACTTTGCAACAAACAGTATGTCTGTCCAACAACACTACCAATGATTGTATCCTGTTTGTGCGTCAGTGGAGTGGCACAGATCCCACCCTCCATATTTCAACTTGGATAACAAAGATGTACAGATTTGTAATTTATGTGCTGTAATTTGAACATTTAATTTGTTCATATATAAAGTGTTTGTTTTTTTTTCAATATGTGAACATGGCTAAGCGCGGTGTTGAAACGTTGTCTTCGCCGCCGGACGTATGCTTCCTTTTGTAACATGGCCAACATATCGTGCACATTCCTTTATGGAGTTATCCAATAAAATAAAAGTACATGACAGTTTGTGAAATAGTCCTTGGCTAGATAGTCACTTGGTCGAAGCCCTCCGAGGTCGGCGGTTCAATTCCCGGCTCCTTCAGGTCTGCGTGCGGAAGTTTCCTCGAGCAAGAACTCCCAAGTTGCTCCCGACGGTCTGGTTGGCGCCACGAGTGAATGCAATCTGGTGTAAAGCGACCCGTTTGTCAAAAGATTTGGAAGGAACACGCGGAAAACTATCGTTTCACTCCTGCTCACATCTAAAGACAGGTTTTTAGGTGTAGCCTAGCTTCAGACGGAGATTTTAGACAAGGCTACAGCTAGTTTCTTTCGGCAAGTTTTTCCCACCACGCGACGTTTTGCCCGGTTATTTGCGAAGCCTCTGCTATTTCTGTCGGAGAATTCACATCGTCCACGCCGGGCTAAGACAATAAAACAAGACTCACCAGGAGGAGCTTGACAGGTTGGAAACTTTGGCTAGTTTTTACAAACCGTCTGAATTGTCTTGAAAGTGTGATTTAATTTCCACACCGGTGAAGATATAAAATTATCATCATTCCCAAAACCTCACTTGACATCAGAGAAACCATTAATGGTTTAGTAATTCCATGTTTTTTTTCAATGATCACATCATTTCTAAATGCTTTTAATTTATTATTTTGATTACTCCCACCTTTCTAGAGGAGTTGCAGTTCATTTTAAATGTGACATGAGATATAAAAGGTAGGACAGACACCTTTTCTATAGTTTTATGTGCACAGTAAATGGCCACCATGTCCAGGGTTGCATAGTGACATGATTTCTACACTTACTGTGTATTTGCATGTTTTATTTTGCAATATATTGGCATGTATACACCAAGGACTGATTCATTTCTACAATTTTCTTTGGGCACAATGTATGATTAGGCGATATAATCTAAAATCAAGGGATATAAAATGATTTTTGGTGGCTCAGCATGACAGGAACATCTATTTTTTTCAATTTAGACAAAATTTACTCGTTTTAAGGCTAATATGTAGCGAATGTAGAGCGACATTGAGAGTATTTACTGGTAGACAGCGCCCCCTAGTGGACAAAGATGGAATTGTTTCTAAACTGCTGGCCAATCAGGTCATGGTTAAATTCAAATAAATCATACACAGGTTTTTATAGCTAATAGTGTTTTATTACTTCTTAAGGCATGAATATGTAATGTAATTGCAAGCGTGACACATTAAAATTCATAGGTCACACACTCGGTGATTGCTGACAACCCCGACCGTGCTAAAAATAGCGTCACAGCTACACAAATTAAAAAAAAAAAAAAAAAGCATGAAATCATTACCCTGCAGATAAAATGTGTGCCACAGCTTCCTCTGTGCTCACAGTATAATAAGAGTACAGTGACCCTGAGCTGCCTTAGACTCATATTAACCTTTAAATAAATGTTCTAATTTTAGTTTGCAAATGTCGCTGTGGTGGAAGTGACATTACCACCATGACAAAAGTACACACATGAGGCAAAGGTTTCCTTGACCTTAAATAATCAGTCTCAGTTCCTCCGGCTTGTATCATAAAATCCACAGAACCGGCCAGTGGAACCAGTCTTACTCGCACATGAAATGTGATGCAATGCATCTGTTAAGCGCACGTGTTGCTCACTCTCTTTAAGCTGCTCAGAGAACGGGAACATAAGGAGGCATTTCAACTTCTTCCATTTGATGGCAGCATTCGTCCGTGCGAAACACGCAGCATTTTATCCGACCGAGCGTCTGGTGTCGGCATCAGACGGCTGTTTTCTATTGCAACTTTGTCCTTCGAGTCCGTATGGCTTTCATAATGAATTGGCGACGCTTCAGTCGACGGGAGGGTGCGTTGCAGATTCGTAATACGGTCGCAGAAGTGCAGTCCAACAGGCATTGTAGACTTTCAGTGGCACTGATATGAGTGCAGACTCTGGTATGCTGCAGTCATTTTAACACCTAACCTTTGACATTTACAGGACATGAGCTTTCCAACAGTTAGTTGCATCAAATCATCTGGAACCAACATGCAAATTTTAAGTGTTGAGTAAATCATAAATACCATGTATACTTTGATGTTGTTGTTAATAGTTTTGGCCTCTCGTGGTATTATTTTCGTTTTTTTTATTTCCTCTAAAGTAGGGGTTTGTGAGCGAAGGGGCTCGAAACCATGCCATAGAAAACTTTATCTGCGGTTAAAAACTCATAAATAGGACTGATGTGATTTATCGTGTAGTTCAGATTTCATGAGTCTTTAGTTTTTCTCCTTTTCAATTTCCCTGTCATAAATCAAAAAATATTTCAGAAAATGATTATTTGCAAATACAGACTGGTCACGATCTCCAGTTACTATCTGAAACCAGGGGGGAGGATTGCATTTCGCCAAAGTGCAATCGAGATGTCAACCTAAGCAGGAAAAAACATTGTTTATTTTGAAGCATTTTGTGCACTTTACAAAAGTTCAATAGACATAACTCTAACGTAGTGGATGTGGAAAGCCTGATATTTGTTACAAATGATTACAAAACTCCAACTTTGAAAGGGTCTGCTCACGACCAGGGTTCTAGAAAATCCTTAAGATCTCTAGAAAGATGAGAATTACTGAATCCATTAGCCCTGCAGGACCATCTAGTTGATGAACTAGTTTCTTCCACGAGGAAGTTGATAGTATTACTTTAAAGAATCCCTTTGAAATGCAACTATGCGGCTCCCTGGAAAAATGTGCTTTCGGCGAAGCATTTTAAAAGGATCTCTTTGGTTTTTTGCGTAATTACAATTGATTACTCTTTAAAGTAGACTTCCTGCACCTCGCAAGCGACTTCCCCGAGATGTGAGACACCTTATCATTAGTGATCGTGCATTCAATACATCCATACATCAATACCTATCCGATACCTTGGTTATTAAGGGACGGCGTCAGCACAAAAAGTAGCCAACTTTTATTTTACAGGCCTCATTCTTAAGAACAACACTGGTCTATTTGCTCTGCACTCTGAAAACACCGAATTGCTATAATCGATTATCAAGTTAAAAGTCATCATTTCACTGAAAAAAAGAGGGTTGTGAGTTCTTAGGTTTATATTTAGCCGAATTTCTTTAAAAAGAGGATCTCTTTGTTTACACGTGTGTCCTAAATATTAGTTTGAAATGGAATAGACCTCAAGCAGCCGCACACACGTTACACATGACGACATGCATCTTTGCGAGAGCTCCGCGTTCGTCGGCCCTCATTGGCCGAAGTTGGAAAATGCTGCGTTCCGATTGGCTCCCGTGGCTGTCACTCCGCCGCTCGCTGCCAATGCACTTAACCAGTGACCTACTAACACAGATCCATGAGTCAGGAGCCACCTTGAGAGGAAAAAGCCGAAGGAGGAGAGAAGAGGTCCTCCGCAACTTGTCGGAATTTATCGCCGCCGTTATTTCCTTATAAGCTGATGGAAACCTGCATCGTTGACCCATGCACGATCCGCTGTGGAGAAGGACGCCGACCCCCCCGCCCAGTTGACAGAAAAGGTACAGTTGTGATACGAGACTGACATAAATCCAATTTTACCATTCCCACGTATGTCTCCTGGAATGGTGTGTTCAGGTGCTATGAACCGCGTTAGTTAGCTTGTTTTTTTTCTTCTTCTCAAAACTCGCTTTCAACTAAAAGTAAAATTAAAAAAATACCCGTTTTTATATTCGCGTCAAACCTCCCAAAGTGCCGACTTTTCGCTCAAAGACGCTTTCATTTTGTTATGAAATTGGCTAATTCAGTGGAACGGTAGCTAGCTAGTACCGTACAAGCTAGTGGTCCCTATTAGGGTCATGTATTGAATTTATTCAGTCACGTAGGCCCGGTTAGCGGTGGTAGGGGATTGCGACAGAGTGTTGTAACCTCCCCCCTCCCCAAAAAACTGCCTGTATCACGGCCCCCGTGGCAGCCGCCGGCGTGTGCCCCCCTTCCCCTCCTCCTCCTCCTCCCCCTCCTCCAGTAAGTTACTTCACCGCGGTAACGTTTCAGCAGCTCCGGTTCAAAAGTAGCCGATTACTTTTCCGGGGCGTAGATGGATGCCGGAGCTCCGGCCGGCCGTGTCATGAGTAAGCGAGGCAGTGATGTCATGATAAGAGTGAATGCCCCACATTGTGTTAGCAGAGCTAGCCTGCCACTGTTAGCTACATCCACTTAGCCCCCACCCCCCTCTTGCTAACTGTTTGCTCCCAGATGGGTTGATTTCAGCACACAAAGCAGAACGAGCCGCATTGTTATTGCCACACAAGCAAATATTGCATAATGTCTGCAGCCGTAGAAATTACTGGCAGTCAGAGGTAGAGGGGGGGGAGCGGCGGAGTCGGGGCTGTGGGTGGGTGGGTGGTTCGGGGCGAGGGGGGGGTTATTGTGTAATCCCGGGACAATGAAGGAATCTGGGGAAGTGGGCCGTGTCCGACCCCCGTGTGTATCGACCCGCTCCGGCTGAACCGACGCTGAACCCTCCCGCGGCGCCCCCACCGTCAAGTTGCAGTAATATTTCATATTTTTTTTTGTTAAATCACGTGTGATCCAAATATAGCCGTGATGTCATGTGTTAGCTCGTTAGCAAAGACAAAAGGGGGAGCGTCCGTCCCCTCTTCTTTGGCGCACGTGAGCGAGATCTTCTTGTTCCTGCGAGATTTTCTTCCTGCGAGATCTTGTTCCTGCAAGTGTCCATTCAAAATAAGAGTTGTCTTGTGTGTGTGTCTCCCCCCCCACCCCCCACCCCACCCCCAAAACACAAGTAAACAATTTCCTTTTCAGAATGAATTTGATCAAGACAAGAATCCCCCAAATCCAAATGAAACAGGATAAGCCATCTGTGAGTTTTGTGTTAATGTTCACCAGCCATCGGTGATGGCTCCCTCGTTGCTGATAACTGTGCGGATAATTATCCAACGTGTTTGGAAAACCGTTGCAAATTGTTCCAGATTTATTTCATTACCGTGTCCGTCAGATTTCCCCAGATCTTTGAGAAAGGCTCGCACAGGCCTGTAGAACGTCCCAGAATTCTCAGCGGTGCTATATGTGGGATGAATGAAGTCATAAACGCATTCCCATTATATCATAAAAACAAAACCGAATTACTGCTCCCTGGTACTGCGATACCAGAGAAGAAAGATAGCGGGATTTTCACAAAAGTAAAAAGGGGCAATTGATTGAAACTGCAAGTAGATCTAATAAGTGAAACGGATATCTTTGGTATCATTCACAAAGATAGTTTTCTCGGGCAAGTTTGGTCTGAACACTATAAAAGTTCCTCTGATCATTGACCTGCTCTTTGTTGACCAACACAGAGACGAAGGCTAAGCTCACCCCTGTCATTACCACATCTGTGACCTTGATTCTTATAAATGGACATCCATCTGCAGCGGGTATAATTAAAATTAGGTGTGCGTATGTGAAGGAGAGGGTGCTCCTCTGACACCGGGCCTCAGATTACATGCTTTTTTTTTTTTTCTCTGTTCTAGCCTCAGCTGGGCCACGTGTTATGATTTCAGCTGTATGTGGTCCTTTGTTCCTTCCTCTGACTGTACGGGAGCTTGGAAGCCCAAAACAGGCCAAAAGCCTGACTCACTGCTCACCTCATACCAATGCTTAAAAGCCCAGAATAGAGAATAAACTTCAGCTGCCATCTTTAGGGTGGTTATCCCCTTCGTCGGGTATTATTAGAGCGTTACAAGATTTTCAGAGTCTAATGTTCGGAAAGGTTTAGTGTCGACCGTATTTTTGCTTGTTGTGTCATTTTGATTGAACATTGATTGCATCCCCTGATAAAACTCTTTTTTCTCATTAGTAGAATCTGCAGATTAAAAGATCAGTATTTACTTACGATGCTGAAAACCGCTGTTTTACATAAAACGGTAACGACCGGTACGAGCATCGCATTATTTATTGCTGTTCTTATGCTTCATCCAAAGAGGTTGTGTAATGACAGCCGTAAGATAAAATCCAACTCGAAGCCTGTACACTACGAAACGTTTGGATTTCCTCGCTGAAAGACCGGCTAAGAGGCCGTTGGCGATCATGATCACATCTGACGTCGGCTCTTAATTATCTGGCTTTCCAACACTACTACGTCTAGCCGAGCAATCATTTGAGAGTCGTACCATATCAGCGGATGCGAGATCTCCTCTGTGATGGAAAGTTCATTCGCTGTTTCATGGGAAATTAATTCAACTGAAATCTAATCTTTGTGGATGGGATTCGGGGATTATTATTAGCCAAAGTGAACCTCAAACTGTTTTCTGTTAATAAAGGAATAAAATAGTAATTGAGCCAAAACATGACACTGGTGTATGCATAGCGCCTTTACGCCTGAGGCTGCTAGCGCGCCGCTGAGCCGCCTAGCAGAGACGTCTATCATAAAGCAGGATTAGTGTGTGTGCAAGTTACCTTCGTGGGAGTCTGCGCATCACGAAAGTTGTTCACCTTTCTTTGTCGCCGTGGTAACCGTTGCCGTAGAGCTAACATGACGCAGACCTAGTTCAGGTTTAGATGACAGATTAAGATATGTTAAAGCGCCTTCTGACCATTCTGTGCAAGTCAGATGAATTCTCTCTGTAGATTTCAGGTCCTGTTGTCAATGGAAGTAACACAGGTTGTTCCGTTCCCAGAGTGTTCAGGTTAGGGTGATTTATTTTTGTTTCCGCCCAGACCGACTTTCTGTGGAATACTGGAAACCAGTCTGTCGGGGCAAGTCCTGAGATTCTCCTCTCCCCCCGCGGATCCAGACATGTTGTCGGATGTACTCTCAACCAGACACAGAATCTAAAGAAATTTAGAAACAAGAGGTAGAATCCATAAGTTAATCCAAACCTAAAAAAGACAAACACAATGCGAGTGGTTTTGTTAACTTCGACGGAATGCAAACTGTGTCAGGACCGTTTAGATGCAAATTGTATAGTAAAAAAAGGAGAGTCTGATATTTCCAGGAGAAAAAACTACTCAAACAGACATATTATTGGAGGACAGGCTAACAGCCTTTTTGTCCTGATAAATTCTCCTTCGGCTTTTTTTATCATTTAATTTTTTTTGCACCAAATCATGAAGAGTAGTTTTCATTGAAAGAATATCAATAATCACTGGCATCATTTTCCATAAAACGGTTAAGAAGCCATCAATCGTGCTAATGCGCTTTTTTTCTTTCCTGTGAGGTATTGAAACGTTTTTCAAAAACATGTCGGATTTGCAAGGCGCCGCTGCCTTATAATAGGCTTGAAATGGATGTTCGTCTGACACCGCTAATTCCAGCCTCTTTATCTTTTACTACACAGATTTCCTCAAGCGCCGCGGATTAATCCCTCGTGAACCTCACTATCACTGCATATCAGCATTATGGTGTACAGCTAAGGAGCTCTGAGCAGAGTGACCGCAGCGAAACCGTGAAAATATGCAATCGATCAAGCAGGAGGTGGACTCCAGCGAGTCCTACAGCGGAGACGATGCCCTCGTACTGGCCGTGGCCTATCAAGGGGCAAACAGAGACCTGATGGGCAACGGTATGTCCGGTATGCCGTTCAAGGCTAAAACTACCTGTCGCAGGAAACGGGAGTTCATTCCAGAGGAGAAGAAAGACAACCTTTACTGGGAGCGGCGTCGTAAAAACAACGAGGCGGCCAAGCGCTCGAGGGAGAAACGACGCATCAACGACATGGTGCTGGAGAACAAGCTGATGGCCCTGGGGGAGGAGAACGCCTCCCTCAAGGCCGAGCTCCTGTCGCTGAAGCTGAAGTTCGGCCTGGTGAGCTCGGCCGCGTACGCCCAGGAGGTCCAGAAGTTGTCCGGCTCCACCGCTGCCAACCTGTACCAGGAATTCGTCACGCCCGGTGCTGGACAAGGCTCCTCCGGCAGGGATCCGGAGCCTCTGCACATGCGCAGTAGCTGCATATCAGTCATCAAGCATTCACCTCACATGCCCAAGACGTGTACTGCAACTCAGGGTAGCTTTAATATCTGCAGAAGCACAGAGGTCAAGCAGGAGCCTGCAGAGAGCGGCAGCTATGCACAAGAGAGGAGCAGTCCCTACGAGCTCTTCAGGAACTACATGGCCAGCCCTCTGTCCAGAGTGTACCCCCAGCCCGCTTCATTCCTGCAGATCACCAGGTCGTCCAGTAACTCCCCCAGGAGTTCGGACGACGGCGCCGTCAGCAAATCCTCGGACGGCGAGGACGAGCAGCAGGTCCCCAAAGGCTTGACGCCTTCTGTAGCCGACCCCAGGAGCGTGATCGTCTCCACACACAAAGTGCCAGACGCCAGTTCTTCGGCTTTGCCGCACAAGCTGCGGATCAAGGCCCGAACCGTCCAAATCAAAGTGGAGGCCATCGACCCGGAGTACGAATCCTCGTCCGGGAAGTCCTCCTCCCCCGTCAACGGTTCAGAGGGCGCCCGCTCTCAGAGCCCTCGCGACCCTTCAGAGTTCGCCCGGTCCACGCCGTGCCCCTTGTCAGTGCAGGTCACCAACTTGAACGACTGGACCCGCCGGTCCGAGCCTTGGCACAAGAGCAGCACAGAGACGCAGCGGGAAGGCTGCAAGAGCGACCCCAACCTTGTCTCCAGCAAAAGCGCGACGGATGTAAAAGAACCTTCCTACGGTCACTCGGGGTCCAAGGACTCGTGTCTCCATCGGGGCCCGGCCGACCCGTCTGCCCACGTAGCCTCCCTGAGGAGACTGATGGCGACGCAGCAGGGGTCGGCGGCGGCGGCGGAGTGCGGCGGAGCCCCCGGCGAGCATCACGAGTCCCTATCGAGAGGAGGTTCCCCCGAATGACCTCTGGACATTTTTGCATTTTCACTGTATTTACTGTTGCACTGTGTGGCTTCTTTGGGTTGAGCAATGTTTCCATCACTGTACATTTTCAAATAAAAGGTGTTCAAATCATAGTAGCTGGTTCAAGCACAAGAAAAAAAAACAAACCACTGACTGCTAATAAAGCCTGATTGAAAACAACAAAGAGTCTAATTAATCTGTACGGACGTGACGCTATTTGAGAAAGAAGGCCTTGGGCTACAGGAGAGCTAATGGTTTAAACGTTTATGCTTTTGTTTCAATTAAATATCGTTTTTTTTTTTTTTTGTTTTGTTTTTTTAAATCTCTTGCATTTGTCAATTTTCCCACAGAATTCAAAGTGAAAGATCAATGAACAAATCATCCAGAAAACATTTCAATACAAAACAACCAGACCCTCATACAGCACCTAAAGCGGAAGTGAATGTCGTCACGGGGAAACACGAACATGTTCCCACACATGCAGAAAGAGAAATGAAACAAGCTATTTATGTTAATGAAAATTACATGTTTAAAGGTCAGGCCCTTGATATTTTTCACACTTATTGCACGTTAACGTCGGCGAAAGGCTGAACATTTTCAGATTCGCGCAGAATACTTTAAATTTGTTTTCATTTCACGTCAAATGCCCCATTTCCCCCGCAATTATATAATACTTGAGGTCGATGAGTTATTCCTCAACAGCTTGGAGTCAGCCTCCTCACCCAGCTGAAGTGCTATAATCAATAATTACTATTTTCTAAATCCCTACAGACTTGATTAATCAGTATTCAAGTGAATCCCGATTAAATCCGGCTCATCAGAGGTTCATCTTGGCTTTTTTTTCTTCAGATTTGGATGAAGGAAAAAAACGTGAGTTTTCTGGGACCCAGTGCCTAAAGTACAAATGTCAAAGAAATTAATTTTTTTTTTGCATGCCCAACCAAGGAAGCGCAGATCGAGGAAGTGGTTGCATGAACTCCCAATTTGTATCAAGTTGACAACAATCGACAGCGAAAATAAATAAAAGTCAGAAAGCTTTCTCCTTCGCAAGCCCGACTTAAAGCCTGACGTTTCCGCATCTCACTTGTGTCGCCGAATAGTAGATCAAAACTTGCTTCAGAGCAGCGGGATTTCTCAAATTCCGTCTTACGGTCTCACTATTTCTAATTTCCTTGAAACATATTTTCATCAAAATTCACACTTTGCCTCTGACGTGAGGAGTCTGCACATCAGTCTGTGCGGGGACGTCAAAAAATTCGACTAGTAACAGGGAGAAAACATTTTTAAAGACATGTCTTTCAGAACATTTTAAATTTGGTGTTTTATAGGGCTGTATTTTGGCAAGTTGGTCTTCAAATAAGACACTACCTTGTTTGTGAAAGACAACTCTAGTGTCCTCATCACTTCCCTCTGAATTTCACACTTTTTCTTGAGCTCATTCGGAAACAGAAATCCAACCGCGACCGTTCGCTCCTGCATTGGTGGACTATATTCATGCCGCAAAGCTTTGAAGAACAAGGGATTACTGTGTTTATGTTGCTGTCACTGTTAAGCCCCACATCCACACACACACACACACACCCACATGACCCACCAGTTTCTTCTTTTCTGTGAAAATGACAAATTTCTCCTTTTCAGTGAAGTGGGGCTTAACCCTCATATCAATCCTTCAATTTGCTCACGTGTTTTGTTTTAAATCCATTCCACTTTTAGACGACTCTTCTTTATCCCGGCCCCTCCTTTTTGACACGAGTAAAACCATCAATGGTGTGTATTCAGGCAAAGAAAAGTTACAAACATGTGGCGCATGAAAGTATGTATTATTAAATTATACTACGCAAGTCTTTAAAAAGTATGACTTAAATTTAGAGAACCACGTCCGTCAGGGTTTTAGTGAAGGGATTGTTTTTGATCTATTTGTCTTGTTTTTAAGAATATTTGAGAGCGAGTGTGTGTGTGTGTGTGTGTGTGTGTGTGTCATACTTCAAGAGAAGTTTTGACCTTAGCCTCTGTTATTTGTTGGCAAATTAAAGTGTTTTTTCCCATCGTGATCTGAATTGCGATGACAAATCTGATGGTGAGAAATATATAACTGAAGAAAAGTTGTATAATCTTGAAGAAATATTATTTTTGCTTGCACGTTTAAAATGGATAGATTGTATATCATGAATCAAATCTTAAACTAAGGACTCCAATGAACCGGCTCTTATAAATATTCATGCAAAATCAGTCTGATATAACAGCAGAGATCTGAGCATTCATTTGAGACAAGAAATAATTGCAAATACCTTCAAATGTGAGGTTTGTGCAAAAAAAATTACAAAACTTTTTTTCTTTAAACATCTGTTCATCAATTGGTTTTCTCTCAAAACTTCGTATGACTTTTTCTTGCCAACCTGTTTTTTTTTAATGTTCGGGGGAAAAAGTTTTTTAGAACTGTTGTCATTTATCTAAAGATGAGGGCAAAGATGTAACTAAAAAATAAAAATATACATTTATTAATTATGACTTTTTGTTCCCGGGCAGCAGGGACACCACGTGACCGGAACACGTGACTCGGTTCAGAGTTGAGAGTCAGCCTCGTCCAGCATGGCGGTCCTGGCGGGACGCGGAGCTCTGCAGCGGCTCCTCCGGGCACACTTGGCGGACGCGGAGGTCGCCGCGGGCCGGCTGGCGTTGGTGTCATCCGCCTACCGCGGCCCGACCCGCTACGCTGTCCCCGGCGCCGTCGGAGCCTCGCCTCGCCTCCTCGGGCACCGGTTGGCGACGCGGCAGTACAGCTCGGAGGCGAAGGACGACCTGCGGGTGAAGTACCTGGACGGAGAGGACGCCGGTGAGTCCAGAGTCACCGCGGGCGGTCGGGAAAACACCCCCCATTTCCCAAGGGCAATGGTATGAACCCGGAAGTGCCCTGGCCGTGGGGGCCTATGGGAAACCGTGTCGGGGGAGGGGGCGTTAGCATCGGCGCTAGGCTAACAAGGTATGCTGTGACGTCACAACCCCAAGCTCAACTTCCTGTGACGTGGATGGAATTGTATATCAAGTTTTTTTTGTGTGTGTTTTTTTTTTTTAATTAATTAAGTCACTCCTTTTTTCACATTTCACAGCAATAATGATTGAGCCAAAATGACTGATGTGTAGTTTTAAGAGTAGTCTTGAACTTTATTGGCTGAGCCTTGTCGGGTAGGGTTGTGTTTGAATGTCAGTAACAAGCGATTACCCACTTTGAGACACTCGGATCGTGTTTGTGTTGGAATGAGAACAAGCTGACATCATCTGTACCGTGTACCTGTGTTGATCTTTCTGGTGAAACCATCGATCTCATATTGTCAGGCCTCAGGGGTCAAAGATCCAAGTCGTCCGGTTTGTAACCTTTGGTCCCAATGCACAGGAATGGTGACATATCGTGCAAACACCCAACTGCAAGAACGGGACGGGTCACGTTCAGTGTTCTAAAAATGTATTTTTTATATATCTATTCATTTTCTTAAGTTCTGTCTCCCGCTGAAGCTGAAAAAGAAATGACTGCCTTTTTAAACATACTTCTGTTGGCTTGCCTGGAAAGTATGAGGTCTCTGTTTTTGTACGTCAGTTCTGCACAGGCCCCCGACTTTGCTCTTTGTCATGCAGACTAACTTCTAAGTCCATTAGCGCGGTCACTCCCGATCATATTTGCTAAATTGAACAGAACACGACGTTTAAGAGTGTCGGATTTGAATTTGGATTTAATTGCCCCGTCTCGAGGGGGGGCGACGAGTGCCATTTTGGGAACAAAAGAAGACCTCGGACTTATTAGGGTCTTAGTTTCTATTACCCTGCTGCACCGAGCTGCAAATTGGAAACGAGGGTACGCGCTGAAACTGCGATTGTGTCCTGTTAAAGGAACTAAATCCAGGCTTAGAGTCTGACGGGAACAGAGACATATCCATGGCAACCCCGGGCTGCTGAGAGAAGCGCCCATTCTTGATAAATGATATTATCAGGCTGTTCTTTCAACCCACACGTTGCTCCTCACCAAGGCTCTCACGCTGTTTTCCAGGTATCGTAGTTGTCGGGCTAAACCGGCCAAAAGCCAAGAATGCCATCAGCAAAAACCTGGTTAAAATGGTAAAAGTGCAAGTATCACATTTGAGTTCCCTTTGAAATATTTGAGATGTTTGGAAAGAAATACTATCTTTTTTTTTTTTCCCCTCCTTTTTTTTTTTTATTTGTCTTTCAGATGTCTGAGGCAGTGGAAAATATCAAAAAAGATAATAGAGTGCGAAGTGTAATTCTTTGCAGTGTCGTCCCCGGGATCTTCTGCGCTGGTAAAATATCGACACTTTTATTCTAGTTCTTCTCTCATCTGTTTGTAATTTCTTGTAAATAATAAAAAAGAGATTGAGTAAAAGATAATGCATGGGATTAGCAGACATGATGTGCGTGTACAGGACTGTCTCAGAAAATTAGAATATTGCAATAAAGTTCTTTATCTTCTGTAATGCAATTACAAAAACAAAAATGTCATACATTCTGGATTCATTACAAATCAACTGAAATATTGCAAGCCTTTTATTATTTTATTATTTTAATATTGGTGATTATGGTGATGAAGAGGGTTTTTTTTTTTTTTTTAATTGCATTACAGAAGATAAAGAACTTTATCACAATATTCAAATATTCTGAGACAGTCCTGTAAGTGTGTGTATCGCGAAGCTGGCATGACACCGGTGTTTGTCCTGCAGGCGCCGATCTGAAAGAGCGAGCCAAGATGCACCAGAGTGAGGTGGGACCTTTCGTGTCCAAGGCGCGAGCACTCATCACAGAACTGGGTAAGGACTCAACGCCGGACAGCCTGACCACCGAACGCTCGTTTGCTTTTCAATCCAGTGCTCACCGCGCAGCGCTGTCTGACGCTTTCGCCGTCCAGCCCAGCGGTTCCCCTCGCCGATAACGTTGATAACATTTTGACCGGTCGCACGTCTCCCCTCCGCAGGTAACCTGCCGATGCCGACGATAGCGGCGATCGACGGAGCGGCCCTCGGGGGAGGGCTGGAGATGGCGCTCGCATGCGACATCAGAATTGCCTGTAAGAGCCAGTGTGATTTTAATTACCCTGTTGTCCACACTATAAGGCGCACCTGTTATCCTCTCAAAAACCGACAGTGCGCCTTATAATCCAGTGCGCCTTATATATGGATCAATATTGAGCCGCAAGAAGTAGAAGATGCCGCGCGCGGTGCACGCTGGGATATACGACTGCGCAAAGCCTGCATTTTCATTTCCGTGTGTGTGTGTGTGTGTGTGTGTGTGTGTGTCGCCGAAGTAGCAGCGGTAAAAACGGTAAAGGGGAATTCCAGTCCCACACCACTTGTGTGTGTGAAAAGACCCCAAAATGGCACCTTTCAAGAGACACGCTTACGACGCAGAGTTTAAACTCAAGGCGATCAGTCACGCAGTAGAACACGGGAATAGAGCATCGGTGAGAGAATTCAACATTAACGAATCAATGGTGAGAAGTGGAGGAAGCAACAAGATGAGCGAGTAAAGAAGACTAAACAGAGTTTCCAAGGAAACAAAGCGAGATGGCAAAGGTTAAAGGACAAACTCGAGCAGTGGGTTGTCGAACAGAGAGCAGCAAGAAGAAGCGTCTCTACAGTCACAATTCCAATGACGGCAACGGCGCTAGCTAGCGACATGAACATTAACAAATTTAGAGGCGGTCCTTCTTTGTGCTTTCGTTTTATGAAACACTTTGAACTGTGACAAATGGAGTTGGAAATACATTGTTTGAACGAAGGCGGCGCAAATACCGGTAAGAGCTACTGGTACGTACGGTACCGTATTGTGAATGCACTTGTTTTGGGAGGGAACGGAGTCGTCAGAACGTTGGTTTTTATTCTATTCATAAAGTTTGACTGACTTATCTGACTGTTTTGGTGACATTCCCTTTAGCGCAGCTTCATCTAGCGGATGCATAACGGAACCCCAGCCACTACTGTAGCTTCTATTCTATGCGCCTTATAATGCAGCGCGCCTTATATATGAAAATATTTTTGAAATAGGCCATTCATTGAAGGTGCGCCTTATAATCCGGTGCGCCTTATAGTGTGGAAAATGTGGTATCATTATTACCGATTCTTTAATGAGGGATCCTGTCTGGCTACACTGTTATTCATGTGTTATATTTACTGACACCCTGTCAGTCTTTTTCAGTAACGATAATTCTGTCATCCTTCTAGCCGACACGGCGAAGATGGGTCTGGTGGAGACAAAGCTCGCTATCATTCCCGGAGCAGGTAGGTTTTTGTTTGAATCGTCCCAGGAGTTTTCACACAGATCTCGCCACGCTATCGACGGGTTTATGATACGTGTAGCGGGACGCCAGAAGAGCTACTCCGCTAATAGTGTTCCGCACGTCGGCATCATCCGTCGCACGCCTCCCGTCCCGCGCAGGTGGCACTCAGCGTCTCCCCAGGGCCATCGGCGTGTCTCAGGCCAAGGAGCTGATCTTCGCCGCCCGGGTGGTGGACGGACGCGAGGCGAGCCGCCTGGGTCTGGTCAGTCACTCTGTGGTGCAGAATAACAGCGGGGACGCCGCCTACCTGCGGGCTCTGGAGCTCGCTCGGGAGATCAACCCTCAGGTCTGACTCGTTTTCCTTTTTTTTTTCTTCTCGACATCTCGCCGCAGCTCCCCGCATTTTCCGCAAAGTTATTCATGATAATATTAGCGCAACAAACTTTGTGTAGCCTCCCAAGCTTCACGGGCTTGATGGTAATCCAAACACGGTGACCCGACAGTCAGCTTTGGTTCATCTGTTCACTGTAAACAATCCTAACCTTTTGCGGTTTTGTGAAATGAAATTCAGCCGGATTGATGTTATGATACAGTGGAAACTCGACGTACAGGTTTTTCCAGACACAAGCCGCCACTTGGTGGGGTTTTTTCACTCTGTGATACGAGCCGACGGCTGAGTTAAGATGCTAATGGGGATTTTGTGCATCAGACGGCGGGAACGTCGACGGACGATGCGTCGAAAAAAGTCTTTCACAGCCGGCCGGGGACAGTTGGATTGTTTTAACCTTCTCCAGGCAGATGTTGCAGATTTGCGACAGCCAAATATCAGATTTTTCCTGCAACTACAACTTAATTTGAGCCTGAGAGGGTTAAAAAGAGCAGCGGAATTCACTCCATCACTACATGAAGTTCAGCCGTAAAGTGTAGCAAAGTGTGCTAGTTACATTTAGCGATATATTGTAGCATTAATGGTGTAGCCAGTAAGTTAAGTTAATCGCTCAAGCGCCAAACGGAAAAATTCCCCAAACTCCTCAGTTTATTTCTTTACATTGTCTTTAATTATGTATTAATTTCTGTACATTATTTGTTCTTGACAAATTATATTTTTTGAATTTTAAAAACGTACAAAAAAAAAAACGATGTGTTTTTTATGGGGCGGGAGTCGAGTCGTAGCATTTCACTTCCTTATAGCGTGGAAATTTAATGTGTTTTACGAGAAAATAGAGTTACGAAATGTTACATGAAGTTGTGTTGTTGCTATTTCACAATGAGCTACCGGGTGGAACAAGGTGTTATAGCAAAAAAAAACAAAAAAAAACGAAAAGCACAGGATGATTGCTAAACAAAAAGTTTCTTGCCAATTTTCAAGCAATTTCATGTTTGTTTTTTTATTGTTTTTTTTTTTTAAGCTGCCCACAACACAGACCTTTTACTCAACAAAACAGTTCAGACGCGACTGTAAACAACACGATTCATTTGCAAGTCAAATCGCCGCCGCTGGAACAGACATCTGGCGTTCAGTAAACCCAGCTGATGGAACAAATGTAATTTATCCCATTTGTTCATTCATTGTTTTCTCCCCCCCCTCCTGCACCCCTCAAAAACCCCCCACCAGGGTCCAATCGCAGTCAGGATGGCCAAGCTGGCGATCAACCAGGGCATAGAGGTAAGTCGGAGAAATCGACGCAAATCAATAAATGCTTCGGCTGCATGTTTTCAGGCCTGTATCGCGAAGCGAAATTTTTAATTAATTTTTTTTTTTTTTTTACAATTGTTATACTCAAGGAAGAGCCACTGGCGGGATTTATTCATTCGTCATTTTTTAAAAATTTTTTTTTATTTTTTATTTAGTCTCCGCGGTATCAAGTCCTCAACCGAGCAATTCTTAATTACCCGTTTTTGATTTTTTTTTTTTACAATTGTTATACTCAAGGAAGAGCCACTGGCGTGATTTATTTATTCATCATTTGTTTTTTATTTTTTTTATTTTTTTTTTTAATTTAGTCTCCGCGGTATCACGTCCTCAACCGAGCACGGCGACTTGCATGTCTCGTGAATACAGGTCGCCTATTTTTAGTCGGCGCAGAAAGCATTTCTGATACCAGTATCGGAGCAGCTGTCGCGGAAATGGGAATAGATGTGGGATGCGTCGCTCCGCCAGGCCGACCGACGCCGCGCCGGTTCGGGGTCACCAGACGCCTGAGCTTTTGGTTTCCCGCCAAAGTATCGTGAACGAGGGATTTCATTCGGAGCGACCGAGCCAAGAGGTCTTTGCGCGACAGATTTGTCAATCGCCTTTTCCGAGCTGAGTCACCGCTCTCCAGCCAGGAAGTCCTGACGGGGTTTTTTTTTTTTTTTTTTTTTCAAAAGGCGCGCAAAAATATCCTCGTTCCGACGGCCTATTTTCAGACACGCGTGAACGGAGGCGAAATGAGATTTTAAGAGAAAATCGCACCACGTCTCACGGCCACGTCTCCAGGAAAAGAAAAAAAAAAAACAGTTTGCATGTGATCCTGCGCGGAGAGGTCACCCAGTCACGGCTTCTAGATTAGATTAGATCCGATTTTATTGTCATCGCACGAGTGCAAACGCCGTTCAGCATTTAACTAGATGTGCTAAAGAGCAGGAGATATGATACATAAATTAACAGTATGTGCATCGTACGTCAATCATTTACAGGTGATTTATAGATAACATATTACACAGATGGATATGTGCATTAAATGTAGTTGACAGGAACTATGGATGTAAAAGTAAGTTTAGTATAAGCCAGCCAAATAAAAAACTAAAATATATGTACATATAAAGGCCACACTTGTCTGTAAGCTGCAGGTGTCCACGTTGCGACATGAGATATTTACGCAGAAAGTTTTGTTTTTTTTTAACTTTTAATTCAATACATACCGATAACATCCACAAATATGAACTGGAAATTATGGTGTTTTTTTTTCATCCAACCATCCATGAAGTCATCGGAATTGAACGGCCTCAGAATATCACGGTAATTTCCAAACGAGGAGGCTAAATGTTTTTAAAAATCCACAAATTAGCCGCGTCATTGTTTAAGCTGCAGTGAAAAAAAAAAAAAAAAAAAGGAGCGGTTTCTAATCCGAAAATTACGGTACGTTACACAAGAACAGTTGAAATGGATGTTAAACGTTACACAAACATGCATTAATAAATATGCCCAGTAGCTCAAAGGTCACATTCGACACGGTCCAAACTCTGGGCTCCCGCTTTTCACCGCGATTAAATGACACGGAGGCCGGCGTCCGTGTTGGAAACGGAAACCTCCCGGCTCAAAAGACACTGTCTTGTCTTCCAGGTGGATCTGTCCACGGGGCTGGCCATCGAAGAAGCCTGCTACGCCCAGGTGAGCGTTGGCGGCGGTCGAATTGTCCCGAACTGAGCTTAAGATAACATAAGTTAGGCTTTATTGATCACACGGCGGGGAAATGTAACCGTTTAACAGCATTGCGGGCGATATACATCATATACCGTATTTTTGGGACTATACGTCGCTCCGGATTATATGTCGCACCAGCCGAAAACGCATAATAAAGAACGAAAAAAACATACATAAGTCACACTGGAGTATAAGTCGCATTTTGGGGGGGGGGGGATTTATATAATAAAATACAACACCAAGAACAGATGTGTTATTTAAAATTTTAATGACGAACAATTTAAAATAAAAATAGAATAGAGGCAACAACAGGCTGAACGCTATGCTTACATTACATGACACAACTGAGAAAGTGCGTGGTATGTTAACATAACATACTAACAGTTATTCCGATAACTCTAGCATAAATAACATGATAAGAAGTTTACCCAAACCATCCGTGTCACTCCAAATATCCGGTAACTAAAATAGCTTCTCGCTAACTCCAAACTTTCTCTCTGCAGCTCGATTACTGTTTTCGGCTGCATATTTTACTACTTGCGGCTTGTAATCAGCAGAATACGATTTCCTTTTCGGTGTTGTTTTTGTTAAGTTCTTCGCCAATGTTGAAATTATTATCGCAGGACTATAGCGCCCTCTTGCGGTTCAATGTGAAAACATGTGAAATTATATACCGGTACCGGTAATAATGTGTTCAAAATTTCACACAAAAGTCGCTCCAGAGTATAAGTCGCACCCCCCACCAAACTATGAAAAAAAACGTGACTTATAGTCCGGAAAATACGGTAATACACGACGTAAAAAGAAGAGATTCAAAGTGTTAATCGTGTTTCCCCGTACAATGAAATCCTTACTTTGCCGTCCGAGGTGCGGCCCATCGATCGGAAATAACGGTCGCGAAGACGGTGTTTCCAATATGAGCATTGATGAGGAGACAGGAGATGAAGATGGGTTGAATCAGGAAGGATGTTTTGGAGAAAAGGTCAGAGAAGCCAGACTGAGAGGAGGAATACAGGACTGTCTCGAAAAAAAATTAAAAAAACAAAAATTACTATTTCGTGATATTTTGAGATAGGATTTTTGAGTTTTCTTAAGATGTAGGCCATAATCAGCAAATATTAATACAGTAAAAGGCTTGCAATGTTTCAGTTGATTTGTAATGAATCCAGAATGTATGACATTTTTGCTTTTTTGTAATTGCATCACAGAACATAAAGAACGTTATTGCAATATTCTAATTTTCTGAGACGGTCCTGTGTATCGGAAGACGGATGCTGGAATTAGAGCTGCTATGAGATGAGATGAGAACAACTTTATAAATCCCGAAGGAAATTGTTGTGCCAAGTACAAAAACATAACAGTACAAACTATGCAGGAGGTCTGTAGCGCACGTGTCAAACTCCAGGCCTGCGGGCCAAATATGGCCCGCCATTTCATTTTATGTGGCCCGCTAGAACTTCTTAAAAGGTCCGATTTGTCCGAAAATAAACAAATCAAATGTGTGCATTAAGCATAAACTACATTTCCCACAATTCATGCCGATCACGTTACAAAATGACGGCGTCATTGTGGGAAATGTGAGAAATAAATGATCCCTAAATGTCCAGGAGGAGAAAAGTTGACGCAGATGGAAGGCTGCTTCAAGAAAGATGGGAATGCATGGGTCACATTTTAGATTTGAATGAGTAATTTAGTCAGTTATTTAACACGAAGGACGAGTTACATTTATGTTACGTTCGGTTCCTTTAGTTCTATTTATACTCCTAACGTTACCCTTTGAGGGCCGCCGTTATGCCGATGTGGAAAAGGAGTTTGACGTCCCTGGTCTAGAGGAAGGTTTACGGACGCAGCGAGAGGGGATACGAAGTTAGTTGTTGTGAAAGCGGAGGATGCAAAGGATTGGAAAATTAAGATACGACATAAATTGCGTGACATTAAAAAGAAGAGAAACGTGTAACATTCGAGAGATTCAAGATACTGAATTGTATTCAGCGTGGAAAACGTGTTTCCCGGTACGATGAAATTCTTATTTCGCTGTCCTCATTTAGATATGTATTGAATAAAAAGAACGGTCGTGGAAACATTATTATAAATATGTAAAGTGTTGGTCGTGCAGATATAACATTTAGCTTGCTGTGCAGCTCACAAAACGCAACGAGAACAAGAACTTATTTTTAAAAAATGTTATTTATTTATTTTTTATTATATGTCATTTGTTTCTTGTTTTTTGTATTCCAATTTTTCTTTGTTTTTTTTAGTACCCAGCTACTATGAATATTTATATTATATTTTTATATATTTATTGTTATTCATATATATACAGGTGTGTTATTAAAAATAAATAATTCAAATAGAAGTTATTATATTATTATTATTATTCATAACCATTCTATGTAGCCCATTGACAAATTTACATTTTTACATCAGATATTAAAATCTGGACAGTGATGGAAATTTTTTCGTCCAAAGATTTTGACCCTTTCTGAAAACGTTCCGGTAAAATTTGGCAGAAATAAAAAAAACAATTGGAAGGAGGCGTTTTGCAGCAGTTGCGGTTTTAACGGACGGCTTTTTATTTTTATTCTATTTAAAAAAAAAAGAGAAAGAGCGTGAACATAGAGCGTGTTTTGCGCTCGTAAACAGAGAATAGCGATCGGCACCTCCGGACAAAAGCGCTGATCCGCTTTGTGTCGTCTCCAAGGTGATCCCCACCAAAGACCGGCTGGAGGGTTTGGCCGCGTTCAAGGAGAAGCGGCGTCCTCATTTCAAGGGAGAGTGAGTCAGCGAGCCTCCGAGCCGACGCTCCGCCTTAAACCCCCTCCATCGCCACCTCCGCCCGCCACCTCCACCCGCGCACCACCGCTTCCGACACACGTAGCGCCGAGACCGGTCGCCTCGCACCTTCACCTGCGCCGAGCCCGGAGCCAAGCGTCCGTCCCGACGACACGGCGGCGGGCACGCTCCGTCCTCATGCGCGGCGTCCCGACCGCCCCGGGGGGGGATTCTGGGAAACATCTGCAGCCCCGACACGACTCCCCCCCCTAACAATGGACGCGGCTGTTTCGGCAGCCTGATTGGCAGTTAGTGTTTAACAGTAGCCTCTTTGACTAGCGAGGTTCTCCGAGAGCCGTCAAATTAGCATGACGTTCTGTTAATTCTGCTCATGAATGATGCCTCAGAGGGTTTATTGGTTTTGCTTGCTGGAAATAGAATTCTCTGTAACATCAGGAAAAAAAAAAAAAAGAAAAGACACTGTGACCTGAAAACGCAACATTTATTAATGACTTTTTTTTTTTTTTTTTTTTTAACGAAGTGACACGGCGAGCCGGAAAACGTTTTCTTTTCGCTCGCGTTCGCACGCGATGTCAGAAGACGCGACGCGCGGTCAAGACAAGTAACTCGTACCAGATGTAACCGAACCACCGCGGAGGACCAGCGCGTACCAAACTCCATTCAAAAAACGAACATTTTAAGAGCGCGTTTTACGTTCTCCTCGCGCCGACAAAGCACGGCTTATCGCTTCGAGAGCCCCGACGCCGCGCACGCTATTTCATCTCGGTTCCTTTGGCGAAAAATCCAAAAGCGCCGATGGAGGCGTCAATCCGGGAGAGGCCCGTCAAATAAATAAAGCGGCGTGCGGCGTCGGACAAGCCGTCCTCTCGGGTTCCCAGGTTTCCAGACACAAATAAACATTCGGCACGAGGCAGAAGCAGGAAATCGCCGTTTGGCTTCCCGCGCAGACCCGCTGTCACGGCGGCTGCCCGAGGAGTCGGTGCATTTGTTCGTTTTTTTCCAACGGAGGTCAAAATCCTCAACTTGGTTCGCCGCTTTTATTTCCGTCCGCCGCCTCTGCCATCCATTCCCGCTAATGCACTCTGGAAGGGAAAGGCTTCCGGATCGGATGAAAATAACCAATCGCGCGGCTCGGGGAACTATAACCTCCCTGTTATTTCACAAAAAAAAAAAAAAAAAGTTCATGTTTCCTATCCAAAAAAAAAGGTCACCCTCACCGTGACATTCAAAAGCAGTCCAGCCGCCCACTCCGACCGCCGTTCAACATTTATTACCCGCAAGCGACGGCGCTTTGAAATAAAAGCAGAATTTCCTGATGCAGATGCGTGGACGGGTCCCGCCGGCTTCTCCCATGACCTTTTTCGAGCCGGGGGCCTTAAATCCGGGGAAAAGCATTTCGATGGCTGGAATGCAAAACCTCCTATCTGGGGGAAAAAAACACTTTTTTCAGGAAATGAAAAAGACGTTTCATTTGATTATAGTTTGTCTTTGTTAAAGATATGCAAGAATATTCTATTGTTCACTGACTATATTTCTATGTTATACTTTAACATAGAAATGCAGATAAGTGTTTTTTTTTCCTAATTTTTCCTGCTTCATTGTGCACATAAGAGTTTTGTCATGTGACATTTATGTCAAAAGAAAAGGCGGGATTATCTTGCCGATAGACAGAAAACCATTCAATGCAAAAACCCAAAATCGAAAAAATTTGCAGATAGGAGGTTTTGATTTCCGGCCCTTGATTTCGCGCTTTCTGAGGAGGCGGCGTGATTATTAATCGATCGGGATCCGGCGGAGCTGTCGGAAAGAGTCGCGGTTTTTTTTTTGTTTTTTTTTTTTCTCAAGAGTTGCCTTCTTTTATTTTTCCCTTCTGTACATGTTTTAGAATAGCATGTGTGTTCCGGAGATGAGCCAGTTCGCCCTCAGCGGCAGGAAACCATGTCACATCTGTAAATAAAACATTCGTCTCATACAAACGTTTCCCCTCCTGACTGCCGCGCTCTCCGGTACCGGATAATCACTGGAAGCGTTAACGTTTGCCGCACCTTGAAATGAGAAACTCCGAAAGTAGCTATTTTCATCATCAGCGCGTGGAAATAGGTTTCTTGAATGCAATTTACGTCAGAAAACACCAGGATGAAATACAGAAAGCTTGCAAACCGCCAAAATGAAAAACGGCAGAGACTCGCGTTCACTCCGGTATCTCAAATTATTTCCGAAATAATTTATTCCCCCGGGGATTTTTTTGAAACGACTTGGCAGCAGGAGATCTCGATCGGCAAAATAAGAACACGGCAAGTCATTTCTGATTTACCAAAAAGTTTTTCTTAGGTATCACAATACCTGTGATTATTTTACGGACTTTGGACAACCTTTGCTGGTTAATATCAGGGTTTCACAGCGACAAAATGGTGAAAACCGACCTTTTATTTCGGTTTGTATCCAATAAATACCGTTCACTCACTCACTCACAATCACGTCACTTATAAACACAAGCACTCACTCTCATGCATTTACATCTATTAGCCAGTTCACCTTTCATAGCGTCACTTTTATTTTTCATCTAATTTTGTGGGGGTTTTTAGGCCACAGATATTTGCGATATGAATGTATATTTTACGTATTTATTATTTCAATTCTTTTCAATCGGAGCATGTTGTCGTGTATCCCGGGCTCTGATTGGCTCAGAAATGTACCATCATTCTCGTACATTTCTCATCGACGTGCGAAGCGTCACTTTTCGCTGTTGTGCCTGTGAAAGTTTTGAATTTATTTCATCCCTTACTTTTACGCTCAAACTTTCTGGACCTTCTGAGGTATCTGGCAGTGAACCTACAAGTATAGGAAATGTTTACAAGAGCGTGGGAAAGGTCATAAAGCTTTTCTGTATAAATCCTACTTTGCAGATTTTCATCTAAACATTGGACTGCTTTACAACCATCATTCCCAGTGTGAAATCTGCAAATCGTGAACAGGCCCTTCCTTCACCTTTCTCCTTTACGTTCTTTTAAAAATGTCATTTCATTTTTCCGAGGGAAGATGAGCCTCTTCAAAAAAAAAAAAAAAAATTCCTTGCAATACTCCATCATGACGGCAAAAGCCGTCACCGTCAACTTGACGTTTCACCTGCCGTTTCGGAAGTGGACAAAAATATCTAATAAATTCTACTTTTCTCGGAAGTGAAAAAAGCGCGTCTCGTCGTCAGCCGTCGGACGGCGCCCGGGTCGAGCGGTGACCGGGCCGATGGTTGGCGTCGGGGTTCACCTCAGGTTGTCACGGGGACGGGTTTGGTCGCGTGCGATGGTGTCGACAGACTGTTGAGGCCCCGGCCAGCGGTTGAACGCAGGCCTGCGCTGTGGCTTCGCGCCGCTGCTGCTGCTGCTGCTGCACGTCCCCACTGTGGCTGGCCTCCTTCCGGCAGATGTCCCAGCACTGAGCCGGGGGGAATCTCACCACAAGCCGTTGTTGCGTAAAGATCGACCCGCCGCCCGGCGCTGGAGGCCCTGCGGAAAACGCCGAAGGCGTAACTGTCACGCCAACCTCTACTTTGTCGTTTTGTCACCGCGGGGCCGGGTCCGGGTCGATCCGGGAGATGCGGCCGTTTATCAACCGATTCCTCAGCAGGTGGTTTCGGGCCCCGAGGTGCAACCGAAGGTCTGGTGGTCGTCGTCGTCCGGATGGCGGGAAAAAAACGCTCGCAACCGCCAAAATCGAGAAAGACGTTTTTTTTGTTGTTTTTTTTGTCATTTTGAAGCCAGTAGGAGGAAGTCCGTCATCGTTTCTTATCGGGTTTATTTGTTCTGCCCGGGGAAAGGATTGAATCAGAAACTCAATGCGTGGAACAATGCGTAGGAAATGGGTACAAAACTAAGTATAATATATAAATTGTAGTGCATTTTACAAAGATAAGGAAGAAAAACAGAGGTGCCTTTTGTGGGAAATGACAAGTGAGAGACTCGTCCTGGAGAGAATATATAGTAATGTAAATATTGCAAGGATGGGGTGGGGAATAACTGAGATAGGAGGCAGAAGGGAAGTGCAAACAGTGCAAAAAACATTTTGGCGATACCCGTCGGCAGCCGACACACTGCGATACTCGAGTAAATCCACCAGTTTGCGGCGTCGACCCGTCGGGCGTGAAAGACCTGCGGTTTTGCACCGATCAGTTTTTTCATCCTCCGCGTTAGCATGTTGTGTAGCACCTGAAAGAAACCCGGTTTCAAATCCCAAATCCGCCTTCAACCTCACCGAGCTGGTTTTTCCCAAGACGCTGTTATGATTCATGAGAGAAATAGACCGAATCAGAATTTCGGGAGCTCCTGCTCGATGTAACGAGGGTATAAAACAGGGTATAAAAACGGCTAACCCAGTGTTAGCCGTACGTCTTCTCACAGCGTCCGATGGATTTCCAACACCCCTAAATCCCGTGTGACCCCGAGTCGCTGTACTAAACAGCTGCGCCGAAGAGGCTTCGGTTGACATGGCGACAAGAGACGCCGCATCCAGCGTCGTGGCCGTCCTTGTCGGGTGTCGTTGCCCCGGCGACGACAACACCATTCCCCTTTTTTGGGGAACCAAAAGTCCACAGATTTTGACGGAACGATGAAAGTCACCAGTTGAGTCTTGTTTCTGGGTGACGAATGAATGAATGAATGAACCGTTGTCAGTCGGTTCAGTTGGTTGGCGTGTCGTCGTGGAGATCCTGGCGTCTGGGAGCAGCTCGCCGCCTTCCGGTGGAGGCGTCGGGTCCCACGTCTTCATTTTTGGGCCTTTGCTGCCACCAGCTGGTTCCACGGTGCGAACCAGCGAGCCTTCCACCCGTTCCAAGACAAAGACGTGAAATTCATTCATTCATTCAAACCTTTATTTATACTTGTAAGACCACTGAGGTCTCCCTCGTTTTCAGGGTCGACAAGTTTACAAGCAAAGCAGAGCACAGCACCACAATAAAATGAGATCAAATTAAAAAACAGGAGATAAACTAAAAACAGGTGAAAATTAGAGTAAATTAAAGACAGTACGGAAGCAGTAGATAAAACTCGAAACAAGTAAAAAATGAGATCAAATTAAAAAGTACAAGGGGGTGGATAGAACTAAAAACAAGTACAATTGGCAGTAGAAATAAAAAAAAAAACAGTAGATAAACTAAAAACAGGTGCAAATGAGATTAAATTAAAGACAGTACGGAAGCAGTAGATAAAACTCGAAACAAGTAAGAATGAGATCAAATTAAAAACTACAAGTGGGGTGGATAAAACTAAAAACAAGTACAATCGGCAGTACAAATTAAAAAAAAAAATAAATAAAATAAATAAATAAACAGCTGAAATTAAAACCACGGTTAGGATTTTTAAAATAACCCTTTTCAGTCAAAATATAAAAATCGGGAAATCCTCTCAGAAACAAGAAATTGTTGAGAAATGGTGATTTAAAAAAGAGAATTTTCAATTTTTTTTTTAAAACTGAGTACATTTCTCATTTGACAGATCGCTCATTGATTTTATTGTGATCAAAGTATTGCTTATGATTTGTGAATAAATGGCTGTATGTCTATATGAATGAGAGGGTGAATGGTTGTACGACTACATGATTTGTGAATGAAAAAGTGAATTATTGTCATCTATGACGTGTGAATGAGTGAATAGCTTGTCTGTATTTATTGCGAATGAGAGGGTGAATGGTTGCATGTTGCCATATAGGATTTGTGAATGAGTGAATAATTGTATGTCTCTAAATGACGTTTGAATGAGTGAAATGTCTCATGATGTGCGAGTGAGTTAATGGTTGTCTCTATATATGACATGAATGAGTGAATAGTTGTATGTCCCTATGGATTGTGAATGAGAGGGTGAATAGTTGTACGTCTGTTTATGATTTGTGAATGAGTGAATAATTGTACACCTGTTTCATTTTTGTGAATGAGTGAACGGTTGCATGTCTGTTTATGATTTGTGAATGAGTGAATAGTTGTATGTCTATATGAATGAGAGGGTGAATGTATGATTATATGATGTGTGAATGAAAGAGTGAATTGTCCGTCTATAACATGTGAATAGTTTTTTGTCTATTGATGATTTGTGAATGAGTGAATAGTTGTGTTAAATTTTTGTGAATGAGTGAATGGTTGCATGTCTTGTTTATGATTTGTGAATGAGTGAATAGTTATATGTCTATATGAATGAGAGGGTGAATATTTGTACGACTATATGATGTGTGAATGAAAGAGTGAATTGTCTGTCTATGACACGGGAATAGTTGTTTGCTTACCGACGATTTGTGAATGAGTGAATAGTTATATGTCTAAATATGATGTGAATGAGTGAACCGTCGTATGTCCCCATATGAATTATGAATGAGCGGGTGAATGGTTGTATGACTGTGTGAATTGTTTTATGTCTCAATGATGTGTGAATGAGTGAATAGTTGTTTGTCTCTATATATGATTTGTGAGTAGTTACATGCCTATAGGATGTGTGAATGAGTGAAATGTCACATGTGAATGAGTGAATGGTTGCATGTCTCCAAATAATATTTGTGAATAAGTGAACATTTGTGTGTGTTTGTACACCCAATAATAGTCCTCAGACGGCAGTGCATGCCAACCTGACTGACCTGAACTGAAAGAAAATAGTCCACCAGAGCGAAACCATATGAAGCCCAGTGTTCCAGTCATGTGTTATTGCATCTCTGTTTTTACTCACAACCTTTATTAGCGGACAGGAAACAAAAACAGATCATAAAATAAATGTCCTTTGCATAATCGTGTCGAACACTCGGACTCAATCCAGCGGTTTATTGAAGAACAGCATAGCGATCGCCTCCCTTCGGTTAAAAGTACATTTCCTTCTCTAACAGTCTCTGCGTTCTGGTACATCAGTGTGCGATGTCGTAATAATAGTCCCGTAGTCTCGGTTCCACGACGGCGAACGGAGGCCTCTCCTCCACCCTGGAAGACACGGGAGACGAGACGTGAGTCAAAACCCCGCCGCCGTTTGCAGCGTGCGATTGGGAGGGACACTGACTTGTATGTCCAGCAGGTCGCCATGAGCTGGAACATCTCCGAGGGGCAGTTGAGCGGCGACTCCATGCGCAGCCCGCTCTCGATCATCTGCATGACGTCGTTGCCCTTCATCCCCTGCGGACGGCGATGGGCGTCAGAGCGTAATTACAGAATCCTAGACTTTTTGCAATGATTTTGACACTTTTTGACACACAGAAATGTGGTTCCTGCCCCTGAATGCCCCCCTATAGAAGAGAGTATCCGGCAATTTTTGCAACTAAATCAGAGTTATAAGATTTGTTTTTTTGGGGGGGGGGTTCTTGTCAAAATCTGGAACTGCACAGTTTTGAGTCGTCGGACTGAAGAAGCCCGTCGGACGAGAGGCGGAACATCTTCAAGGGAGGACAATCAAGTCCAGATAGACAAGAATTAACCTGCATGACTGAGGACATTTTACATTTTTGGATGGTTTGTCGAGTTTTACTTTTTTAGTCGTGCCGGAAATCCAAGAAACTCCCATTAGTAGAAGACCAATACCTGGGGATATGTAGTTTACAGGAGATACGTAGTTTTATGCAACATGACCGCAAAAGGAACACGGGGAAGTACTACGTCCTCTCGGCCAGCAGTCGGCGGCATCGAGCCGCGGGTGGAAGAGGCGAGGCTTCCGGAGATCCATCCTACCTTGTATGGCTTCTGGCCGTAGGAGTAAGCCTCCCACATGAGCACCCCGAAGCTCCACACGTCGCTTTTGGAGGAGAATTTGAAGTAGTTTATGCACTCGGGAGCATACCACTTCACCGGCCACTTCCCGTGACCCTTGGCCTGGAGAGACACGGCGAACAACGATTGCCTTTTCTAGAAATACGTGTCTAAAAAAGCTGAACGTTGTGTCGTCGAGACACGAGTCCTTCCTCTAGGCACCTTGTAGTAGTTCTGGTCCTCAGCTACCGCTTTGGAGAGGCCGAAGTCGCTGATCTTGGCGTAGTGCTGCGTGACCAGCAGCACGTTCCGCGCCGCCAGGTCTCGATGTACGAAGTTGTGCTCCTCCAGATACTTCATCCCCATGGACACCTGGTGCACCAGCTCCGTGATGTTTTTGATGGTGGTTTGTCTGCGGAGGATGCGAAAGTCGGTGGAAGGGTAAAACCCGGGATAGAAAAACAAGAGGGAGAGAAGAGAGACTCCCGTTCGCCTCCAAAAAGACCAGTGCAAAACCCAACGCCCCCCCAAAATATCAGGAATTTGTTGGATGTTCTGGAGATGGAGCAGGACTGAGACGGTTCGAACATGGACAGAGGATTGAGAGTGAAGACTTGGGTAGAAGGATGCCGGGGTTGGAACCGGTTGGAGGGGATGGAAGAGAAGGAGGACATGGGAGAGAAGAGGAAGCAGACGTTAGATGGAGGCAGACGATCGGTTGTGGAGCGAGCAAGCCAAAGAAGATTCCTGAAAGAGCTCCAAATCCAGCAAACAAGCCAAGACCTCTGGAAAGTATAAGTACTTTCAGCTCATTTTGAATTCCCAGTAGTAAACGTTTCGGGGTCGACGTTTTCGGGGAGGACGTCCCGACAGACACCCGTACCTGTTCCTCTGCAGGAACTTGTTGAGAGGCCCCAGCTCGGCCAGCTCCATCACCAGCATGAGGCTCTCTGCCTCGCAGATGCCGATCATCCGCACGATGTAGGGATTGTCCAGCTGCTGCATGACGTTGGCCTCTCGCAGCATCTCCTCGCGCACCGACGGATTGTTGTCGTCGTTCTTCAGGATCTTGACCGCGACCGGCTTCTTCGTCCTAAGATCGAGCGAGGATGACGGTGAAGGCGATGAAAGAAACTCTATATCTGTTTTAAATGTAATCGGGTACTTTTTCATCTTGTAGACGCCTTTCATCACGGTGCCAAAGTTCCCGGAGCCCAGTTCGCCTTCCTCCAACACAAGATGGCTCGGGTCCACCTTGGCGCTCCTGAGCTCGTCGGGGTCGGCGTAGGGACTCTCGTACACCCCCGTGTCCATCGGCATGGCCTCATCTGGAGGGATGAGGGCCCTGTCTTCGAACGCCACGCCCGCGTGGTGAGTTTGTGTTAGTTTGTTTACCCGAGAACTCTTTGGATACTTTCAGAAAATAAAAAGACTCGCTTTGTTTTGGACGAATAGCATCGGATTGGGCAATTCAACGAGACAGTATTTACGCCATCTGATGAATGGGGAATCGAAAACTGAAATGAAATACAGAACCCCCGGTGTCCAACCAACCGTGACTTTTTAAAAAATTTTAGTGTACTATATTAATCCCTTGCGGGAAATTCCTTGTCTGCGTTTAACCCATCGTGGATGTAACATGACTAGTTGGCTGCCATCAAGTGGCGGTAAGGGAGCGGTCAGGGGTTTAGTGTCTTGCTCTTCGACACTTCGATACCAAACCGGGGATGTTCAGTTCCGCTCGACTCCCCGACGCCACTCCCAGGTTAAACTAAAACGAGCCAAAGAGGCCGGGTCAAATCGGCGGTGCCGAAAACATACCATTGCCGGCGTCTTGATTTTTCGCCACTTTGAATTCATAGTTGTTGATATTTTCTGCTACGTTGTGCCGACTCTGTCAGAGAGAAAGGGTGCGGTCAGAGCACAGGAAGACGCGCTTCATTTATTCATATTTTCAGCATCTTTAGACGACAACATGATTCTGCTCTTATGCGGCGGGTTGCCTTTTCTTGCATGGAAACTGTATTACAGCAATAGCACTGGGGAAGACACTTATCTTTGAATTAAGGTATGGGAGAGCGTCTCTCAAATAACAAATCCCAGTGAGTTTATGGAAAACATTGTCAGTCACTATCACTGTAATACTTGTGTATCCATGAACTGGGTGAAGGAATGATTGTCCTCTCGGTGGGCGGTTTAGAGGAAGAGAAATGTGCAGGGGTTAACGTTAATCGCTCACATGCGTTCAAAGAAGGGGTGTAGAACGGAATTTGAAAAAAATTGATCGTCCAAAAGCTAGCCTGGACCACGCGGCAATGGCGCTGAAATAATCTCTTATCAAATTTGAGACATCCCACACTCCTGCTTTGAAAGTGTCAACATACAAGAAGCATGTCCATATCCAAGAACCCTGGTCATGTGTCAAGTTGTAGGATACGGCCTTTCGTGAAAAAAAGAGGTTGTCAAATGAGGTGCGAAGATGGTGCAGGAAGTATACATTGAGTTTCAGGGGCTGCCTCCCTCGTACGCTGAGCAGATATCAAAATGTGCAAATCCAGGTTTCACCTCCAAGCCTCCCTTCTTTTGTTTGCAAATCAGGACGGGCTTATGAATAATAATGATAAATACATTTACAGAGCACTTTCAGTCGAAGTGGCTCACAAGTGAGAAGGGTTAGGGAGGAGCCTCCTGATCCTATCGCGAGGGACTCAATGGGGTTAGAAGCACCCGATGGACATGTTTTTGTAATGTGGGATGAAAGGGGAGAGCTCGGAGGAAACCCACACAGACACAAGGAGAGCATGGAGACTCCACAAGGAAAGGCTACCTGTCGGAATCCGACCAGGAACCTTCTCGCTCTGAGGCAAAAGTGCTAAACAATGCGCCACCGAACTTTTGGGACTCGCAGAAGACTAGAACCCTGCACCTCTAGACATGAATGGCTACCGAGTCAATGGTGCAATGTCATTGACTATCTTTATAGGTGAGGAGCAACACCTTAGAGTCTGCTCTGGGCCCAAACTGGAAGCCAGTGGAGAGAGGCCAGCACTGGAGTCATGATCAGTTTGCAGACATCGGACGCTGCTCTTGGGCAACCTGGATAAAAGGATGTTACAATAATCGAGCCGCCATGTCACGAACGCGTGAAATAAGATCTCTGCATCCCGATGTTCAAACACAACAACCCGCCACTTGATCTACAGCTGGACTTCAACCATGTTTTGCACCTTTAAGACACTCAACATTCATCACTGCCCATCAACAGCCCATTCATCAACTCAAGTATCTCTAAATATGGCGAAGACTGTGTTGGATTACTTTGAACACGCCATTGATTTTAGACAAAGTGGCTTAAAAATTGACGCAATCTGTTGAACCGCATCTAAAGGTCATGTAGCTTAGCTCATTGGTCGGTGTATCCCAAACCTGGGCCTCCTATTGACTTCATCATCCCCGCTCTGACCACAATCATACCATCCTCGGACCCGCTCGGAAACAGGACGCTTCTCAGCTTCCGAGGAAAGTTGTACTCACAGAGAAAAACATCGACCAAAATCATAGTCTATCAAAACTTCAGGATGTCAAATAGCAGATTTGGCCCTGGAGTATGAAGACTCAGGTCTGAGTTGTGTCCTGCTCCCGAGTCCATCCAAAAAGACGGGCACTGGATAGCTCTGTGTCAGGATGTGTGGATGTACCGACAAGTCAGCCATGCTCGGGTTAGCAGCCATGCTAACAGATGAGTTAGAGCACTAGTTGTGGTTATCGAGCAACGATCGGCCTGCTTGATATGGAAAACACAAGAAAACCGCTGAGCCCATCGTATATCAGCCACATCCATCGCTGTGATATGGGACAGATGTAAAAACCACATGTCCAGATGTTTGCTAAGCCTCCCAAAATAGCTGCTGAACTGATGCTTAGTATTGTTTGAACACATATTTGGATAACTTTAAACACTAAAACTTAGCAAACAGCTGTTTCAGCTGCCAGCCTCTGTGACTATTCTTTGCATGTGACTTGTTAAAAACAGAAAATATATTCAGTGAGTTACCGACGCCAGTACAACGTTTGTTGTGCACTCGCACTCGGAGGCAGCTTCTGACCGATGACGCGGCTTTTCGACCCTATCGGCCGCACGTCTGGAAATAATCTCGCGCGTGAGCAGTCTGCGTGCGTGTGGTCGGAGGAATGGTAGGCTTGAAAATGATGAGGCAAGGGACCGAGAGTGCAAGGAGAGACCAGAGGTGGCTTAGTAAGAGGAAACCCAAACCAAGGGGAGATCACACACTACTGTTACCAGCAGTAGCTACGAGGAGTCAGACTGTGTGTTAGTGCACCTTTGTTCGGCCAGGTATGGTAACAGGTTTGATTTTGGAGAGAATCCCAGATGCCGCAGTTAGCTAGAAACCAAAATGTTAGAGAGGGGTTATCATTGGTCGACCTGGTCACGTGACAGTTATGCATGTTATCATTACAAAAAGAGCAGAATAAGCTCTGAACAACAGGCTCTTCATGCGTTGACTGCAGGAAGTAGGAAGACAATTGGGCATTCAGTTTGTTTTCTAGTCCACTCAAATCAGACTGTAAGTACAAATATAGTCCAACCTTCTAGTGTGTATGAACACACACAGACATACACTGCTCAAAAAAATAAAGGGAGCACTTAAAAAACACATCCTAGATTTAAATGAATGAAATATTCTTATGAAATACTTTGCTCTTTATGCAGTTGAATGTGCTGACAACAAAATCACACAAAAATGATCAACGGAAATCAATTGTATCAACCCATGGAGGTCTGGATTAGGAATCGCACTCAAAATTAAAGTGTAAAAACAAACTCCAGGCTGATCCAACTTTGATGTAATGTCCTTAAAACAAGTCAAAATGAATCTGTGTTGCTTCCTGAGTGGACACTATGATTTCACAGAAGTGTGATTGACTTGGAGTTACATTGTGTTGTTCAAGTGTTCCCTTTATTTTTTTGAGCAGTATATATATATATATATATATATATTGTATACACATACAATTCAAAATTCCTCTCTGCTACATGTCCATCCCAATTTATTAGAGTGAACGATTATTTTTTCAGCTCACAGCGACCGACCGCTGTTACGATTAGTCTTTGTAGAAACGATTTCTCTGACAGGCGCTTCCGTCCTTGTAAATTACCAACGGCACAAAAAAAAATATTTGACGGGATGAACTTACTAAAACGGAGCTGAAACCAGGGATCTCCGGCTGGGGCAGTGCCCGGGCTGACAGCCGTGTGACTGGTGGAGACAAGAGTCCGCTGGCGTCATCTCGATACATTTCTATTTGCACTGTTAGATATCGACAGAATAGACAAATTACGCTTTCCTTGCGTGTGTTCTTACCTATTTCTCCGGCCGGACGCGGACAGGATTCGGTCAGTACTCGCAGCAGGCCGTCCGGTTTGTACGAGTAGTGCTCCACCAGCTGAGGCGCAGACAAACGTTAGACACGATACGACAACATCGGCGACGGTTTGAAAGTACATTTGGAAGAAAAAAAAAAAGGACGCCAACCTGCCACAGGGTGTCGAACTTCTTGCCTTCTGGAATGGAGAGCTTCCCGACTCTGTCCTTGTTGATAAGATAATGAATAACCTGTCCTTCGTGCAGCAAACAAAGAGCGTAGGATCCATCCCCGTCCTTCTGACGGATTCTGCGGCGACGACAACAAACACATATTTCTTTTAGATGGACTATAGAACGTGTCTTTGGATGGTTCTCATTCATCCAGGTCATGGTGAATCCTTGTTGAAATCTTCTTGTCCAGGCAACTGGACTTATTCGGAAACTCCCCGCGAGAGGGAACGTCTTCAAGTGAAGAAATTCAAGTACAGTTGTCACGACAAGAATAAAATATCTTTCGCTTGATTGGGGCCATCACCGTGAACGCAATAAAATGTTCATACAGTGATATAACGCGGTTTACTTTTCCCGGTTTCGCTACTTCACGGATTAGCATCGTGCATTGTGTTCTGCAATCTGATTGGCTAAAAAGTCACTCCGCTTCTTCTCTACCTGTGCGTCAATAACGTTGCAGTTTAATATGTACACGTACGTAAAGCAGCTTGCCGAATTTACATGACGTACGTGCAAATTCTCTTGCAATTGCGAGTTTCTCTAAAACCCCTAATGTTGACAAAACGCTCTGGAGCGACAAAAGCACCTGCGGAAGATGCTATCTATGGCAGATAAAGTTAAACTTCTGGACATGCTAAGGGAAGGTAAAAGCTATGCGGCTGTAGGTCGGCGTTACGGAATTAATGAATCTTCCGTTCATTCCATAAAGAAGGAAGAGAAAAAACATAAGGACGGCAGCAGCAATGTATAATAGAGTATTTAATTGTATAATAATTGAAAAAAAAATAAAGGTTTCTACTTCACGGATTTTGCCTATCACGGTATCTTTTTGGAACGTCACGCCCACAAAAAAACAAGGGTACACTGTATACTGTTTTTTTGGGGGGGGGCTTTTAGTTCTAAAGATGTCGGCTTGAGAGATGACTTGAATTTCTTCGCAAGAAGACTTTGACAGGGAATAAAGAAGTGTAAAATCGTGGGACTGCGCCTGTGATACTAGGATTTCTCTCACAATCTAGATATGGAAGGTGCAAGGAATTGAAAAAAAAAACCTGCTGGTCACAAATAACCAAACCAGTTGGACCCTGGCAGTGGACCACCATGGACGCTGGTCACCATCTGCCCTCTCTCTTACATCCTAGCATCTCTTTACTGTTATTGTATAATAATTTAGTAAGAGTCCAAGAGCTGTTTTAGTGACCATTTGTGTTACTTTATGCATGTGTACGAATAAAAAAATCCAAAGTCGAACAAATGTTTGCATCTGTTGTATCTGTATTTGTGACCGATTGGAGGGGTTGCTTGCCTGTGCTCTCTCTCAGGAGCCTTAAATAAAGGAAGCCATGGCAAAAGATATATATACTGCTCAAAAAAATAAAGGGAACACTTGAACAACACAATGTAACTCCAAGTCAATCACACTTGTGTGAAATCATAGTGTCCACTCAGGAAGCAACACAGATTCATTTGGACTTGTTTTAAGGACATTACATCAAAGTTGGATCAGCCTGGAGTTTGTTTTTACACTTTAATTTTGAGTGTGATTCCTAATCCAGACCTCCATGGGTTGATACATTTGATTTCCATTGATCATTTTTGTGTGATTTTGTTGTCAGCACATTCAACTGTGTAAAGAGCAAAGTATTTCATAAGAATATTTCATTCATTTAGATCTAGGATGTGTTTTTTAAGTGTTCCCTTTATTTTTTTGCACAGTGTATACATTTATAAATATAGCACCTTTCATAATGTGTGAACTTTTTGCAGTTCCAAGAGCCTTTTCAGGAACAAGGGCGTTTCTGTGTATTTGGACAACAGAGGAACTAGAGACATTGAACCTTTGTCCAGAGAACCCAGATTTTTTTCTCCAATCCTGTTTCCTCCCACAGTCCGATAAAATACAGCAGGTTAATTGGAAAAATTGGGAAAAATTGCCCCAAATGAGTAAATGCGCGAATGGTAGTCTGTTTGTATGTGTGGCTCTGCGATTGACTGGCAACCAATCCAGGATGTACCCCGCTTTTCGCCCCTCTAGCATCCCCTGTGACCCCGAGTGCAGGATAATCGCCAGACAACGGATGGATGGACGTTGTACATTCAGTATAATGCCAGTCAAGGGCATCCTAATCTATTCTATTCTTCGGCTCTTACTCCGAGGAAGGTCTTTTTAGCGTTCTTTTCATCGTAACTCATGGGACGAAGGTGCTTGGTGATTGGTAGAACTCATAAGCTACTCCCATTACCAGATGCTTCTTGCAATGTACCATTTATAACAACTATTATGGTCACTGAACAGCTGTTTTGGTGCGACAAAATGAACAGAGCTAGTGGCAAACGGACTCACTAAGAGGTAAGAGCACTTTACAATACCTCCAGTGGTGACCCAATGGAGTGATACAACTAATGTTCACTTTTCCTTATTTCTTAATTTGATATTGCAGATGGCCGCAAGAACAGCGTATGCCAGAATCTGCCGAAGCTGAAACGCACTCCCGATGTTTATATCGCTCCCATCATGGCTCCTGCTTTCTGCCGAGGACAATCATGTGAGGATTCGGAAAAAATGACTTCTCATAACAAATGTCAGCTGTGATTTCTTAGTAAACATATGATGGAAGGAAAGAAGAACCAAGACTGACTTCACAGAAATTTCCCTTCTGAGTAAAATTGCTAAGCAAGTGAATATTTCACCACATCATCCTCACCCATCACGAGTATTGTCCAACCCCGGACTGTTTACAGTAGAACCTCGGCCGACGAATTTCATTCGTTCTTCGACGGTTTGTCCGCAAACGGAATCAATGCTTCCCATTGAAATCAATGTAAATCTTATTGTTCTGCACCAAAAACCATACCGCACTCTTCTGAAACTATTTTATTAGTTGCAAAACTACAGAAAGGAATGGAAGATAACGTTATTTTTTGCCGGTTTCTGGTGTTCTTTCTCTTCTTGCCACCACTTTTAATCGCAGTTTCCTTCACAAAATCAGCAAAAGTACAGCCGTCTCGCATATGAGACCCTTTGCTAGCACGTTCTCCAGCAAGATGTCTGTCATTCATCCAAACTAACAATAATTTTGCTTCGTTAATGTAGTCGCCCCTTTAGCCACATCAGCCGTTTTTAGCGCATCTTTGTTCTTCAGGATCGTACAGATGGTTGACGCCTTGTCGTAGTGCTTGGCGAGATCTGTAACACGAACGCCGCTCTCACGTTTAGCTATTATTTTCCTTTTCAGATCGAATACGAAACTTCTTCTCAACACCACTATCACTAGCACTTTTTACCTTTTTGGGAGCCATGATGAGGGCTAACTTACTGAAAAAAGCACAAGAAGCATTATATACCGTACAGGACCGTCTCACAAAATTAGAATATTGTGATAAAGTTCTTTATCTTCTGTACGGCAATTACAAAAACAAAAATGTCATACATTATGGATTCATTACAAATCAACTGAAATATTGCAAGCCTGTTATTATTTTAATATTGCTGATTATGGCTTACATCTTAAGAAAACTCATAAATCCTTTCTCAAAATATTAGAATATCATGAAAAAATAATTTTCTTTTTTTTTTAATTGCATTACAGAAGATAAAGAACTTTATCACAATATTCTAATTTTCTGAGACAGTCCTGTAGATGAACGATGTAAACAATGCGGAGTAGCACGCACGACTGCCGCTACGCCCAACGTGGAAATCCCGTGGTTTTTTTTTTTTCCTGTTTGTGCGTTTGTACACCGAGGCTTGATTCAAAATTCAATCAAAAACTGTTCGTAGGCCAATTTGTTCATAATTAGGGCCGTTCGTTAGCCGGGTTTCTACCGTACACTTGGATGCACAACAGATATAGGCATGTCAGGTGGTGTTTGACCCTAAAACAGGGTGTGCAAGGCTGCTTCTTTTACTTTTTTAGTTCGGTCACAGGACAACCGGGTGTTTCGGCACAAATGGTCAACAGGGTTGCAAGAAATGACCTAAATTAACCGTGAGAAATTTGAAAAGGGTAAGCCTCCGGGGACTTATTATCCTCCGGTGCTGCCTTATTCCACAGCTGCTCCCTTCGGCACCTGGAGGGCCCGAAAGTACAAAGCTGATGGTCAACAAATTCAGAAGTTACAATTGAAAAGTGTGCTTGTATTGGTCATTTTTTGAATAATTTTTTTTAACGTTGAGTTGAGTGTTTATGATTCTCACAAACAGGAGCATACAAGTCAGGGGAAAATGATCTTTCATTTAGTTGCATATTAATTCAGCACACAAGGAGTTGCGCTTCTTGTGCACACATAGATTTTTTTCTGAGGAAGTCAAAACCTCATTTTTCATTTCTTAAATATTTGATGAAATTAAGTTGAACTTTATCGTCCCTGTGAGGGGCAATTTATTTTACGGCTCGCTGGGAAAAGCAAAGAAAAAGGGAGCTGACGGCCCAATGGCAGCAGCCTGTGATCGACTTCTATTGTACGGTACACCATTACAGTACTACTTACTGACTTTTACACTAAACTTTTACTTCATACCTCGTAGTTTGTTTACTGTTTCGTGTCACAGTGCACTTTACTGTTGATTTTGCACTATATAATTGTTTTGTTAATTTCACATCACCGTGGGATCGTGAGAAACTTTTTCTCGATTTCTCTGTATGTGCACCACTTGACTTCACTACGAGAAATTTGACGATGAAACTGACTTTGACTAAGAGCATTGCAGTGGTTCATTTTCTATTCTTCTTACCCTGCCGTGGAGACAAACAACCATTCATACAGCCGTTCACTCCCTCATTCTGGCCAATTTAAGGTCTCGGATTCGAACCCGGGACCTTCTTGCTGTGAGATGGAGGCGCAAACCACATGTGTCATTGTTTACTGCTAACACACCAATCTTATTGAGTGCATTTGTGCCATTCAGACACATTTTGTCACAAGTTAACTCCAATGTGATGACTCATTTCCACAAATGTTCACTTTTTCCTTAGGTGAATTTAAGAACACATTGTGGGAACATGTTTCATCCTGAAATGGGGTTAAAATATATACCTTATTATCAATGGTTATCGTAATGCATAGGACAGCTTCGGGTTAAACCTTTGCGTTGAACTTTAGAACTGTCTAATTTTGGGCAGTGTTTCTTAAATACCTGATGTTGAAATTCAGATCTTACAGTCTGAATTTGTTCTCAGTTCAACCCCTGAGAAGGGAGATCTCGCCCTCGCTGTTGCTCTTCCTCTTTTTTTGGCCATTTCAGGAAGTCCTTTGCAAACTGTCACAGCGGAAACCACTCAATGTGTGTGTGTGTGTCTGTGTGGGTGTGTGTGTGTGAGCGCATATAAATGTGCCCTTGTGTAAATGGGTGCGTGCATGTCTGTTACTTGAGCTGAGACGGCCCTCTCAACTGTAACTCTTCTGCTAAAAAAAAAAACTACAACTTTTGTCAGAAGAAGGATCCCTGAGCAAAAAAAAACCCAACAGGGACTCTTCATTGATCGAAAAATAGGTGTGGTGGTTATGCATGTTTGTATATATATATATATATATATATATATATATATATATATATATATATATATGTATGTTAAGTGTCTTATCACAATTATTACAAGAATTTATATTACTTACAAACAGTAGTATGCATGTATCTATGCACAGAAAATTCTCTCATATATATACTGTATTTGTGTGAGTGTGTGTGTGTGTGTGCGCGTGTGTGCATGTGTACGTATGTATATACACACTGTTTTTGCGCAAGGTATATACTGTATATATTGTGTTCATACTGTACAAACATAAATACATACATATACTGTGTGTAAACTATATATACATATACATACATACATAAAATACACATAAATACATACGCACACACACATATATTTATGTGTTATTGTGTACATCTGTATGCATATATGTATTATTATATGTGTATTATATGTGTGTGTGTATGTGTATGCACACTGTTTTTGTGCAAGGTATATACTGTATATATTGTGTTCATACTGTACAAACATAAATACATACATATACTGTGTAAACTATATATACATATACATACATACATACATAAAATACACATAAATACATACTCACACACACATAGTTATGTGTTATTGTGTACATATGTATGTATATATGTATGATTATATACATATAATATACATTATATTATGTTTATGTGTATGTATGTATCGTAAGCCGTAGACCCACATTCAATATCTGAATTTATATATAATATATTTGACGACAGATGTAATGGCGTTGTCATGCCGTTGTGGTTTTGGGGTCTCTGACAGCAGAGGGGCTGCAGAGGCAGAGGTGGGGGGGCTTTTTAAGCCGAACAGCTCTGGATAATCTCCGCAGTGCTTCGGCAGGAAACCGTCAAAGCACATACCGATGAGAATTATTTCGATCAGAAGCTGTCTCGTGGTGGAAATCGCAGTTTGTTTTTTTTCCGGGTTGTCGGGTCCACTGAGCTCCGATGAGACTCCTTGTCTATCTGCTGTCATACATGTAGTGAATCCCTGCGTGAGCAGCGGGTGGTCGGTCTGCTAGAGCTTGATTTAAATTGTTTCACAGATTAGTAAAATACTCACAGGAATTTCCCGTTCAGGCGGGAGCCGCTCTGAAGTCTGGATTCGGAGTCCTCCCTTGCAATGACTCCGTGGAACCAGGGCATCGTCTCGTGCGCATGGGTGGCAATGAGCTTCTCCAGCTGCGGCCTTTGGCTGATGATGGCCTGTTCCAGAGCTGCACCCTGTGGACACACACACACACAAACAGGTGGATGGTTTAAGCCAGGGGCGGGCAAACTACGGCCCGCGGGCCGCATCCGGCCCGTCGGTCCTTTTAATCCGGCCCGCCGAAGATTGGTACAGAATTCATACTTGATGTGAATGATTGGATCAATGAATGTGGGAGCTCAAACAGGAGATTATTTCATTTTGGGAGCTACTTGAGAACATTTTAGAATTTTCCTGAGCTGAATCACGCAGATTGGCTTTGGGATTTAGCCTTTACTGTGGACATACTGGCACACATTAATAAGAATAAGAATAAGAACAACTTTATTTATCCCGAAGGAAATTGTAGTGCCGGAGTTTCAAGTAAAACATAACAATAATAGGTAATAGTAGGAAGGAGGGAGAATGAGAAATACAAATAAAAATATAAAGTGTCAAAGTCAAGGCTATAAAGTGTTTTAAGGTCTTAAAAAGTACGAAGATTTGAATATTCCCTTCTGAGCTGGACATGAAGCTACAAAGGAAAAACTGATTTGTGCATGAAATGCAAGCAAACGTCAGAGACTTCAAAACCAAGCTGGTTGTATGTTCAAAACAAAGTTTCGGACGAGTCTGGTGTGTACGGTTAACGAATGCGTTTTTTACATTTTTTTTATATGTATGTGCTGACCCGGCCCGTCTGTCAAATTTTAAAAGTCAACGCGGCCCCTGAGCCAAAACGTTTGCCCACCCCTGGTTTAAGCTAAGAATGGATGGATGGTATGCGCCAGCTGGCCTCAGAGTCATCTGGCCAATGTCCGTCATGGCCTACAAGTTGTCACCCTAGTCTACGTTAGCATATGCAAGATACTCGCAACCGTATGGAGTCAGGAAAGCATTTGTTTTGCATTTTGGTTTTCATCTCGGTGTCGAGGGAAGAGCGCTGACAGTCATACCCAACCCTCGCAGTTCAGAATGATTAAGTATTTACATGTGCACAGCTGTCAGACTCACCTGTAGGTTCCAAGTCTGCTTCACGTACTCCCGGATCATTTTCTCCTTGAGGTCCTCAAAAGGCCCAACCTTGGGCTGCATGTTCTTTGGCCTGTTGCAGGGCTTTTTCAGCAGACACACGAGACCGTCCATCTCCTGGGAGTGGTAGTCGATCACATTCACAGGGCTGCCGTGGCTCTTCCCGCCGGCGATCGCGTATGTTTCATTGGCTTGTCTTTCGATGGTGTAGTGGTAACAGTGGCCGGTACTCAAGACGGAGAGCGCGAAGCCTCCAAGGTAGTTCCGGCTTTGCCGCAGCAAATAGGAACCATTTTCTATACCTGCCTGCTGCAGGTATCCCTCCGCTTCCTCTCGTGTAATGTTGCCGTAGAAG